>NC_081408.1:382741888-383346888 GCF_030272615.1 Cryptomeria japonica | reverse complement strand
CTGGTCTTTTGCAGCTGTCTTGTTTTGTTTCCTTCTTGGATATCTTTCGAATGTAATTGGGTTTCGGGTCCCTTTAAAACCTATTTTTACTTAATAAAAAACAAGCACTCCATGTAAAAAAAGAGTGTAACCACACATCCCATGCCATGCTTCCAACCTCCACAAATGCTAATCTGGCTAGCTGATTAACTCAAACAACTACCCTCGTGGTTGCTTTTATAAACACAAGCTCTCACAAAACCACCAAGTGGTATTGCATCAAAACCATATGCTACAAAACCATGTCCAAATACCATAGGCTACCTACCCGTTGACCCCACATCTAATATTGGGCACTTTATTAAATTGCTTTCCCCAATATTAAATAAATATAATATAATATCCCAATGTTACAATACAACTCATCAAGTGGTCCCAAGAATATTCCCCAAGAATCTCTACATGTTACATGTCCATGTGCAACATCAAATAAATAAATATTACATTACACATCCATGGGAAACTAACATAATAAATAAATATTATAATTACAAACATCACTATGCAAGGTGTACAACACCTATTTTCCCAACAATTTTCATGCAGGTTTTTAAGCGTAACTCTGAGAGCCATCCCACCGCAAGATGTAGAAGAGAAATGGAAGCAAGAGATTAGTTGAACAAACAGAGTTTTGAATTTAATTGATTTCATGCTTTGTTGATGTTAATCATTTTTTATTGTCATTATGGATTGAATTAATTAGATTTGAGTTTTAGTGGTTAACTCATTAAATTTGATTAGCAATGATGAATAAAATAATTATTTAATTATCTAATCAATCTAATTATGTTCTTCTAAATTAATATTTCATTTTTCTAATTATTCAATTTCTTTCTAATCATTTAATCAATCAACCACTTCCTCTTTAAATTAATTAGATAAATTTAGTATTTAATTAATCTTGATTATTTACCTTAATTAAATGATCTTTATTATCGGTGGCACTCCCCTGTTGGCATTTGGCATAACTGATACAGATGAGGTGATGCACTTGAAGATGGATGACTGCACCGATAAAGGATAGAAGTCTATTTATGATGAAGAAATTGAGATTTTATGATTAGATGACTTGATCAGTTATTTGTGTTGTCATTGATGGAAACTGATGTCAAATGATGATTACTGATCTTTTATTTTGTCATCTAAGTGATTTGGTTTACCAAAAGACAAGGTTTATCGGCAGAGAACTGAAGTTTGTGAAATAGGACTTTAACTAGTAAGGCAGAGATGTTTTGATTGAATTGGGCGATCAACTATGTTTAGTGATTCCCAGTTTGGAATGTGAGCTTTTATCATGGAAAGGAGTATCTGATCGAAACTAGAACTTGTGATGACTAATGGAAGGCGTGTTTCAAATTTCTGATGAAGTTTTACTAAGATTTTGGTAGGGTTTAAGACCGGTGAAGATATCATCAAACCGATAATAATTTTTGTTATGATGGCGAGTCTACATGAAGGTGATAACACGACACAACTCGTGTGAATGATTTAATTACTGTTTTGGCATGATTCAAGGAATAATTTCTTAGGAAACAACGAAATGCTTAGTGGAGTGTTTTGAGGTTTTGACTTTGGTACAGATCGGATTTTCATGATGGGTTTCGATCAACCAACGATTGATATTGCATTGTAATTTGATGTAATGATTTGTATATTGATACGAGATGATCTCTTATGATTTGTATTGTAATATCATGATGTAATTAGGGTTTAGTGGCCGACCCAATTGAGATGGCTATTTAGGATGGCACAGTTGATGTTTATCATATCGGTGGTCTTAAGAGAATGTGTTGAGCCATCCAAGAGAAGTGTGATATCTTCCTAAGAGTTGAAGAGTGTTGAGCATAACTGGATCTGATTTAGCAAGTTGAGAAGTGCAAGTAACATATCACTTTTTCACTGTTGTTCCCTAACAGTTGCAACAAGTTAAATCCCTTAACCAGGTAGGTCCTAACATGCCTTAAACATTTAAGTCCCCTAACAGGGATGCTCTCAAAAGAGTGTTAAATCCTCTCATGAGGTAGATCCTAACAAATCATCAAGCTCCTAACCGGGCTGCTAGGCAAATCCCTTAACTGGGTGACTCCTAACAGGGTCTGCTCCCAACATGGCGTATTGTAAGCTCCTAACAGGGCGTACTTCAAAAGAGTACAAATATTTGTGGGTGCTAACTCTCACCGTGGTTTTTCCCTATTTGGGTTTCCACATAAAAATTATGGTGTTCATGTGTGGAATACTTTTCATGTGATGTTCTTGTTTATGTTACATTTTATGCACTATTTCTAAGTACACTAGTTATGATGTTTTATCAGAGGTTTATCAAAGGTTACTGGTATTGATATGAATTAGTAGAGAAAGTGTTTGATATGAATTGGTAGAGAAAGTGTTTGATCTGATAGATGAGAATAATAAGCTGGTAAATGATCAGATCTATATGATTGCTTTAGTGGTGAAAGAATTGATAGATGTGGTAAATGATTTAATTAATGTGTTAGCAAATCTAATAAAGAGGGCATTAGATCTGATAAAAGAAGTTGAGACATTTGTTAAATGATTTTGAGATCTGATATAAGTTTGTTTTTGGTTTAATGTTTCAATTGGTATTAATACCAACTCCCCCCCCCCCTCTCAATATTAACCGGATCCTCATAGGATTAACATCCCCATGGGTAGCTAGACCAGCCACCTAGCGGAAGCCATGGGCACCTATCAAATGCTGGAAATTCCAAGGCATCTCAATTGTAGAATGGTATGGATTGAAGGTGATTCGACAACATTATAAAATATCTTAAAGGGGAGAATAAAGCTTCTTGGATTATTGAAAATATTATAAAGTCCTCAATTGAGATAATTCAAACCTTTGAAAGATGCTTCATTTCTCATGCTTATAGGGAAATTAACACTATGGTTGACTATCTTGCTAATTTGGGGGTGAAATCAAAATCTAAATGCACTTGGTATGGGGAGGACACCCTGGCGGGAGATGTTAAAGCCCTTCTATCATATGATCGAACACATGGTAAAACTAGTAATTTGCCCACTTTTTTGATGATGTAAATCATTATTATGCGATCATTATTGCAAATGGCAATTGTCAGAAAGCCTTGGATATCAGTGATTTCATTTTGATTTCACACACTTTCTGGGTTATTCCTATCTTCATTGGGTTCACTGTCTTTTCAAAGAGCTTGTTGTTCACCAAAACTGGTTAACCCAAATTCACCTGCAATCTTTCTATGAAATGGCCAATTTCAATCTATGAAATGCATTAGGACTTGGACAACATAACATAGGACCCTAATGATCCTCCTGCACTTCAGGTTCTGCTAGACCTAGGTGGGGACACCCTTTGATGCATTAAATACAACCAGTTACAGACATATGACAACATCAAAAAAATAAGCAGATAGATCATTCCACAAGCTCAACAAGTTAGAAAAACACTATAGATTGGCTGGATTTGTATAAGCAATAGATGAATAAGAGCTTGGAATGAATAGAACACAACCCCTAAACATGAAGGGAAATCGATTTTCTTTAAATTTGTATGAATATGAAAATATCCCCAAATTCTTCAAAGACCAGTGCCTTGTTCATTGGGCATGGAGTCACACACAAAACTACAAATGCAAATCTTAGCTACAAACTTGTTTTCCTTATAGAATATTCTTGCATCAATACCTTATACCAATGCATTACTTGATTCATTCACAAAATAATCAGATCTTGGATACATATTCCATTATTTATGACTGATTATAGAATTTAAAACCTTCACTGAAGGATACCTACAAACAATCACAACAATCTCCTAGAGATGACAAATTCCAGCCTCCTTGAGGATTCAATTAGTAACAATGAAATACATGCCTAGAGACAATCTTGTGTGAAATATACTCATGCCTACCATTAGTAAAACCTACAACTAGAAAATAATCTGCAATACTGAAATGCAGCTCTATACCCTGAAAAAACCAAAGAGTTTTACAAACTTGGGTCAAGGAATTCAGAACTGGAAACCATGAAATCTAGAGCCTTTCTCCAAAATTCTGGGACCCTTACAAATGAGAAGAAATGGGAATATGAAGGAGAGGGAAAAGACCAGAATGCATCACCACATGCCAAGTGTCCTCTTTCCCCAACTAAATTTTATTTCCTTTATCCTTCCCATGGAAACTGCTCTCAAAATATCTGATGATTGTTAAAACTAATTGCATGACTATATTCCTCGTCCTGAGAGCTTTCCAACGGTATATAATACTTCTATATTTGGGCAAAAAATAACCCCTAGGTGAATTAATCTTGAATGTAGGCCATCATTTAAATTTTTGGATTTCTTCAATAGTCAGGACTATGCTATTTAACTTTGATTTTTTGCCTGATTTTACTCTTTGCGCCTTGCCACATGGCATCCCGTGATTCGCTCGTGGCACCACTTGGATGACACCTCACCTGTCCTGCCACTTGTCTGACACCTCACCTGCCTTGCAGATCACCACTTGTCTGTCATTGGACTGCACCAGACTACCACCTCATCGGGACCCGTCGGCTCACCTGCCACTCGGACCTGCTAGCTCACCAGTCACCATGTCGCAGGGGTTATCTGTTGCACATATTTTTGTTGCGATATAGCGACAATCGTTCAATCTTCCCGGACCTTCTCGGCCTTTAACACCTGAGCTGCTCATCTGTCGGGCTCACCATTTAGTCACATTTGCTGAAACTTTAATGGCTCTCCAAACACCACGCACAACAGGGAGAACTTGGAGTTAAACCTGCCAATTGCATATGCATGAAAATTTCTTAAAACTTTTACCCACCAATGTAGGAGCTTCACCTTCCAGGTCACGACAGGGAGGATTTTGGTTCTATGCTTGCCCATTGCATTTGTTTAGGCACTGCTCATACGTGGGAGGTTTGCTGGCAGAGGTCGTGGAGAATGCTTTACACTTTTTCAATAGCAATGCTAATTCCACGCAGCCCGTTGCATTTGCTTGAGAGTTCTAACGCCTTTCCAACAAGATCTTTCAAAAACTCATGTGCTTTTGAATAACCATGCTGCATTTTTATACAAGCAGAAAGCAATGTAGAGTATGTAACAATATCTGGAATCAAACCCCCATCCCGCATCTGTTCAAACAACTAAAAAAATAGTTTTGAACCTCCCATTGGAAATAAGGCATTTTGACATTGCATTACATACAATCACATTTGATTTGATACTTGTGTCTTTTGAATTGCAATAAAGATCCAAAGCATTTTTAGGGAGGCGTTCTTTCCCCATTAATGTTATAAAACTTGTGTAAGAGGAAGCAGTTACATTTACATGTTTCTCCATCTAGTGAAACAACTGCCACAACATTGGCTTGAACGTTTCTAGAGCTTTTAACATCCACTTTCCAACTCATGACACCCTTCTTGTCTGTGAACCATTCTTGTGTCTCTTTGAAGTCACCTTTTAACAGTAGATGGGGCCAAATTGGTACAATCCACAGAACCCTTAGATGTCTTTGATATCTTCCCCACTTTAACATATTTTTGTTTCTTAACCATGAATCAGTTAATGAAAACTTTAGCATCTCCTCCAAAGTGGTAATACAAAATCATAGACCAGGTCGGGCCCCAAAAGTGGGTCCGACTAAAAAAAAATTCATTTTCATTCAAATGACCCTTGAAATGCCTCAGGCACCTTGAACATACTCATGGAGTCGATCTATACAATTATCCGATCATTAAAACTCAACTTGCAAATTTCAAGCACTTGTGTCACATTTTCACATTTAAACCCAAAGAGGCATTTCAAAAATAGGTCAAAACACCTTTCTAGACTTCACAAACTGATAGGCGTGTACTCTGATATACTAACTTTCATCCTGCAAAACCATCCCTCACGACAAATCGCGGGCGATGAGATATTAATGGTCAAAGATGACCATTTGGCTTTGTCAGCACTATGAACCTGATAAAATCAATGTGCAGGGACCACAAAACGCCTTTACTAAAAATATCAAATGATCTCCGTAGACCCCCAAATCTGGGGCATGGATACTTTGAAGTACAAAGAAGACCATGGAATGCCCAGTTTAACTGGGAAGCTGATAGGGTACAAATGGTGAGCTCATGAAAATGGCAACTTTAATAGATGCAACAACGAAAGTGCAGAAAACTGAATAAAATGGTTCAAGAAACCATCTTGGAAAACTGATCATACAGATTAGCTATGACTTGAAACTAGAAATATAGCTTGTCTTTCATACTAGCAGTACCCTGAAAGAATTATTATGACATAAAATTCACCTGTGCATCTTTTATACATATGCAAAGTGGTGCTCTGACTAGCTGTTAAAACA
Organism: Cryptomeria japonica; assembly: GCF_030272615.1. Lineage (NCBI taxonomy): Eukaryota > Viridiplantae > Streptophyta > Pinopsida > Cupressales > Cupressaceae > Cryptomeria > Cryptomeria japonica. The sequence goes on along the minus strand of NC_081408.1, from coordinate 383,340,499 downwards.
GGGACTTATGCAAGCAACATAAATTGCAAATGGATTGGGCTTACCAAACTGAGCAAATGGATTCACAAGAACTTGAAATTTGGCATGTGGACTCACCTATATGCATAAAATTCAATGCACTTTGAATTTTAATATGATGATCTACTAGTAAAAAGTTATAGGCGCTCAAAGTAGGCCACTTAATAAAATCTGAATATGTGCACAGAACAACTTTCAATCCACCCCTTGAAATGGGTACTTGATAAACTGATCCAAACTGAAATCTGAAAGTTGCAAAACACTTCATAGGCCAATGAAAGGTGTAGAAAAAGATTCCAAGGCTTTACCACTTAATAATGAATTGGCTCCATTTTACACTTCTTCAAAATAGGCCTATCAGGTTGACTCATTAGGTGGTCCTTTGAGAGTGCAGATGCAAAATTTTAAAATAGGCCTCCCAAAAATACTCAAATTTTATGAGTCCCAACATAGATTTTTGGTTATCTACCTATTTTGGGCATATTTTTTTGTGTTTTGCAAGATGGGTGGGAACAGACGAAGGATGGAACCTGCAAATTGTGAGGAATGGAAAAATAATGCGAGCATTTGGTATCGACTGCAACAAGGTGGGGTTACACTATTTCTGGAGAGGCTTCATATGAATGACCAATGAGTGACTGAGACTTTTGTGAAGGAGTGGAAAAATGGGAAACTCAATCTTTTTGGTAAGGCGTTTGTGGTGGATGAGAGCCTTGTTGCAGAAGTTACCAGCCTTTCTATGAAAGGCATTAAATTTTACAGGGATAGAAATGTCTTAGATGGTGTTGTTAATAAGTTCCCCAAGACGATGAAGGAGAAGGTAGATTTGGTTAAGGTTAACAAGTCAAACTTTGAGCCAAAGCAAATAAAGCCCATTTGGAGGGAACTTCTGAAAGCTATTATGGAGTTCTTCACTCTGGATGACAGATTCACAAAGATATATGGATACCACTTTGTTCTTCTCAACCACTTTAGACATAAGGTGAAGATTTCTTTCCCCTTTTACTTGCTCTCTTATCTAAATGTTAGCATTAATGAACATAGAGAAAATCCCCACATTAATTCAGTTCTGCATCAAGGGTTAACTTTGCTGATCTATGAGCATTTTAAGGCTAGGGCTTATGAGAACCCTAATAAGGCTCTCTCAACCTCAAATTATGATAGGGAGGGTAGTGGTAGCTCTGAGAATGGGGGATGGGATATTGAGGATGAAAGGAAGAAGTTGTTGCCCCCCTCCCAAGAAACCTAAAAGGGAGCAGAAGCATTTGTCTGCTAGGACTTGCAAGGGAAAGGGCTCTCCTTCGATAACGAGAGCTAAGTCTACGAAGAAAGCCAAGGGGAAAGAGAAAGGCTCCGCCCTTGTGATTTCCGAAAGCTCCTAGGAGCATGATGTTCCTATCTCCTCTTTTGATTCCGAGGACTCTCTTTCTGCTCATGAGAAGGAGGGGAATTCTCGGGTGTCTGTGGATTTGAGCTTTCAGGACTTTCAACCCAAGCAAGAGATGACTATCAGGGTTTTGGAGACTGCCAAAAATAACTATGTGTATCTCTTCAGACTTTTTAGATGGGCTTTTCATGAGATTAAAATCCTCAACCTTAAACAAAGAGCCCTTTCCTCAAAATTTGAAGATTTACAGGCTAAGGAGACTTTGGGGGAGAAGTTGCAGATGACTGACGAGTCTATGCAATCTGGTGGTGTGAAGGAGAAGCCTCAAGGGTCCTCTATTTGTACCCTTTGGAATAAAAATGAGAAGAAAATGATGGTGGATTGTTTAACTAAGAATGTGGAGGCTATTGAAAAAATGAAGGACATGTATGATAACAAGTTCAGGGAAGCGGAATAGAGGATTAACAAATGTGAGACTACCCTGCGTAAAATTATGGAGGATAGTCATAAAATTGTTAAGTCTGTAGTAGAAAATATGAGAACTGTGGTGGAAAAGCTTGAGAAGATTCACTGAGACAGGGTCTTTGTTGACCTGGACCCGGATAAGAACCTGGGAACTGAGGACACTTCGGGTCCGAGCAAGAGAACTAGGGCAAGTGCAAAAAATAAGTCTGCTAACCTGCCTCAGGATATCTTGGAGTTGAAGGATACAACCCAGAAGATGAACCGATCGGAAGCTGAAGTTGCTAAAACTTTACAAAACCTGGGTTAGTGTTGTCCCTTTTGTTGGTGCTGCTTTGTTGCTCTCCTGGCATTTTGTTGGCCTTTTGTTGATGTTGGGTTGTGTGTTTCTCTGATTGTCTTATTTTCCTATCAGTCCTGTTATCTTTTTGGTATGCTCTGTTTTGAGGGATTTTAATGATATATCATATGTAACTTCTTTGTAAAGGGTTTCGGGTCCCTTCAAAACCAGTTTTTGCCTTAATAAAAAATTAAATGATCTTTATTATTTAATGAAGTTCAATCTCTAGTTTCTTATAATTAAATAATTCTTTAAATTATTTAGTTAACTAATTTATTCTTTTCTAATTAATTCAAAATTCAATTCATTTGTAATTAATTTTATGTGCATGTCATTTAATATTTTTCAAAAATCAAATTTTAAATTAAATAAAAATTCATACCAAATTCCTACAACACATACATAAAATTCTAATTGTCACTGACTTTGAGTTCAACTCCCAATCAACTTTTCTTTATCAATAACATATTCAAACTCCAAAATTATAAAAACCTCTAACATAGGGGAATATGGTAATTTAATCCTCCAATTGGTGTGATCTAGGTATCGAGATCACAAAGCTTTGGCCATGATTTGAGAAACCTGCAAATGAGGGCATGATCTTGAAGGATATTATTCTCAAGTTGGAAGGACAAAGGGCATCGCACTGAGGCAAAATCAAAATTGATGTAGCCACCATTTGAATTAGGAATGGCATTCGATGTGCAAGTGGTGCAAACTTGCGTTTAGTATCAAAGATATTTCAAGGGCTAACTTTGGCAAATTGCGAACAAAGAGCAGATTTTGCGAGGACCACACACGGCTTCTCTGAATTTTAATGCACAATCAAGGGAGTCAGCTTTCACTACACAAGTTCCATCGCTAGGAGCGAGAAATTTGTGTTTGTGGAAAGGGCCTAGAGTGAAGAAGAAGTCACAACGTACGACATTGGAGTATAGCAAAATAAATTTAGCACTACTGCCACAATATAATATAATTCTTAATTATTAAATAATTATTTAAAATAATTTAATTGTTTACCTTTCTCAACCCTCTCATTTTATTTATTTATTTATCCTAATGCACATGTTTAAATGATTTTTATTATTTGAATGACTAATGATTCCCTATTATTAACTGTTGCTCACTCTCACTTGTACTTACAATCTCCATTTTTTGACTGAGCCAATCAATCCACCTCACTCTTGATTAATTTACATAACAACCAATTCATTTCTCCTCACATATCAATCAAGTTATTTGACTAATCAATCAATTCCCTCACATGAGCAATCAACTCTCAACCAAATTATCTCACCAATCCTCAATTGTTGATCATTTTGTTGATCTTTCAATTTGAATAGTCAATCAATATCATAAAATTTTATAAAAGTGAACCTTATTTAATTCATCAACAACCATAGTCTTCAAGCTTTTGTTAGATCAAGCTGTAGACAAAGTGCTACGATTTTGAGAGACCAACTTCATACAACACAAAAGGGATAAGAGCAATGGAGGCCTCTTGCATAGATTCAACGTTGGTTTGCATTTTGTATTGAATTATTCATTTTTTGAGTTTGTTTGCATTCTTCCATTGATTACGATTGAGAATTTATTAATTGATTTGATTTCATGGTTTCTTGTTGAGTCATTTACTATTTTGTTCAATTTTCAATACATAAATAGCTTAGCATACTCATAAATAATAGAGATATTCCAATGAGCTAAAATAGTGGACAATGAACATAAAGTAGGCCTACTAGAAAGTGCATTAGTTGCTACATTTTTTTACCCTTCATGTATTCAATTTAAAAACCATATGTTTATGGCTTGTTTACCCATTTTTGTTGGTGGTCATTCAAGTCCATTTGATTCAAAAATAACTTCAAACTATTGTGATTAGTCTTCACAACAAATTTCCCATAAACTAGATATTGCCTAAATTTCTCTAGAGAATGAATAACTGCCAACATTGCCTTATCATCAATTGAAGAGGCTTAATTTCCTACTCTCAAATGTTATTGGATGTCCATTTTGAGTTAAGACAACCTCCAAAACCTTCTCTTTATGCATGACACTCAACTACAAAAGATAGAGAAAAATTACGAATTGCAATCACTAGGCATGAGTTCATACCTCCTTAAACTTGTCAAAAGTTTTTTTATATTTCTCTGGCCATGCAAACACTCCCCTACTTTTTCAAATAAGTTAATAGAACAACAAATTGATAAAATACTTTTACAAACCTCATGTACAATAACAACATAGCCTAAAGAAACTTTCAATTACATAAGATTGGTTGGTGGAGATCAATCTAGACTTTCTTGGATCTTCTATTGATCAACTTGAACATCTTTGAAACTTATGACATGACCCAATTATAAAATATTAGTCAATCCAAACTCAGATTTAGATAAATTTGCATAAAATAATTGCTTCTAAAAGTTACACAAAACTATATCCAAATGTTCCTTCAAAGTTTTGATATAAATTCATATATCAACAAAGAAAACCAATAATTGTTTTTGAGTTGCCTATTGAATACCTTGATCATGCATGATTGGAATATTTTTGGACCATTATTATGGCCAAAGAGAATGACCAAGGACTCAAATTGTTCATAGTGATACTCATAATTTATCTTCTTAACATCCTTCTCTCTCATACAAATTTAGTGATATCTTGACCTCAAATCAATTTTGGAGAAGTAAAAAGCTCCTGGGTTCATCTATCCTTGGAATAGGGTATCTATTATTAATGTCCTTCTGATTCATTTTTTTTACTCTATGCACATTTCAAACTTCCATCCTTCTTCACAACAACTACAAATGATGCACATGGGATAGAGATCAATCTAAAGAAATACATATCCAACAATTCTTTGATAGACTTCTCTATATATTCTTTGTAGCATAGTTTGGATTTATGCATGTAATATTTATAATAAGCTTTTAATCCTATTCTAACTCAATCACATGCTGAAATATCCTACCTAAAGGCTCTTGGAAGTATATCATTAAAAACTACACTATACTTATCTATTTTTTTTCAATTTCACAATGAAATTTGTCTTTCCCCTTGGAAGAGCTTGTGGTATGAGTCATGAAAATCACTACCCAAGCTACTTTTCCTCTATAAACATTCCTCTTCATCTTCTTTGTTGTCACCACCCTTAGATATCCATTCGAATGGCCTCTCAAAACTTCCTTTCTAATTGACTGAAACTTAAACTCCATAGTCTAATCATTTTGGGAATATCATCCAATGGTTTACACCTAAAAATGTAACACAATTTTAGTTTCACCAATGCCACAAACATAAAGATTAGCACATGCATTGTAATTACTTAGTGTATTATTGATTTTCTAGATCACTCTAGCGCAAGACACAGTGAATCACCTGCAACTGTAACATTGAATCCTGAAAAACTCCTCTATATTTAATCCTCTCTTCATCACCAAACCCTCACCCTCTCATGTATAGTTGTGCGTTTTTCCACTATCAATCAACATAATAATTCTTTATCCAACTAAAATCCCATGAACCTTGAAAAAGATGATATTTGGGAGCTCCAAACAAAGCTACCAATGAACATTATTTGTTGATTTCTTTCTCTTCTTCCTCATGGATAGGATCTTTATATCATGATATTATCCAATCCCATCATAATAAAACTTAGGAAAAACATCAATAAAATGAACTTGTCCCTTTCCAAGACACCCATGGCCATGAGCCCATGGCTATATATAAGTAAAATATAGTTTTTTTCATTCTAAGTCCATTCTTTTCTTCATCATCTAGCTTCTTAGTTGCTTCTAGTGGTGTAATTTTTTGTCCAAGGGTATGGAAATGAACTACTTCTCAAAACCACCTTTCTATTTCTATGGAGTAGAAGCCTTAGATTGATGTGCCAATTTTTTCTTGGGATTGGAGGGTTCAGATTGTAAACATCTACTAATGACCTCCTACAAGGGGGGTGGTGTAAAAGCCTTGACAAAACCCTTTAAGAGTTAATCAAGCCTTCCAAGGAAAATATAGATGATTCATTTCTTTGATATGTTTGGAACTATTATAGAAATATTCTAGAATTCATCGACACACTCATAAATTGTGATATTTTGCTTGATCTTACACAATTCCATGAAATACTCCTCATGTCCAAGTTCAAATCTATCAAGAATCCTTTGACTAAAGTTTTCAAAAGTGCTCACTTAATCAATGCCTTGTGTAATTATGCCATATTACTACCATTCCTAATAATTTCTCTCAAGATGCAAAGTTGCATACTTAATAGCATCATTTTCCTTTATTCTATTGAGAGTGAAATATGTTTGCAATTTCTGTAATCATGCTCTACATGAGATATTTTCGCTACTATCAAAGGTAGGTTCGAAGAGTTTACTAAGCTTGATTTTGATCTCTCTTCCAATATGATCTATGTCTTTTATTTTTTATCCTTCTCATTTGTTTCCATGAAATTATCAAATGGAACAACTAATTTGAAAGCTTCACATTGCTTAATGCACACTACCATTTTGCAATACATCCAACTTCTTCTTTATTATCAAGTAAAAAAGTAATTTTTTTGTCTTTGAATTGGGCATTGATTTAGACCCTTTAGATGTACTTCCTTCACCCACAATATTTTCCACACTCTTCTTATTTTGTTGTGACCATATTTGATCCATAATGAGAGCCAATTTATCAACAATTGTCATAAAAAAATTCCTAGATCTTCCTTACACTTCCCTGTTTCTTCTTCAATCATGATTTCTTCTTCTAGTTCAAAATAAATTGTAAACTTTCTTTCCTTCCACCTCAAGGATATAATCCTTTTTCATGTGGAAACATAAATCAATCAAACCATATTAGCTAGAAATAACATGCTATGATACCACTGCAATATCTCAAATAATAAAAAGTGACATTTAACCTTCAAAAATAAAAATTAATAGCAAACTAAAAACACACACACACACACACACACACACACACACACACACACACACACACACACACACACACACACACACACACATATATATTCAAGCTCTTTAAGTTGGAATAAGATATTATCAATAACTTGCAAGAAATCATCAATTTGTTAAAAAATGCTAGCACTTGATACATAGCTTTCGCATGCAACACATCAAAATTTTTCTCTATGATTTTTTTCAATTGAAAGGATTAAAAATAGGCTTCTACAAAAGAAATTGAACAACAATAATGAAAATATCTCTACCAAAACACACCCCAAAATATGAAGCAAAATCACACTGTAAACTACACACAATTAACTCAGAAATTGCGCCAAAGCTAGAAAACTCCAAAGTAATCACACACCTAACCTAGAATACATTTGAAAATACAAATAAATTTAAAAATTGTTGTTCCATAATAAAAACCACTTTCAAAACTCCAAACCCAAATTACAACTTCTCCATATAAATATTTGTCCTCTAACCTACAACATACAAATAACACAAGCTATAAAATATGAATTTTTTTATGCCCAATTAAATATATATGTAATAATTCCTAGAAAAACCAAAGTGTTTCCATCCTCTAATTTATACAATCAATGAGTTTTCATCCATTGATTGTAATCTCTGGTGGGTTTTTATCCATGGAAGATATGAAGAACATAATTATTCCCGAGAAGTTTTTGCAAAGCTTGAATGAATCCAAATGAGAAAATTTATGCTTTTAAATGAAATATGCCCAAATTAGGTTCCCCAAAAATCAAGCGCCAATATTTTGGAGGGAAACGAATTTGAAATAAGAAATTTGTCCTTCTTTACAATTGACAACCAAACTTGGTAAATAGATCATTTCTCAAAGATTCTCCAAATAATAACAAATAAATGTCAAGTAACTCCAAGCAATTTCTAATGCCCTTATTAGTTAGTTTTCCCATGAAATAAGAATAATAGTACAATATGAAATATGGTATTATTAATGTTTCTTTGAAATTTCTAGAAATCTATAAGGAAATGAAAATGAGTTAATTAACCAATTATTTTGCTTTTTATTTCTGGAAAGGGTACATGACATCACCCTAGTTCTAATGTTCCTTCTCTTGGTCATAGAGGATGTGCTTCAAAGTTAAATGATGCATTTGTTGAACACACCATAACACTGAGGGGGGGGGGTGTGGGTGAATTAGTTCAGAGCACTTAGTTTCAGATCTTTAAACTTTAAACTTGTAATGCCCACTAGTTTCAGATCTTTAAACTTTAAACTTGTAATGCCCACCAAAATACCCTAGAGAAAATAACTAATCTAACTAACAAATAGAGATAAATTTTTTTTATAAATCATCCACAAATGTAATATGCAAAGATATATCTACACATATACATTAATTCAATATCTACTAAAATACATATAACATTACATTATTCATTAAGAAAGTATCCAACCATCTAGCAAATACACATATAAACCATTAACATAAAAAAAAGAACATATTACACAAGTGGAAATAGATAAAACTCACTAACAACCATTCCCTAAGGTATCTCAACGCCATTACTTAATCAACAACAACACATAAGCACACCCATAATCATGATACCGTTAACATCCATTACATTTAGCTTTTAATCAATTACTTCTTTCCTAACATGAGAATGTAAATCTTACTTAACCCCATTAACTCTTTGATTCATTTTAAAGAACCGAATCAAATGTTTCTAATTCCCTCTTTAAAAAATCTAGCACGATAACATCTATCTTTCACATAAGTATCAAATTAATGCAGATCTAATTCATTTCTTTTAAGAGTAACCATATAATCTAAAAGATACTCATATTCACATTATAAGATAGCCAATATTAAGGAATAACTTCATTTTAATTTAATACTTTCACTTATAGACATACACAAATCATTAAACATTCTCACTACTATCCATAGATACACACATGATAGTCCAATCACATTACTTAGCCATTTATTTCCTTTCCAATCTAGAATTACATACATAAGGAATATTCAATTACAACAATCATAATCTATTACAACTCATCATGAACTCAACCTACTACAAGTCCTACTACATATGTTTACAAGGTACTAATTACATGATATTTCTTTACAATTACATCTTTCTCATGATAAAAAGTTCATGATTTCAATTTCAATTACATAGATCATACTACAAAGATCCATCCACATGAAGAGAAGATATAAGTCCACATCCACGCACGCTAACATCCAATGAAGAACATACCAGTGAAAGAATGCATCAAACCACCCGGCCATGTGGAACTATAAGGAACCAACCCCTATGCTAGGAGATGACACAAGGTTCCAAATAACACTCTAGACCTAGGCTGACACCTCACAACCAAGGGACTCAACACAACATCCACAAAAGATAAAAAACCAATTTGTAATAAACCAAATCACATTATGAGGCTAAATCAAAAGCAACAAACTCCCAGAGGTGTACCAACAATCACAACATAAGGATCATGGATACATGTAGGGAAAGAGTGTCATCACATGCTATCCTTACATAGAAGGGGCCAAGCAACACCCTGATAGACATGTGGAGCCATCTCAACCTTGGAGCCAATCAAGGGAGTTTGGTTTACTGTCTGTACGGTCTTCCCAAGCTCATCCCGAGTCTCTACTCAAGGGCTATGAGGTGGGACCATAAAACCAATTTCATTATCTTCATTAGGTGAATCCTAATTACCTAGACCACTAATACAATTATTATGATTATAACTTACAAATTAAAGGAAAACTCTCCATGTGGTTCCATGATGGGTCTAGACCCTAAACATCCTTACATGGAACCTCTTAGAAACCTATTGCTCATGACCCCGATCCTACACATTCAAGAGCCCACTCTCCCTAACCATGGACCAAGACCTTAGGGTGAAACATGAATCACTATAACATCATGAAGGCTCTCAAGGAGAATAAAATCACAACAATTATATTACTGATATAATTTTGAAGCATAACATGAACTATAATGCCAACATGCAAAACAAGAGCCTCCACCATCAAAAGCATAACAATAATAAAGAGTAAGGCATACACCATCTTACTCAACAATATTCAAATACAATAATCAACAACGAGGCACATCCATCCCACTCGAGCTCATATACGATCAACCTCAACAACAAGGCACTCTCCTTCTTGCTAGAGCTAATCACATATATGCATAATCCTCAACGACAAGGCATCAACCATCTTGCCAGAGCCAAAATAACAATTAAATCACCAAATATGGACCATACATAGAATCAAGAATCTCAATAACATCCTCACATGCCTCTGGTATAAAGCCAAATCCGAAGAATCATTCACCAAAGGACAAATTGGCAAAAAAAAGTAGAATGGTTCATCCATGGAGCAGATTAGTGCATCCATGGTGTATATTGGTGCACAAGGGCCATTCTGTAGCACATAGCTTCCTTTTTGTAGTGCATAGAGAACTTTCTTTAGCATATGGTGCCAAAGACCAAAAACATGCAAAACAAAAGGAATTAAGCTATGATACTGTCCATAAGGACTCAAATTCACTTCCAGAAGGTGCAAGAGGCCAAAATAAAGCTAAAGCAACACATAAATATGACAATCAAATCATACAAAGGAAGTTGACATCATTTCCCATCACTTCCTACACACCAACATACACAGACTTGCCCAAAAATCAAAAGATAACACCAAGAGATATGATAAGGCATAAAGAGGACTTATACACCACATGAGAAGATAAAACAAGGACTCAACAAGTTCACAAGGAAGGCAATACAAGAGGCAACATACACGGAGAATGCAAAATGTCATTTCACGACAACTCTTCCATATACAAATTTCACCAGTAATTCTCATATATATATATATATTTATATCTATTTAACAACCCCCAATCTAGAAACTATAAATATTATTATTTCCTCCTGCAAACAATCTTTCAACAGGCACAGAGAAAACAATTCCTCTTAAATCAAAATGCAAGATGAAGGCAAAGCTCCAGCCTGGAAAAATAGAGTAATGACAAGGAAATCGCAAAAAGAGAAAGTCCCAATCTAGAAATCTTCAAATCCAATCAAGAGAACTTCAGTAAGCCAACAATCCAAGCCAAAATTTCCAGTAAAATTCAAAATTCACCATGAAGCCAACCACGACAATGCACAAAGAAAGCCAATAAATAAAAATTGCAACCAAAACTATAGAAATATTTCAACCAATCAAAATATTCCAATAAACTATATTAATTACCTACCATGCATAGTTTCGAGGTAAATAATATAAAATAGTATTATTTACTTACCCCCACCAAATCAACCAATAGAATAAAAAGGTAGGTAATAAATATATTTGTACCAATTAACCAAATAGTAACAAGAGAATAATAAATCAAAACCATTAAATAAAATAACCTCATAGGCAAAATAAAATACAAAAGCCCAATAACCAAATAAATCAGATTCAATATAAAATAAATATCACAATTAAATATAAAATCACAAACCATATAAAATAATTAAATAATTAAATAAATATTAAATCTCAATAATAAACTAAACAAATAATAATTAAACAACCAAGCTATAATAATAAATTAATTTTAACATTATTAAACTGTATTAATCTATCATTAATTAGTTATATAATCAAATACATGCAACACCACAAGGCAACTCGATACAAGGGTCTAGCAATACACTGCAAGACACCACAAGACAACTCAATTGAGACACTAGACTGACTAGTCTATATCAACTAAGACCTAGAGTGTAAGGAAGGAAACTTATGCCATCTCCAATAACTTGCCATTGGGATAAGACACACTTAGACTTATGAGACTAGGTGGAGTCGATGTCTAGTACCTGCAATTATTGCAACCATGAATAACCATGAGACAACATTCACAATAACATATACATATCATAAATGACCAGGCAAGTGACAAAGAATCACAATGTCATATCATGCTCGTAATGAGTGATATGGCATTGTCTCTAACATAAATATACTAGAAGTCAATCACAATCATCATAGCATCAACTCAATCATCATGATCATGAAATAGGGTTAGCATAGCCAAGATATCATGAAAGTACCATATGCAATATGATTCATCATGAACAATAAGCACATATAAGATGATTAAGTAAATTTATCATCATAATAATCCAAGACATGTCAATCATCCATAAGAGTCATCATATAACATATGTCAATATAAAATGTCTATCATCATCCATAGCATCTAATCACATAGATAGAGTCATAAACATCAATCAAGACATCATATAAGATTCTATATAAGTCTATCGATGTATAAATGCAAAGATAAGTCTAGGAGGGACACTACATAGTCCCCCCCTTTGCCTAGGCTTTCTCCTGGAAGCCTGAGAACAAATAGGGGTAAAGCTCTCTCATCTGCGCAACATCCTACCAAGTCATTGAAGAATCATCACTCAGGTCCCATTGGACCCTTACCTGCTCTATGTACCAACCCTTGAGGGTCAGCCCTCGATGCTAAAGAATGCACACGGGATCCAATGGAAGTTACCCATCCTCTACGTACAGTCCATTCCAATCCAACACATGCGATACATCAGGATAATAATGCCTCAAAATAGACACATGATACACATCATGGATACAGGACAATTTGGGTGACAAGGCAAGGCAATAAGCCACATGACAAATCCTCTCCAAAATCTCAAAAGGTCTAACAAACTGAGGCGCCACCTTAGAGCCTTTTCCATAACGGATAGGACTCTTTCATGGACGCGCCCTCAAAAACACCTTGTCACCCACTAGAAATTACCTATCCACATGATGAGCATCCACATATTTATTCTGCATGTCTTGCGTTGCTATTAAATTCTCTCGAATGCATGTCACCTGCTACTTAATGTCTTGCAACATCTTTGAACCAAGAAGCACTCTGTCCTCCAAATAATATCAACTCAAGGGTGTCTGACACAGTCGATTATACAATGCCTAAAAAGGGGACATTCCAATCGAACTATGGTAGCCACTATTATAGGTAAACTCCACCAAATGAAGGTAATCCTCCCATCTAGACTGTTGATCCATGACATACATCTGTAACATATCCTCTAACACTTGATTAACCCTCTTAGTCTGACCATCCATCTCGAGATGATATGTTGAACTAAAGTTCAACTTATATCCTAAATCATGCTGAAGGGAAGTCCATAATGCCAAAGTGAACATTGGGTCCTAATTTGATATAATCCGTTGAGGAATACCATGCAATCTCAATATCTCCATGAAAATACGAGCTACCATCACTGTTCTGTAAAAATATCTGATCGAAGAGAAATGTGCCACCTATTAGCACATATTTTTACAAAATATATTTATGCTATATATGGATGTCTTTGCATATAGTCTCATCATAGGAGCACTTATTGCTAGATTGTATGTGCAGGTGATGTGTTGCGGTGTCTTCATAAAAGGGCATCACTTGGGCATATTCTAGGGAAGTGTTGAGTATGATGGCATTCTCGAAATCCTCATCTTCACCATTGTAAGAATACTTTGTGGAAGGTCAGCATAGAGCAGGGTTGTGAGCATGTTCAAAGAGGTAAATGGTGTGGGAAGAAACCCTTCAGTATGATTGTTAAAAGTTACATCCATATGGAGGGCCTTCTTTTGCAAAAACTACAAAATTTTTATTATCGACATAAGTCATCCCAATGAGATACCCCAAGGAGAAAGGAGTAGGTTGATCGGAGTAACTCATGTCATTGGTGTTTCTTAAAGCGAGAGCGGTAGGAAAAAGTGCAACTAAGTGGAGATCCATCAGGGCAAGTTACGACGATGAATTTGGAGTCATCAGAGTAACCTACACTATTGGCAAGGAGGAGAAAATGTTATCCCAATACCCGATAGGGTTGTCAGCGAAACTCTTGTCGATAACCGGTGAGGTCATCTATTCATAGTGGTGACACCAGGTTATCGGGAGGTCCTAATTTATGTTACCCCGATACCTGATGGATTAAGTGGAGAAGGCGACCTTATCAGAGAGACTTTCTTTGATAAAGTTGTACCAAGAAAGAAAGGAAACAAGACTCAACAGGATAACATACATTATCGAGGAGATGCGTTTTGGGTCATCCCGATGCCCGATGAGGAAGACGAGCTCGATACAAGCAAAGTTGACTACATTGGGAGAGCCTACACCGATAGACTGAAGCAACCCGATAAGGAGAGTAAGGTGCAAAAGACTCATCGGGATAGCTTATGCTACCAGAGTAACATTGTTAAAGTTATGCCGATGCCCGTTAGGCAGAATGCCATAGAGGGTGGACCTATCGAGGAGACTATAACTATCAGAGGTAAGGGAAACACGCTACTCCGATGCCCGATGAAGGAATTGGTGAAAGTTACACTGATAAAAGAGAAAAATAGATGTCATGGGTCCACTAGATGAATTGTAAAGTAATTTCATTTCGAAGGCCGATGGAGTGGCAGGAGAAATAAACAGAAGGAGGTTTCATCGGACAAAAATACCCTGATGTAACATAGAGAAATACTGACTATAAAAAGCAAAAGGTGCTTCCATTGGGATAAGTCAAGCCTCAAAGAGAAAAGTGAAATAGCCGGAGCGAGATTAGATGCATTGATCAGAATGACCTATACCGATCAAAAAGACAAAAAGGTAATTGAAGGAACGCATGGCACCAAATAATTGAATTATCGGGTGGGGTTACACCGATTAGCCATTAGAATGTCTGATACGACAACCATTATTTAATGCTTGCGATCAGGAGGATTTGATGAGAACGAAACAAAATTGATGAGTTTTTTTATCATTGCAGATCCTAGCCGTTGCATATCTAGCATAAAGAAAAAGTGCTCATGCCAGGAAATTTTCACAGTCTCTTCAACCATTAACATTGAAGTTGCAGACAGGAAGCACGGGTAATTAAGAGTTCAAGCACTTAATCATGGAGGCTTCCATTTCACAAAGAAAGAGAAAGGTCATAGAGATTTTAGATACACAGTCAGCTAAATCAAAAAAGGTGAAGTCTATGGAGGGTGTGCAAAAATGCAAATTGAACTAGGATATGATTGACCGGATGGAGTCATCTAGTGCTAAGTCAAGAAGGTCTAAAAAAAATTCACTACCCAAGGATCAATTGGAAGATAAGTACAAAGGGGCTGGGGACATATGGACAACCATTAGGGGCCACAAATTATTTTTATATCACTATCTTAGGAGAAACAAGGAGATGTCATTGTCAAACCCTTGGAAAATTTGGGCAGATTGGTGGTACCAAATGTTTTTCTAAATCTCAGATTGATGGAATTTATCACAAGGATATACAACAAGGAAAAAAGATGCATCCAATTGCCAAATGGCGATCCATTCATCTAGATATCTGCCAGGTCTATTTAGGAGGTTTTTGACTTGTCTTATGAACCCTACATGCCCTTATCCTTCACAGATCTGGAAGGATAATATACCCAAATGGACACCACTCACACAACGTGGAAGTTGACAATTCACAAAAAGGAGAAGGGATGACTCACGGAGCAGGATGGTCCCCCTTTTGAGATTACCCTGTTCAGACAATACTTGCAGTACACATATTGGGCTTGTGGCCAGGTCTACGGGGAAGAAGTTCCTGATGTTACAAGAATAGGCCCATTGGTGTTGGCTGTGCACATTCAAATGCATGAGCCGAGGCCATTTGACTATGCAACCTACTTGGCAGAGAATCTACATGAAGAGTTTTTGAGTCTGCAAATAGAGCCAAATCCCACCTTCAAATTTTACTCATTGCTAATGCATATAGTTTTGTTTTATGGTCATATGAAAGGTCTGTGTCCCAAAGAGTTAAGGGTAGCTTCCAGAGACAAAGAGGGAAAAGACCAACCAATCCAATTATGGGTATCCCTGTGGGACTCGAGGTTTGCCAAATCACACTATGTGTTGTTTGAAGAATACTTTGTCAAGCCCTTGTACATATTGTTTGGAATAGAATGTGAGGGGTCTATCTCATAGGAGATTAAAATATTCTTGAGACCCCATGCTTTTCGAGACAGTAGGGTCAACCACAATTGGGGTGACAGGTTTGTATGATAGAATTTCACTTTTTTCAGGGTTTATGGGTTTGAAGGTATTCAATTCATGTTGCCTACATTAGTGCTTGACAAAATTGCATGTCTAGAGATTGTTAGGAAGCTTAGCATGTCAAATGCAAAGAATTTAAGTGGTGCACACAAGCAGGTGTTTATGCCTAGCACTTTACATTTCGGAGATTTCACCATTGTGTCTACCAAGGCATATGAAATGATTGAAAAGAAGTTTGTAGAGGAGTACAATCTTTATGGACACTAGGCTCAAAAGAATTATGATCCAAAAGGATATATTAACCACTGCAGGAAGAGCCAGAACCTGGGAGAATATTTGCACATACCCATGGAGCCAAAGGATTTATTTAGGAACAAGGAATGGGGTGAGGATGATGTAGTCTTAGAGGAGTTGAACAAAAAATTGGAAGAGCAGAAGAAGAGGCTTCAAGAATTAAAAGAAGAAGGAGACTCTGAGAGTGAGTTTGATGAGAATGTAGCTATATCTACTCTTCGTGCACCTGAACTAGAAGAAATTGCAGAGAGCCAGGAGCAGGCTATGGTGAGACTCAACGCAATCACAAATGTGAGGATGGAAGAACATGTAGCATTTATGGCTGATGTAATTTTTTTACAGTCCAAGGAGTTTAAGTCCTTCTTGTACCACTATAAAGGAAAAAGATTGAGAGAGATCATCCCAAATGTTACCCCTGAGAATGAAGCAGAGATGCTAAACATATTGAAGGAGTACATCAATACAGAGGTGGCTGCAATGACACCACAGAGAGGGAGGCAACTTCTCAGTGAGGTAGGCATCATTCTGTTCCCAGGATTGGATTTAAGTGCCTCTTTCATTTTTGATAGTTTGTTGTACTCAGATAGGAAAGATGTAAAATTAGACATACAGGGAGTTGATTACATTTTTAATGGGTCAAGATATGATCCTAGTGAAGAGGAAATGTTGCTTTGGGCCCTATACCCCCAAAATAAAAGACCCAAGATTATAGATGTAGATAAAGCATTTGGGCATATGATGAGACTGAAAGCAGGAGAGGTTAATCCAATTGTCACTGCTGACTTAGGGATTGACATTGTGAAACTAAATAAAGCCCAAATGCAGTGGGTGTTAAAAGAGGGTCAGAAATACAAAAAATTATATGAATACTTGTTAAGAAGTCGTGGTCATGAAATAGCACAAGTAACTGATACTGGTATGCAATGGAAAAAGAAATATGAGGACCAAATGAAAAAAAACAAAAAACTGAGAAGGCAAATCAGGGCTGCTAGGGTGGATGTTGCTTGTGTTTTCTTGACCAACATGTTTGAGCATTTGTTAGAAGTTCTCAAAGAATTCTGGACCAACTGTCAGAAGACTCAAGATAATGTGTCTTCTCATGAAAGAATTTTTGAGAAGCTAAAGGCATTGTTGAAAGAGAAGAGTGCCGAGGAGAAAATTGTTGAAAAGATCCAGAGAAGGTTGAACAAGCATAAGGCATTCGGTGTGGACATCAAGTAGGAATTTACTGATTGTAAGGATATTGTCAGATATGGTATACCAGATATTGTGGATTAGGCAGAGAAGCTAAAGGACAAAGGGGTTTGGATTTCAAAATGCCAGAATGTACTTAACACATCCCTTAATGTTGTCCGAGCAAATGTTTTGGATATGAAAGAGATAGGTGAGTAGATGGAGAGAATGGTTACCATGGAGATCACTGTCAGGGATACTGTATTCAACACCAACACTCACGAGGACAAAAAATATTTGGAGCATATTCAGAAATGTAACACATTATGGGATGACCAAAATTGACATCTTTGTTTGTAATTTTTGTTTTATGTCTGGCAATTAGGCAATTAGGTAATAGGTTATAGATAAGTCTAGTTTAACAAAATGAAAGGGTGTGTCCTTTCACTTGAATATTTTGGCTCACATATATGTAGCGAGTCACTTTTGTATGACAAAGAGATAGACATTATTCTGCCACTGGCTGGACTATAAGTATTATGTTTTAGAAAAGTCTAATAGGAATGAGGAATTTATTTTGTGCAAATTGAATATATTGGAGTATTTGTAAGTGTATTTTTTGTGTACATTCTTATTCCAGAAGTTAATGTACAAGATTTCATGCTTTTATCTTCAAACTCTTATGTGTAATTTTGTGTTTGATAGAATCATATGTCCTCTTGATAAATCTTTTAGATTTGTTGTGATGTGCCTTCACATGATGTTGTACTGAATGTTAAATAGGTTTTTATTGTTCATGCAACACATAATGAAACTTTCATAGTGATGGTCTTATAATCGTCTCTTGAGTTGATAGTGATTTTTGTCCACAAAGTTATTCATTAATGGTGAGATAAAGGCACTGGTCTGTTATTAATCTTTGCTAAATAAGTTTGTATGCATTAGGTCCTTTTCAAAGAAACAGATCTTGTAATTTCTATCAGCACTGCTATTTTTCATAATGGCTTAAAGTCCTAAATTGTAATCTTTTACAGAACACAACTATATTCACACTTATTTTATTAGTTTTAAAGGCATTCAATAAAAAGCACTTCTGTTAGCATTGTAGACGTCTAAAAATGGTCAACCTTGTGGAGTCATACTTTAACATTTGCGCATTTCCTTATTTTAGGGTTCTTGCGTCGCATTAACATTTCTTCTATGTTGTGCACTTGGTCTTTATCATTTGTGAGCATCGAGTCCTTCTTCTACATTCCTCATTTTTCTTGCTTTCGAATTTGGTCTTGTCGATAATAATTTTCAGTCATGATTTTGGTTGATCTTATCCTGTCGCATCAATGTGCGTGCTCATTTGTCATATTTTGGATATCGTCAATCCTAATCGATGATAGAATTAGGGTTTTGTCCTCTTGTCAATCTTGTCATCTTGCGATCGATTCGTCATTGATTCTCATCCTTGTCAATCTTGTCATTTTGAGATCGATTTGTCATCAATCCTTGTCCTTGTTAATTTTGTCATTTTGCGATCGATTCATCATCGATCCTTGTCCTGACCAATCTTGTCATTTTGCGATCGATTTGTCATCAATCGTTGTCCTTTTCAATCATGTCAATTTTGATCAATTAGTCATTGTTCCTCGTCAATTGACGCCTATCAATTTGATCTCTTTGTTAATCTTGGTCAATTTGTCAACCAATCTCAATCATTTATCAACATTGGTCCTTTGTCAATCAGAATCATGATCAAATCAACCCTACATCAATTATCTTTTGTCAAGACCTAATTGTCATCCTTGCATTTCTAATTCATCTTATAGGGTTTTATGATTTGTTCATTTAATCTTGTTTGTCATTTTCCCTCTAGGTTAAATTATTTATTTATTTATCCTAAGTCTTCTTGCCACAATTAAATATTTATTTAATTGGCTAATTAATTCCCCCTCTTTTTGTGAATTAATTAATGAATGAGAAATTATTAATTAATTTACCTAATTTTCATCAATTTCTAATTTCCTAATTTCCAATTCATCTATTTTTCTAATATTTCCCCTAATTTCATGGGAATGACATAGCAATTTGTCATAATTTATCATAATTTGTCAATCAATCAATCTTGCATGTCATAATTTTGTCATAATTTGTCAATCAATCAATTTTGCATAGAAAGTGTCAATCTTGTCATAATTTGTCATATTTGTCATTCTTGATTTGAAATTTGCTTTCAAATCTCTTCATTCTAATCTTGTCATCTCTCCAATTTGTCTATAAATTGGATGAATTTCTCCAATCAAGGATCCCAATTAATTACATTTTTGAATCGATCTAATCACATTTTCAGAGAATCAATCACGCTTCTAGTATCCTTACGCTATCATCTCGTCTTGTCAATCTTGCTTTCATCTCATGCTTATGCACTTGTAGGTGAAATCCACAAACAAAGCAATTTGAAGGAGAAAGAAGGACAATGGAGAATTCTGGAGAAGACATTCACGTTTGCGATGGTTTGCATTTGGTTTAAATATTTTATTTTCAGTATCTCTATTGAATATTTTTAGGATTGTTATCACTGCAATTTAGTTTTCGTGATTGAGCTAGCCTAATTTGTTACTTGCTCTGATGATTTCCGAATTCCTATCTATAAGCATAATTGCAGGAAAACCTTTTGCCATTTCTGCAATTGCTAATTCTCATAGTTTAAATTCACTTAAAATAAACCTCTTTTGTGCTTGAGAGTGTAAGGTACACCCACTTGGGTTTAGTGAAGCCTAAAGTGCAGAGGGATTTGGTCTTTGGCCATCCCTATTCATTGGCCAAGGCTGACTGGATTAACTGAGGATTAGGCAAGTCTTTGGTTTCCCAATTTGTGGTTTTGGGCACCAACAGATTGGCAACTCTGCTTGGGATTTATCTGAGGAAGTATTCAGAGTCTTTGGTGGTTTGTTTTAGAATCTACTGGAGGAAAGAACCTTGAAGATTAGTAAAAGATATTGTTCCTCTTAGGAGGTGGCGACTCTACATTTAATGCATGAATAATAGTTGGTATTTTGAGAAAGTAAGAGAAACCCCTAGGCATTTATCAATAAAATTGATGCAGGGGAGGAGGTGTCTGAATAAGGAGAAAGATAATCTTGTTCAGTTGAGTGTGAAGAGAAGGTACAAAGGAAAGAAACCAGCACCAAGTATGGAGTTTTATAGTCATAAAAAGTTTCCTAGCAGAGAGGATGGCTCTTCATCTGGTGATAAGTTGGAAAATCTGGAGGAAAATATTTTCTATGCCTTGAATGCAAAAGATAATAATGGTGGCCATGATGAAACCCTGACTGCTGAGGAGTAGGAGGAAAAGCAATGGGATGAAATCATACTTAAAATGGCTGACCTAAATGGAGATGAATCCAAAATGGCAAAGGCTCTTAGGAGACAACTAGATTGGATATTACAAAAACTAGGGTTACAAAGAGATACAATTCAAAGCCCTAGGTCAGAAGGGATAGAAGACAAAAGTAAAGGTGAGGGAGGTAGGCCAGCAACTCCTAAATATAGTCCCCCCCATATGAGAAGAATAGAGTAACCTTTTGTAACCTTTGATAACTCGTTATCAAATGGAGGTAGAAGATGGAGGGATGTGCATAGGGATCAAAGTGAAGAAAGGCAGAGAAACAACCAGGATAATGGAGGAAGAAATAGAAATGGAGAAAATGATAGAAGCTGGAACAACACAAATAGATGTAACAATATAAATAATAATAGAGTAAGTAATAGGTATGGCATCAACCAAAACAATGGAAATAATAGAGGTAATAATGACAATTATGGAAATGATAATGGTGGAGATAGAAACAACAATAATGGTAATGGAGGTAATAATGGAAATAATGGCAATAATAATGGTGGTGGAAACAATGGTAATTATGGCAGAAATAGTGGATTCAACAGAGGAAATATGAACAATCAAAACAACAATCAAGGGGGAAGATGACCTATGATCATTGAAAGATACAAACAATTGGATTTCACTAGCATTCTTGGTTATCCAAACCAGATTAGTAATGATTTTAGATCAGCTATCCCCAAATTCTCAGGAAATTGAATTGATTCAACAGAATAACATGTAGTTAATGTAAAAAGTATCATTGAAGAATTTGAGTTTCCTCATGAGGATGTATTCATGAAGTTGTTTGTTCAATCTTTGATAGAATATGCAGGAGAATGGTATAGAAGCCTTCCTAATGGATGTATTGGCAGCTGGCAAGAATTTGTAACATTGTTCTTGGAAGAATTTGGAGATCACAATGATCCTTCATTTGCATCCCATGAATTGACAAGTATAAAGAAGAATCAAAATGAATCAGTACCTGAGTTTAATAAAAGATTTAATAAAGTATTAAATAGAATACCTAGAGATATCAGACCTGTTGATTCATTTTTGATTAACTTTTATTTGAGTGCTTTTGACAACAAAACCCATTATGAGATTTTGTCTCATAGACCTGATACTTTACAACAAGCATTCAAGACAACTGTTACCATTGAGAATAACAAGAAAGTTGTTGGGAAGGTTGCCAAGAGAGATGATCTGAAGTTGTACAATACTAAGGTTCCCAAGAAAGATGAGCTTACTCAGATTATGGACATGCTTAAGGACCTAAAGGGTAAGCAAAATCCTAATGAAAAGCCACCATATAGAAACAATAAATAGATGAATTACAATAGACCAAGACTACATGATATGCTATATAATACAAACTAGAAGGAGGGGAAGCCAGTAAAGCCTAATGTAAGCAAGGAAACTCCTGACCCATTGAATAAGGCCACAAATTTTGTGGATGAATATCCATGGTGTGATGTGTGCAATCTGCCTCATGTTGCTGAACAATGCATGATTGTCCAAGGTCTAATACAGGAGGAAAATCATAATGAGGATTGTGAACCTACTATAAATGTACTTTCTTCTGATCCATATTGGGAAAGAGATGAAGACTCATCTGATGGTGAGCATTTTTTTGATGTGCAACAAATGAGAGAAAACCAACATTACAATATACAATAGGTCTTTTCAAATGATGATGATGAAGACATTACAACTTTGAGAAGATTGTTTTAGGATGATACAATGCCTTCACTAAGGAACTTAATTGAGGAAGAAAAGAAAGCCTTCACTATTGCAGCAGTAGAACAAGTTAAGAGCAATTATCAGATGAGAAGTAGGAATGTAAATAATGAACAGGGCAAACCGACAAGTATGTTTGCCAAAATTAAAAAACTAGATGGGAACAAAGACAACACTTTCAAAAGTAAGGATGCAAATGCCAAAAAAGGAAAGGAGGCAATGCCAAAACATGTTAAGAAAGAAGAAATGCCAAAACTAATTAAGCCTGTGGAGAAGAAGCAAGTAAGCAAGCCTATATCAAATAGTAATTCTTTCATGTCTCAGGTGTTGTCTCATGTGAAGATATCTATGCCCCTGCTAGAAGTAATAAAATTTCCAGACTACAAGAATGAGACATTGAAAATTATATCCAATGTTGGAGAAGTAAGTAGGGAAGGTCTAAAAACTAAAGAAGATCCTCCTATGGTGTATCGTGGCACATCTATTACCAAATATCTCACTTAGGTAGATCCTTTCTATTTAGATTGCTGATAAATACAAAAATGCTAAAAAATTGCATGATAGATTCAAGAGCAACAGTAAATATCATGCCACAGGACGTCATGAAAGAATTGGGAATGCATGTTGATACACCTTATGGTAAATGTTATGCCATGGACAACAGGTCAGTTCCTGTAGTAGGAATTATGAAGGACGTTGAGTTCAGATTTCCAGCTTGCCCAGACACTGCATACAAGACAGATATCACAATTGTACAAGTGCCTGCAAATTATGGGATGTTGATGTCCAAACAGTGGTCTAATATGGTGGGTGGACATGTCTAGCTTGACTTGTGATATGCCACTATCCCAGTTAAAGGGATAGAGGTGAGGATAAACAGAGAACCAAGGTCTCCCTACCTCATAGAAGAAGTTGATCCTGATGAAATGACTTGCTTTTGCCACACAAATATGGACAAATTTCAGGTAAGTATTTCTAAACCTGTAAAAATTGATAAAATTACATAAACTATTAAACAAAATCAAAATTTAATTTGGAAATTGTATTTTGATGGTGCCTGTAGTAAAGATGGAAATGGAGCAGGAGTTGTACTTATTTCACCTAATGGAGAATCTTTTAAATACTCTTTCTTGTTAGCTTTTGAGTGTACTAATAATATTGCCGAATATGAGGCTCTTTTATTAGGACTTAAAATAGAAGATAAACATGGCATTAAGTTACTAACAATTTATGGTGATTCAGAATTAGTGTTTCACAATTTAGAGGCAAATTTGCTACAAAAAATACAAAATTAAAAATTTATAGGAATGAGGTTTGGGATTATATTGAACTTTTTGATGCTTTTTCCATTAATTGGACTGAAAGGTCCAATAATATTTTGGTGGAATTTATGGCTAACCTGGCAGTTAAACATAATGATATCCCTTTTGATGATATTACACAAGTTGAAATTAAAACAAGACCATCTGTTCTTGATAATGTTAAGAGTTAGCAAGTGTTTGATGATGACAAGGACCTGCTAAGATTTCTCTTTTGTGAAGATCAGTATGCAGACCAATAGATTGAAAGGGCAAATAACATTTTGGTAGGCTTCATGGCTAACTTGGCAATTAAACATAATGATATCCCTTTTGATGATATTACCCAAGTAGAAATAAAGACCAGGCCATCAGTCCTTGACAATATAAAGAGTTGGCAAGTATTTGATGATGACAGGGATTTGCTAAAGTTTTTGTTTTGTGAGAATCAGTATGAGCACTAGCTGATTGATTGGAATGGACTTGTGGAAGAAATTGATGACAAGGGGACTGTACTTGGGCAAGAGATATTGCAGCTAAAAACAAATAAAATTTCAAAAGGATTGATAGAGCTTGAAAGAATGTTTGATGATAAAGATATAGCAAGTTTCAGACCTAATTCAGGAGGATGTGAGGATGTTGAAAAAATAAACTTGGGAAGTGAAAGCAATCCAAGAGAAGTATATATTGAAAAGGCTCACACCAAAAATCAGAACAATATTGATCAATCTGCTAAGGAAGTACATGCATGTCTTCGCTTGGTCATATGATGACCTTAAAGCATACATGGAAGACTTGTTCTAGCATGAGATACCCTTGAATCCCAATGCAAAGCCTTTCAGATAGAAGCAAAGGCCAAAAAATATTACTTTGGCTCCCAAAATGAAAGAAGAACTGATGAAAATGTGAAATGATGGTATTATTGAGCCCATAAGGCATTCAACATAGGCGTCCAATTTGGTACCTGTTAGAAAAAAGAATGGTGATATTAGATTGTGTGTGGACTTTAGGAATTTAAATGTTTCATCTTTAAAAGATAATTATGCTTTACTTAACATGGAGGCTCTTTTGCAAAAAGTCACTGGAAATGAATTATTATCTATGATGGATGGTTTCTCAGGGTATAATCAAGTCAAATTTAGGGAAGTAGAAAAGTTCAAAACCACTTTCACCACACCTTGGGGTACCTATGTCTATGCTAGGATGCCTTTTGGACTGACAAATGTAGGAGCCACATTCTAGAGGGCTATGGATGTAGCCTTTGAGGGGATGATTGACTATATCTTAGCAGTTTACTAGGATGATATGACTGCTTATTCTAAAAAGGCAGAAGACCATTGTAATGACCTAGAAAAAATCTTTATTAGAGAATTAGAATATGGCATATCTTTAAATCCCAAAAAGTGTCATTTTGGACTTACTGAAGGAAAATTGTTAGGTCATATTGTTTCAAAATATGGTGTGAGAATTGTTCTAGAAAGGATTGCTGCTATTGATAAAATTCAAATCCCTAAAACAATTAAGGAAATTCAATCTTTTTTTTGTCAAATTAACTTTGTGAGAAGGTTTGTTTCAAACTTCTCTGAAATTGTAAAACCTATTGCTAAAATGCTAAAAAAGGGTGCTGAAATAAAGTGGACTAATGAAGCCCTTGAAGCTTTTGTAAACATCAAAAGAGCCATCAACGAATCCCCTCTATTAAAGTCCCCTAATTTCTCCAAACCTTTCCAAGTGTTTTCATTTGCTTCATTCCATACCATTTCTGCTATCATGTTACAGAAGAATGTTGAGGGCCACGAGGAACCAGTGACATTCTTTAGCAAAACATTGCAATCATCTGAGTTGAATTATGATTTGAATGAAAAATAGGCTTATGCTCTTGTGAAAGCAGTAAAAGCTTTTAGACCCTACCTGGTTGGTGCCACTATTATTGCATATGTACCAAATGCTGCTGTTAAAGACATATTCAGAAAATTAGAGACTACTGGAAGGAGATGCAGATGGATAAACCAGATCCAATAATTCAATATTGATATATAGATCACAAAGCTGGTAAGGGGTCAGGGTTTGGCAAAATTGATGGCAGAATCCAACCTTGAAGCAGCACATGTAAATCAAATAGAGTTGGAAGACGCACAAATGAGAATTGAGAGGTGCCCTTGGTATACAAATATTGTTTATTACTTAAAATACATGGAGTGTCCTGATAGTTTAAATGACAATCAGAAAAGAACTTTAAAGCTTTAAACATCTAGGTATGTATTACTAAATGGAGATTTATACTGGAAAAATAAAGATGGTATTCTCTTATTGTTCCTAGATGAGTGTCAGGTATCTGCTATTTTGAAAGACTTACATGAAGGTGTATGTGGAGGCCACTTCTCAGTCAAAACCACTGCTCATAAAATTCTTAATGCCGGTTATTATTGGCCTCAAGTTTTCAAGGATTGTCATACTTATATCAAAAAATGTGAAGCTTGTCAAAAGTTTTTAGAGAAGCTCAAGTATAATGGAGCTATTCCTCTCATATCCATGCATACAAAAGAACCATTCCAGATGTGGGGTATTGACTTCATAGGGGAAATAACAAACAAATCTAGTGGTGGGCATAAATGGATTTTGGTGGCTACTGATTATTTTACTAAGTGGGTTGAAGCCATTCCCACAAGACAGGCTACAAGCAAAGTGGTGACAATAATTCTCTTGGAAAATATTTTGACCAGATTTCGAGTACCTTGGAAGATTGTGGCACACAATGGAATGTGTTTTAGATCTAAGGAGTTCTCTGATTTTTGTGAAAATTATGGCATTACTCTATCCTATTCATCACCTTACCATCCCCAAGGAAATGGACAAGCAGAATCAAGTAATGTGAACTTGTTGAAGATTATTAAAAGGATGTTGGGTGAAAATAAAAAAGCTTGGGATTCAAAATTGATCTTAGTAGTATGGGCTGATAGAGTGACAGTCAAGAAGTCCATAGGATTTGCTCCATTTGAGCTTGTATATGGAAAAGAAGCAAGATTACCCTTGAATAATTTGCTTCTAGTTTATAAATTTGTTACAGAAGAGTGTTCAGAAGAAGTAAACTTCATGGGGGACAGGTTGATGGCATTGTTTGAGTTGGATGAGTGTAGAAAAGAGGCTTAGGAAAGAAACATTGAGAGGCAACAGATGGTTAAGGCTCTACATGATAAAAGGGCCTATGAAAGAACATTTGAAGAAGGAGAATGGGTACTTAAATGGAATTCCAAAGACCAATACAAAGGAAAACATGGAAAATTTGATGCACTTTGGCTAGGACCCTATATCATCTTCGAAAAAAGGAGAAAATTTATATTACTTGCAGGATATTGATGGCAAAGTGTTGGAGTTTCTAGTCCACGCTTAATACCTTAAGCATTTCTTCTCTTGATAATCAGGGAGTATTTCTTGTATCATAGTACTATAGTTTTATTTTTCTATTATGTGTTTTCAATTTTCTATTTTGGTCTGCTTTCTAGAGATAGCTGAGATCTTGCTATGTCCCTAAAAAGAACATACATCCCCAGAAAGAGCCACTGTTAGCACATATTTTTACAAAATATCTTTGTGCTATATATGGATGTTTTTTGCATATAGTCTCATCATAGGAGCACTTATTTCTAGATTGTATGTGCAAGTGATGTGTTACAGTGTCTTCATAAATGTGCATCACTTAGGCATATTCTAGGGAAGTGTTGAGTATGATA
The DNA here is from genome assembly GCF_030272615.1 of Cryptomeria japonica. Taxonomy (NCBI): domain Eukaryota; kingdom Viridiplantae; phylum Streptophyta; class Pinopsida; order Cupressales; family Cupressaceae; genus Cryptomeria; species Cryptomeria japonica. The sequence continues at coordinate 383,312,617 of NC_081408.1, read as the reverse complement.
GCATTTTGGCAGTCCTCATCTTCACCATTGTAAGAATACTTTGTGGAAGGTCAGCATAGAGTAGGGTTGTGAGCATGTTTAGAGAGGTAAATGGTGTGGGAAGAAACCCTTCAGTATGATTGTTAAAAGTTACATCCATAAGGAGGGCCTTCTTTAGCAAAAACTGCAAAAAATTGCTTATCGACATAAGTCATCCCGATGAGATCGCCCAAGGAGAAAGGAGTAGGTGATTGAATTAACTCATGCCGATAGTTTTTCCTAAAGCGAGAGTGGTAGGAAAAAGTGTGGATTGATTGGAATGGAATTCTAGAGGACAAGGATGGCAGAGGGACTATACTTGGGCAAGAGGTATTGCAACTAAAAACAAATAAAATTCCAAAAGGATTGATAGAGCTTGAAATAATGTTTGATGATAAAGATGTAGTGAATTTTAGACCTAATTCAAAAGGATGTGAGGATGTTGAAAAAATAAACTTGGGAAGTGAAAGCAGCCAAAGAGAAGTATATATTGGAAAAAATCTCACACCAAAAATTAGAACATAATTGATTAATCTGCTAAGGAAGTATAGGCACGTCTTCGCTTGGTCATATGATGAACTTAAAGCATACATGGAAGATTTGTTCCAGCATGAGATACCTTTGAATCTTGATGCAAAACCTTTCAGACAAAAACATAGGCTGATAAACCCTACTTTGGCTCCTAAGATGAAGGAGGAGCTGATGAAAATGAGGAATGCTGGTATTATTGAGTCTATAAGGTACTCAACATAGGTATCCAATTTGGTCCCAATCAAAAAAAAGAATGGTGACATCAGACCATGTGTGGATTTTAGAAATTTAAACATTTCATCCTTGAAAGATAATTACGCTTTACCTAACATGGAGGCTCTTTTGCAGAAAGTCACAGGAAATGAGTTGTTATCTATGATGGATGGCTTCTCAGGCTATAATCAAGTCAAAGTTAAGAAAGCAAAAAAGTTCAAAACTGCTTTCACTACACCTTGGGGTACTTATGTCTATGCTAGGATACCTTTTGGACTGACAAATGCAGGAGCTACATTCCAGAGGGATATGGATGTGGCCTTTGAGGGTATGATTGATTATATCTTGGCAGTTTACCAGGATGATATGACTGCTTATTCTAAAAAGGCAGAGAATCATGGTAATGATCTAGAAAAGATTTTTATTAGAGCATTAGAATATGGCATATCTTTGAATCCTAAAAAATGTCATTTTGGGGTTACTGAAGGAAAATTGTTAGGTCATATTGTTTCAAAAGATGGTGGGAGAATCAATCCAGAAAGGATTGCTGCTATTGATAAAATTCAAATCCCAAAAATAGTTAAAGCAATTCAATCTTTTTTTGGTCAAATCAACTTTGTAAGAAGATTTGTTTCAAATTTCTTTGAAATCATAAAGCCTATTGCTAAAATATTGAAAAAGGGTGCTAAAATAAAATGGAGTAATGAAGCTCTTGAAGCCTTTGTAAATATCAAAAGAGCCATCAAGGAAGCCCTTGTATTAAAATCACCTGATTTCTCTAAGCCTTTTCAAGTGTTTTCATTTGCCTCATTCCATACTATTGTTGTTGTCATGCTACAAAAGAATGATGAGGGTCATGAACAACCAGTGGCATTTTTTAGCAAAACATTGCAAGCATCCGAATTGAATTATGATCTAAATGAAAAACAAGCATATGCTCTTGTGAAAGTTGTGAAATCTTTTAGACCCTATCTAGTTGGTGCCACCGTCATTGCCTATGTACCAAATGTTGTTGTTAAAGACATCTTCAGACAATCAAAAACTACTAGAAGGAGATGCAGATTGATAAACCAGATCCAAGAATTCAATATTGATCTACAAATCACAAATTTGGTAAGAGGTTAGGGTCTGTCAAAATTGATGGCAGAATCCAATCTTGAAGCAGTACAAGTAAACCAAATGGAGTTGGAAGATGCACATATGAGAATTGAAAGGAGTCTTTGGTATACAAATATTGTTTACTTCTTGAAATACATGAAATGTCCGAATAGTTTGAATGATATTCAAAAAGGAACTTTAAAGCTTCAAACATCTAGGTATGTATTACTTAATGGAGATCTATACTAGAAAAATAGAGATGGTATTCTTTTATTATGTCTAGATGAGTGTCAAGAATTTATGAAGGTGTATGTGGAGGCCACTTCTCAGCTAAAACTATTGCTCATAAATTTTTAATACCGGTTATTATTGGCCTCAAGTTTTCAAGGATTGTCATACCTATATCAGAAAATGTGAAGCTTGTCAAAAAAATTTCAGGGAAACTCAAGTATAATGGAGCTATTCCTCTTAGACCTATACATGTAGAAGAGCCATTCTAGATGTGGGGTATTGATTTCATAGGGGAAATAGAAAATAAATGTAGTGGTGGGCATAAATGGATTTTGGTGGCTACTGATTATTTTACTAAGTGGGTTGAAGCTATTCCCACAAGACAGGCTACAAGCAAAGTGGTGATAAAGTTTCTCTTAGAAAACATTTTGACTAGATTCAGAGTTCCTCAAAAGATTGTGGTAGACAATGGGATGTGCTTCAGATCCAAGGAGTTCTCTAATTTCTATGAAAATTATGGCATCACTCTGTCTTATTCATCACCTTACCATCCCCAAGGAAATAGAAAAGCAGAATCAAGCACTAAGTACTTGCTGAAGATAATTAGAAGGATGTTGGGTGATAATAAAAAGGCTTGGGATTCAAAATTGGTCTTAGAAGTATGGGCTGACAGAGTGACAGTTAAGAAGTCCATAGGATTTTCCCCATATGAGCTTGTATATGGCAAGGAAGAAAGATTACACTTAAATAATTTTCTCCCAGTCTATAAATTTGTTACAGAGGAATTTTCAGAAGAAGTAGACTTTATGGGGGATAGATTGATGGCTTTAGCTGAGTTGGATGAATGCAGAAAAGAGGCTCAGGAAAGAAATTTGCAAAGACAACAAATGGTAAAGGCTTTACATGACAAGAAAGCCTGTGATAGGTCATTTGAAGAAGGAGAATAGGTGTTAAAGTGGAATTCCAAGGATCAGAATAAAGGGAAGCATGGCAAATTCGTTGCGCTTTGGCTAGGACCCTTCATTTTTTCAGAAAAAAGTGGAGAAAACTCTTACTACTTGCAGGATACTGATGGTCAGGTGCAGGAGTTCTCGGTTCATACTTAGTATCTTAAGAATTTCTTCTCTTGATGGGTAGGGAGTATTTTTGTATCATAGTAGTTTAAGTTTCTTTTTGTTTTCTATTTTCAATTTTCATTTTGGTCTGCTTTCCAGAGATAACTAGAATCTTGCTATGTTCTTAAAGAGAACATACATCCCTAGAAAGAGCCACTGTTAGCACATATTTTTACCATACATTTTGTGCTATATGGAGGCCTTTTTTCTATCATATGAGCATTTACTGTTGGTTTGCATGTGCAGGAACCTTATTAGCATGAGTAAAGTTCTCTAAGGATCAATAGTTTTAGGAGTGTCAAGGTATCACTTGGACACACTAAGGGCATTCACTAAGTAAAGACTGCATAAAGAGTCCATCATATTAGAATTCTTGTAGATATCAGAAGAGGAATCAGTATGATGAAATTAGAAGTGCCTCTGGCTTGCATACACCCTATATGAAGAATTGGAGCCATTTAAATTTATGGTATTTTTAAAATTTACAAAATTTAAATTACGGCATAGGTTATCCCAACAGGACTACATAGCCAAGTACAAAAGAAGTGAGACATTATTATAAGGGTAGCATATACTGAGGAATGAGTAAGAGGATGTATCCATCAGCAAAATAATTCAATATCAGAAGTGCGAGCAAGTTGTTATACCATAGTTATCGGTATAACCCTCACTGATAAGGAAGAGTGCGATTGCAACATTTTAATTATCGGAGTATCGGGAGAGGGGAATATTGGGTTACTCCGATGTCTGATAGGATGAATAGGGGAGCCAAGAGGAAAAAGGTGCAAACCGGAAGTAAGGTGGTTTTGTCAGAGAAAACGTTAACTTTTAGGAGGGAACCAAAATAGCTACACCGATACTTGATAAAGAAAAGCTAGGTGGGCGACAATATTGGCTGGAGTTATGCCGATAAAGAAGTGCTGAGCATGGAGTTTAGAATCTTATCAAGGTAACTTATATTCATTAGCGAGAGATGTTTACATGTTGTCCTGATGCTTGATGAAGAAGTTAAAGCATGATGTAGACAAGGAGACCTTGTCGGGAAAAGCTATGCCGATAGAGCGGAGGGGTAGAAGGGTTTTGCAAGATAAAAATTGGTGTCATCGAGGAATCGATAAAACATCAACCAGGTTGTTTCGACACCCGATGAAGCAACTGAGAGGAAAGAAGTGTGAACCATAAAAAAAGAACTCATTGGGGTAGCTTCTACTATAGGATGAGTGTTTCTTGAATTATGCCGATTTTCGATGGGCAGGATGCCATAGAGGAAAGAAAGGCAGATCTATCGGGGTGACTTACGGCGATCAAAAGGAAAAAAGGGGAAATTAAAGAAGTGTAAATTATGGGTAGTGCTAAATAATTAAGCTTTCGAGTAGAGTTATACTGATTAGCCGTTAAGAAATCTGGTGTGAAAACAAACATGATAGCCATTATTTAATGCATCTAATGGATAGCCCTGAAATCACATGAAGCAAATCTAACCAGGATTTTGTTTCAGATGTTAACTATGATGGAGATAAATTTATATATGAGGTCTCGTGTACATTTTTCTTTCACAAAGTAATCTATAAGCAGTTTGTTATCTCTAAAGTGCTAATTGAAGTTACAGAGTGCAGAACAGAGGATTTGTAAAATGGAGGGTTCAAGTGCGAAAGGAAAAAGGAAGGTCACAAAAATATCTAGTGACACATCAAAACAATCAAAGGCAAGAGAGGCTGCGAAGTAGAGGAAGATAAAGTAGGACATGATCGATTAGATGATTTCTTTGGGAGCTAAGTCTAGAAGGTCGAAGATAAATTTTCCAATTCATTATCAACTGGAGGATAGGTATAAGGATATAGGTGATATATGGACCAGAGTGCGAGGATACGAACTGTTCTTGCTTCATTACATGAGGAGAAACAAACCGAACCTATATCTAACCCATGGAGCACTAGTCTAGGAAAACTCACGGTCCCTAATGTATTTGTAAAGATAGACTTGCTCAAGCTCCTAGTCAGAAATTATGATGCCACTAAAAGATGCATCCTATTACCTGACAGGACTGTTTTCGTTCGTTTCGCAGCAGCGACAATTCAAGAAGTTTTTGGTTTGAATTTTGAGATAGAGGTGCCTCTATCTTTTGATGATTTAGAGGAAGAATATAGAAATATGGACACCACATATCAAGGGGGGAATTTGGTGTTTCATAAGGCTGAGAAAGGAAGATTGACGGAGGAAGACGGTCTGCCTTATGATATCAACATTTTCAAAAAATATTTCCAATATACCTACATGGCTTGTGGACAAGTTGGAGGAGTTGAGGCTCCAGGTGTAGAAAGAATGGGACCGTTGGTTTTAGTAGATAATATCCAGAGGCATGAACGAAGAGCGTTTGATTCGGCTGCATATCTGGCAGACACATTGCATGAGGGTTTTCTAAACTTGAAGAACAGTCCTGATAAGCATTTCAAGCATTATTCTCTGCTAATGTGTATAATTCTATTTTATGGTCTATTCAAAGGACTATGGCCAGAGGGTTTGAGAGTAAACCATTTTTGAAAGAACGGACATGAGAAACCTGTGCAGCTATGGGTTTCTTTATGGGATTCTAGGTATGTGAGTTCCCATTATGTTAAGTTTGAAGATTTTTTCATCAAATTCTTGTTCAGAATGTACAATGAAACTATTGAAGGATCCTTTTTGGAAACTATTAAGAAGTTTCTTCGGCCATTCAAGCACCATAATACCAAAGTGAATCATAATTGGGGTGGTTGGTTTTCTTATGCCAATTTCACTTTTGTTAGAGTGTTCGGTTTTGAGGGATCACCATATGTATTGCCTAAATCGACACCTGATCATACTGCATTTTTAGAAATTGTTAGAAAGCTTAGTGTTTCCAATGCTCATCACTTTGGGGATGCACGTAAGTAGGCCTTTTTGCTAGGGACTTTGGAGTTTGGAGATTTTAGGATTGTATCAACCGGGGCTTATGAAGCCATTGACAAAAAGTGAGCAGATGAATACAATTTGTTGTACACACACCCAGGAAGAATTATGATCCTGAGGGATCTATAAACATGTGCAGGAAAGGGAAGGCCCTGAAAGGTTATATCCATTTTATTGATGATATGGAAGATCTGTGTAGAAATAAGGAAGTGGAAGAATTGGATGATGTGATGGAAGATTTGGAGAAAAGGATACAAGAGAAAAAACAAAGGCTTGATGACCTCCAAGGTGAAGAAGAGGAACGTGCAGAAAGTGACTCAGGGGAAAATGAAGTTGTATCAAAATTATAGGTACCTAATAGAGAAGAAGAGCCTGATGCACATGACAAATTAATCACAATCTTGAATGTAGAGGTAGATGATAGAATGATTGAGCACACCACTTTTGTATCAGATGATCAATTCATAAAATCTAAATCATCCCTGTATCATTTCAAAGGTAAGAAATTAAGGGAAGCAGTGCCAAATATTACCCCTAAAAATGAAGCAGAAATGAAGAGGAGGTTGAAGGAAGACATCAATGCAGAAGTTGAGAATATGACCCCACAGAAAGGGAGGCAATTACCAGTGGAGGCTAGTATAATTGTGTTTCCAGGATGGGACTTGAGTGCCTCATTTGTTTTTGATACTTTGCTATCCTCGAATAATAGGGATATGAAATTAGATATCCAAGGAGTACAAGATATTTTTATTTGATCAAGGTATGATCCAAATGAGGAAGAAATGTTGCTATGGGCCCTATACCCCCCAATAAAAGACCTAAGATAATAGATGTAGATAAGGCTTTTGGTCATATGATGAGGTTGAAAGTTAGAGAGTTGGATCCTATGGTCACTACAGATATATAGGGATTGCGAAGTTTAACAAGGCTTAGTTGAAATGGGAACTTGCTGAAAAGCATAAATACAAAGCATTGTATGAAGAAGCTTTAAAAAGAGGAGGTCATCCAGTACCACAAATCACTGACTCTAGTGCCCAATGGAAAAGGAAGTTTGAGAAATTAGCCTTGGAACAAAATAAGATGAAGAAGCAAATGAAAGCTATCAAGACAGATGCTACATGTGTATTCATGACAAGGAGATATTAAAATCTAGAAAAGGTTTTGGATGAATTTTGGGGTGTATATTAGAAAAACATGGACAATATAGTCTCAAACCAGAGGATTTACGACATAATCAATCTATTATTATAGGAGGAGACATTGAAAGAAAAGACTGTCAGAAGGATAATAGAGTTAATTGAAATTCATGAAAAGTATACAAAAGAGTTGAGGGAAGAGTTCCAGGAGTGCCAAGAAATTTTGCAAAATGCAATTCCCAGTTTAGTTGATGATGTAGGGGTTATCAAGGACAAAGGTGTATGGCTCTCAGAATGTAAGGCTTTACTTAGTGCAACCCTCAATGTTGCCCAAGCAAATGCCCTGGATATGTATGAGACAATGGACCAGTTAGAGAACCTAATCAAGATAGAGATGGCGCTTAGGGATACAATTTTTAATGTAGTTACATACAAGGATGAATGCTACCTTAAACACATCAGGAAATGTGGGAAGAGGCTGGATTCAAAGAATTTAAGTTTTATTTCTCATGCTTTTATAATTGTCTTATGTTATCTTAGCAGTTAAGTTGTTAGGTGTTAGGTTTTAGTTAGATTTTAGTTTAGCAAAATGAAAGGGTGTCCTTTCATCTATGCCTATTGATTCACATATTTGTAGTGAGTCATTTTTTATGTAGAAGGGAGCTATGATCTAGGATTTTAGGAGAATTACAAAAAAGAAACAATCACTTTTGCCTATAAGGGTTGTAAGTTATATGTATCAGGGAAGTCTATAGGAACAAGAATCATCTTTTTGTGCAAAAAAACTATAATGGAGCATCTTCAGGTGCACCTTATGTATGCAATCATTTCCTAAAGATTAATATACTAAGTTCATTGTTTCTTTTCCAAATATTGTGCATACTTTTGTGTTGATGAGTTGTCTTTGTCCTCTTGATAAATCTGTCATTTTCTTTGCCATGATGTGTCATCACATGCTCTTGCATTAAATATGAGATTGGCTTTCCATTGTTTGTGCAACACATACTGAAGCCTTCATAGTTGATAATTAATATTGTCTCTGGAGTTGAGAACATCTCTTACCCACAAAGTGTCACAAATATCCCTGGATAGAGGCACTGGTCTATTATTCATCTTTTAAGGTCTTGGTTTGTTATGCATTTAATGTCCTTAATGAAGAAGGCATTCTTGCCAAATCCTATATGAACCGATCTTTGCATATTTCTTTCAAGTCCTGAAAGAATTCTTATTCTTAATATACAATCATTTTCATTTTCATTTTGTTTCAAAAGAAATTCACTTAAAGCACACAATAAAGCATAATTGCAGAGCAATCATTTGCTAGTTTTGCATTTGCTAATCATAAAACTTAAATCTACTTTGAATAACTCTTTTGTGCTTGAGAGGGAAATGTATACCTACCTAGGTTTAGTGGAGCTGTAAGTGTAGAGGGATTTGGTCTTCAACCATCCCTATTCATTGGCCAAGGCTAGTTGGACTAGTTGAGGATTTGGCAAACCCTTAAGTTTTCCAATCTGTGGTTTTGGGCACCAACACTATGTCCCTAAAAAGAACATACATCCCCAAAAAGAGCCACTATTAGCACATATTTTTACAAAATATCTTTTTTGCTATAGATGGATGTTTTTGCATATAGTCTCATCATAGGAGCACTTATTTCTAGATTGTATGTGCAGGTGATGTGTTACAATGTCTTCATAAAAGGGCATCACTTGGGCATATTCTAGGGAAGTGTTGAGTATGATGGCATTCTGGCAATCCTCATCTTTACCATTAAAAGAAAACTTTGTGGAAGGTCAGCATAGAGCAGGGTTTTGAGCATGTTCAGAGAGGTAAATGGTGTGGGAAGAAACCCTTCAGTATGATTGTTAAAAGTTACATCCATAAGGAGGGCCTTCTTTTGCAAAAACCACAAAATTTTGGTCATCGATATAAGTCATCCCAATGAGATTGCCCAAGGAGAAAGGATTAGGCTGATCGGAGTAATTCATGCTGATGGTTTTTCCTAAAGTGAGAGCAGTAGGAAAAAGTGTGACTAAGTGGTGATCCATTGGGGCAAGTTATAGCGATGAAGTCAGTCATCGGAGTAACCTACACTATCGGCAAGGAGGAGAAAATGCTATCTTGATACCTGATAGGGTTGTCGGTGGAACTCTTGCTGATAACTGGCGAGGGGATCTATTCATAGTGGTGAAATTGGGTTATCGGGAGGTCCTAATTTATGTTACCCTGATACCCAATAGATTAAGCAGAGAAGGCGACCTTATTGGAGAGACTTTCTCTGATAAAGTGGTACCAAGCAAGAAAGGAAACAAGACTCATCGGGATAACATACATTATTAGGGAGATGCATTTTGGGTCATCCCAATGCCTGATGAGGAAGATGAGCTCAGCACAAGCAAAGTCGACTACATCGGGAGAGCCTACACTGATAGACCGAAGCAGCCCGATAAGGAGAGTAAGGTGCAAAAGACTCATCTAGATAGCTTATGCTACTGGAGTAACATTGTTAAAGTTATGCCAATTCCTGATAGGCAGGATGACATAGAGGGTGGACCTATCAGGGAGACTATAACTATCAGAGGTAAGGGAAACACGCTACTCCGATGCCTGATGAAGTAATCGGTGAATGTTATGTCAATCAAAGAGAAAGTTAGATGTCATGGGCCCACCAAATGAATTGTAAAGTAATTTCATTTTGAAGGTCGATGGAGCGGTTGGAGAAATAAATAGAAGGAGGTTTCATTGGAGAAACATATCTCGATGTAACATGGAGAAATGCTGACTAATAAAAGCGAAAGGTGGATCCATTGAGATAAGTCAAGCCTCAAATAGAAAAGTGAAATGACCGGAGCGAGATCACATGCATTGATCAAAATGACCTATACTGATCAGAAAGACAAAAAGGTAATTGAAGGAATGCATGGTGCCAAATAATTGAATTATCGGGTGGGGTTACACTGATTAGCTATTACAATGTCTGATATGATAGCCATTATTTAATGCTCGCGACCAGGAGGATTTGATCTGCACGAAGCAAAATAGATGATTTTTTTGATCGTTACAGATCCTAGCTGTTGCATATCTAGCATAAAGAAAAAGTGCTTGTGCTAGGGACTTTTCACAGTCTCTTCAGCCATTAACACTGAAGTTGTAGATAGGAAGCACGGGTAATTAAGAGTTCAAGAACTTAATCATGGAGGCTTCTAGTTCACAAGGAAAGAGAAAGGTCATAGAGATTTTAGATACACAGTCAGCTAAATCAAAAAAGGCAAAGTCTATGGAGGGTGTGCAAAAACGCAAATTGAGCCAGGATATGATTGACCAGATGGAGTCATCTGGTGCTAAGTCAAGAAGGTCTAAAATAAATTCACCGCCCAAGGATCAATTGGAAGATAAGTACAAAGGGGCTGGGGAAATATGGCCAACGATTAGGGGCCACAAATTGTTTTTATATCACTATCTTAGGAGAAACAGTGAGATGCCATTTTCAAACCCTTAGATGACAAATTTAGGTAGATTGGTGGAACCAAATGTTTTTCTGAATCACAGATTGTTGGAATTGCTCACAAGGAAATACAACAAGGAAAAAAGATGCATCCAATTGCCAAATGGGGATCCATTTATCTGGATATCTGTCGAGTCTATTCAGAAGGTTTTTAGATTGTCTTATGAACCCTACATGCCCTTATCCTTCATATACCTAGAAAGATAATATACCCAAATGGATACCGCTTACACAGTATGGAAGTTGGCAATTCACAAAAAGGAGAAGGGACGACTCATGGAGCAAGATGGTCCCACTTTTGAGATTACCTTGTTTAGACAATACTTGCAGTATATATATTGGGCATGCGGCTAGGTCTGCGGGGAAGAATTTCCCGATGTCACAAGAATAGGTCCATTGGTGTTGGCTGCAGACATTCAAATGCATGAGCCGAGGCCATTTGACTATGCAACCTACTTGGCAGAGAAGCTGCATGAAGGGTTTTTGAGTCTCCAAACAGAGCCAAATCCCACCTTCAAATTTTACTAATTGCTAATGCATATGGTTTTGTTTTATGGTCATATGAAAGGTCTGTATCCCAAAGAGTTAAGGGTAGCTTCCAGAGACAAAGAGGGATAGGACCAACCAATCCAATTATGGTATCCCTGTGGGACTCAAGGTTCGACAAATTACACTATGTGTTGTTTGAATAATACTTCGTCAAGCCCTTGTACATATTGTTTGGGATAGAATGTGAGGGGTCTATCTCATAGGAGATTAAAATATTCTTGAGACCCCATGCTTTTGGAGACAGTAGGGTCAACCACAATTGGGGTGACAGGTTTGTATGCTAGAATTTCACTTTTTTCAGGGTTTATGGGTTTGAAGGTATTCCATTCATGCTGCCTACATTAGTGCCTGACATAATTGCATGTCTAGATATTGTTAGGAAGCTTAGCATGTCAAATGCAAAGAATTTAACTAGTGCACACAAGAAGGTGTTTATGCCTGGCACTTTACATTTCAAAGATTTCACCATTGTGTCTACCAAGGCATATAAAATGATTGAAAAGAAGTTGGTAGAGGAGTACAATATGTATGGACACCAGGCTCAAAAGAATTATGATCCAAAAGGATATATTAACCACTACAGGAAGAGCCAGAACCTAGGATAATATTTGCACATACCCATGGAGGCAGAGGATTTGTTTAGGAACAAGGAATGGGGTGAGGCTAATGCAGTCTTAAAGGAGTTGAACAAAAAATTGGAAGAGCAGAAGCAGAGGCTTCAAGAATTATAAGAAGAAGGAGACTCTGAGAGTGACTCTGATAAGAATGTAGCTGTATCTACTCTTTGTGCACCTGAACTAGAAGAAATTGCAGAGAGCCAGGAGAAGGCTATGGTGAGACTCAACGCCAAAACAAATGTGAGGATGGAAGAACATGTAGCATTTGTGGCAGTTGAAATTTTTGTACAATCCAAGGAGTTTAAGTCCTTCTTGTACCACTACAAAGAAAAAATATTGAGGGAGAGCATCCCAAATGTCACCGCTGAGAATGAAGCAGAGATGCTAAAAAGATTGAAGGAGGACATCAATGTAGAGGTGGCTGCAATGACACCACAGAGAGGAAGGTGACTTCTTAGTGAGGCAGGCATCATTCTATTCCCAGGATGGGATTTAAGTGCTTGTTTCATTTTGGATAGTTTGTTGCACTCGGATAGGAAAGATGTAAAATTAGACATACAGGGAGTTGATGAAATTTTTATTGGGTCAAGATATGATCCTAATGAAGAGGAAATATTGTGTTGGGCCCTATACCCCCCAAATAAAAGACCCAAGATTATAGATGTAGATAAATAATTTGGGCATATGATGAGACTGAAAGCAGGAGAGGTTAATGCAATTGTCACTACTAACTTAGGAATTGACATTACAAAACTAAATAAAGCCCAAATGCAATGGGTGTTAAAAGAGGTTTAGAAATACAAAAAAAAAATATGAATACTTGTTAAGAAGTCGTGGTCATGAAATACCACAAGTAACTGATACGGGTATGCAGTGGAAAAAGAAATATGAGGACCAAATGAAAGAAAATATAAAATTGAGAAGACAAATCAGGACTGCCAGGGTGGATGCTGCTTGTGTTTTGTTGACCAACAAATTTGAGCATTTGTTAGAAGTTCTCAAAGAATTCTGGACTAACTGTCAGAAGACTCAAGATAATATGTCTTCTCATGAAAGAATTTTTGAGAAGTTGAAGGCATTTTTGAAAGAGAAGAGTGCCGAGGAGAAAATTGTTGAAAAGATCCAGAGAAGGTTGAACAAGCATAAGGCATTCGGTGTGGACATCAAGCAGGAATTTACTGATTGTAAGGATATTGTCATATATGGTATACCAGGTATTATGGATGAGGCAGAGAAGTTAAAGGACAAAGGGGTTTGGATTGCAGAATGCCAGAATGTACTCAATGATGGACTTGAAAATCACTGAGAGGGGGGGGGGGGGGTGAATCAGTGACTCCAAAACACACACTACTTTGAATACTAATCTATAGATGTTCCTCAACCAAGCAATTAAACAAAATACATGCTATCCAAAATGAAATAACAACATCCACAAAAAGTAGAACATCCACCATAACACAAGTGTTTATACATGGAAAACCTAAATAGGTAAAAACAATGGTGAGATGGAACTCACAAGTTAACTATGTACAGTAATAGAAAACTGACCGGTTAAGGCCTTACAAAGAGCTTTGCTAGAAGCGAATCTTGTTAGAGATTCCAAGCTTGATTAGAAGCTTATACCCTGTTAAGAGTACTACCCTGTTAGGAGTAACCTCGCTTGAGGATTTGAGAATCCAAACTAATGAATCACCTTGTTAAAGGATTTGTACAATGAAGCTTGTTAGAGCTTACCTAGTTAGGGGATTTGGTTCTGTTGTAATGATTAGAAAACAACAAGAAGGGTTTGATCTATTCTGAGTAGCACAAAACTTGCTTGATCAGATCCTTCTAAGTACTGCTCTGCATCTTAACACTTATCATTTCTCAACAAAAATCTTTTTCACTCTTTTCACATAACAACTCTCTATCTGTTATCATATCATCATCCTCTTTAAATGACTCTCTACGATGTCTTTAAATAGACATACAATCCTTATGTTGGCCATAGGAACATAATTTCCTAGGTGCAGTGAATCTAGACATATAATCATAACTCATCACAAAAATGACCACCAAACAAACGGTGCTTGTAACTCATCACAAAATAGATGCCGGTTAGAACAGTTTAATACCAGTTGAAAATTAACTGTTGTTATGGAATCTTCACTAGATCTTCTTGTACATCTTCATTCTGATTCTGATGCTAATCTAGTGGTATCTCAGGTTATCTCATAAGTACATACTGGTTGACACAAAGTACTGGTTTAGAGATAAACCTTAAACATGTCGGTTAGCAGTGTAAACCAATTGAAGTTACACCAATAGTCAATGTAATCATATATGTGTGTGAGAGTGTTTCATAAATGACAATAAGTGATGAATACACTACAATCATCATCAGTCCAACAATCTCACCCTTTAGCATTGATGGCAACACTTAGAAAATTTTGAGTAATTTACAATACTACTAAATATGCATACACAACATATCTACATATATATGCTCAAGCTCCCTTTTGAATGTAACATTAAAGTACTCCTCCTTAATGTATTAAAAATACAAAAAATTTGAAAAACAAACACACATACATACATATAATTATTACTCCCCCTTTGACAACAATGCCAAAATGATAAAGCAATATATATATATATGTATAGAAAGTCCATATCAAAAAGTTCAGTATATATGACTTTTGAAAACAAAGTCATGCATTAGGAATTCTCATGAAAGTATGGTTGAAATTTTGTTTCATCTGAATAGAGCATTTTGCCATGATTCCAGTATGTGATTAGTATACTTTGTTGTAGACAGTAGCTGAGAATATAATTCCTCCATTAAATCAAGTGAGCATGTTTTCGGTGTAGCAATAATAGCTTCATCATGAGAGTAGGCTCTCTGAAGAATGTCAATCTTTGAGGTGAGCTGATTCTTGAGCTCTCTTAGAGATTGGAATCTCTTAGCTCACTCATTATCATTCCAGATTAGTCTATCATGTTGTTCATCTATAGACCAGTTAAAGATATGAATAGAGTCCTAGAGTGGGACATATGCCTTACATAACCTTTCTATTTCCTTCTCAGTTTTATCTTGAATAGAGTCCTAGAGTGACATTGGAGGTAAAGGCAAGATACTTTCCAATAGATTCAATAGCTTTCTTCAATAGACTGCGATTATGAGATACGACCATTTTTCTATTCTTAATGTGCTTTGCTAGCTTTTCTCCATATGCTTTCTTATGGCTCTTTTCAACAGACATTAGAGCAACATTTTCAAGCATTTTGATTTGATCAGATGCCTCTACAACTAACTGTCCAAGTTTGCTAATAGGAGTGAGAAGATGTGCGACAGAGGTTTCTGGTAGTAACCCAAACAAGATGTCTATAGCATTCTGAATTGTCTCTGCCTCAATTCTTTGTTCTTTCATCCTTTTCTTATGTGCACGATCTTCCATCATACACACAAACTACATCATTTCAGAAGCACTCAGGGTATTCATATTAATAGGTCCTGAAATACTTAAAGAGTCTTCATCATCATCATCATCAAGCAGTGTTTGCTTTCCCTTTTCGGAGGATATGCGCTTAATGATGGCTCTTTCTGTGTTAGCTTCTATTGTATCTTCTACCTTCTATGTAACAACTTCCTTAGTGATCTCCTTTTGAGTGATCTCAATGAACGATGGAGATTGGGGTTTCTCCAGTTGTTCATTTTCTGGTTGAGGTTTCTCTTATTGTTCAATTGTCGGTATACTGACTTCCTCTGTTTGAGTAGCCGGTTGATCACCTGTTGTATTCTCTACTTCTATGATTGAAGGAAGATCCATATCAAGTGCAGTAATTTCTTTAGATAGATCTACTGAGCTCTCAATGTCCTCATCAATATGAATAACTAAGTCATTCTTTTTCTCGATTGAGAAGACTATATCAGCTAGGACAATTTCCTCTATGTCCATTTCTGGTAGAGTAACATCTTATGAGGTCTCATCCTTATTGAGAGATTGGATGCTATCTATCCTTTGTTTGATTAGACAGACTATTTGATGAGTTTCTGTCTCAATAACTGCTCTTTTTCCATTAAGAAGCTTCAATCTTCTTATTTTAAAATCAAAATATACTTTGTATTCCTCAATCAAAGCACTAATTCCATCTGATGAAAATGTGGGAAAATACTGTACAAATATTTCATCAATAATTTCCTTCTCTAACTGAGTGGCTTCTTCCCATTTTTCTAACAAGGTATTATACAAGGATACTACAATTTCTTTTTCTAATTCATGCAGATATCCACAGTAATGACTCAACAAGTTTATTACTTGTTGGTGTATTTGCTTCTGCTCGTCTTCAGTAAAATAATCATAATATTCTTGAACATTTTCAAATCTATTTCTTTCCAATGACTTCATTGTTCTTTCAAACGTTGTTGCAGGTTTTTAGGAGGCAATATCTTGTGGTGTAGTTGCCGTCGGCACTACCTTTGCCTTTTTTGACATTTTGTCGGTTGTCTTCTCCTTCTTGGGTTCTTCATCAAACTCCGTTCCCTCAGACTCTGGTTACAAACTTAATTTCTCGTTCCTTCTCTTCTTTGGTACACTCTCCTTTTTCTCAATTATTTTGGGTGCTTGTTCCTTCTTTCTTAGGACACTTTGAGTCACCCTTGTAGTCTTCTTTTCAGGAGATTTTTCTTCACTTTTCTTTTATTTTCCTTTTTCTTTAACTATAGATTCAGTACTGGTCTCAGTAGATGCAGCTTGGATTGCAAGAATATCCAATTTCGCCTTCTTTTTGTCTACAAGCGATGCCAACAGAGTATTAGCATAGCCAACCAATAAGTCATCATTGACTTCGTAGCTCATTTCTTCCATTTCTTTCTCTCTAGGTTCTCTTGCTTGCATTAAGCAAAAATCAGTAGTAACTGTGAAGATTATGTCTTTTTCAAAATGTCTTACAACATCTTCAGGTAACCTCATTCTCATACTCATTTTATTTTGAAATTCATTAAAATGCCTGTTGGTGGCAGCCGAAAATGTATTCTTTACAACCTTGATGTTGTTTCTAATCTGAGCATTAACCGGTTGTTCTTTGGACCATTCAATGTCACCTATACCAGGTAGGAAATTTTGAAAGTAGAAAAATAACCCAGCTAGCAGCTGACCGAATTTGAACTTCTGTGTATTGTCATTTTTGATCGACTTTAAATTTAGGAAAAGCTGGACTTTGATAGCTTCATAGATATATCATAGTTTTTATCTTCAATAATCATATTGTATGTTGTATGGATTGCTGCAGATGGAACACTGTTAAGTCTACTGGAGTAAAATACTCTATAGCCTATCACCATTACTGTGAGTTTCACTATAGGATCTCTGATATTGTTAACAGAGAAAGCACGCCCATCAGAGGTGGAACTAGTTAGCTTGAAGACTTTCTTTTGTGATTTTTATCAACTTAGGAATTTCACCGGTTGAGCAATAACTCGTTATAGCCCTAATGACTTCCTTGGTAATTGTGTGTCCTTTCCAGATACATATTCTCTCCATGTACTCGACTCAAAATTATTCTTATGTATTCTTCTTCAAAATATTCAAGAGGGTAGGCGGCATTATGAAATCCTTTCTCAAAAATCTTAGAATATTCAGCTTCAATCTTTCCTTCCTTGTCACAGAGTGATTTCAGCTGAGTAAAGATGTGAAGAGTTCCCATATCTTCAATTTTGCAGTCTATATAGCTGGATAAATCACCTTAGATAATGACTCCACTTGGAACTTGTGATAATGCATTATAAGACATAATTTTCTTTGCCTTTACAACTTCTTCAGGCTCAACAGTAATCATCAATCTCCCTTTAGATTTAGAAGTAGATGCCATTCTAGACAAACAAGTTTCAAGGTAGTAAGTAAAAAAATACCTAAAATTTAGTATGTCGCTTTGATTCCCGGTTGAATTATTTCAAATGCGCTCCCGTTTGCTTTTCTACAGCTACCAGTTCAACTTGATTTCTCTTAATCACAAAGCAACTTGTTAATTCGCACCAAAACTATCTTGCTCTACTCTACAATTGCTTCAATTCTTTTTTGAAAAGATTAGGGTAAAAATGATAAGGTAAAACTAGTTTATATCCTTTTTACCAAATGTAATAAATGCTCGTACTTTTAGGTTAAAAACCCTAATTTCACCGCTTAAGTGACATGCTAGTTGATTAACATGTTAGCACAAGAAAAAGGTCACCAAAATTCAAAATTCAAAAAAAATTATTTCTCACTTATTCTACAAAGGGATTCGAATTATGTTTTACCGTTACGCTCCCCTTAGCCATTTTAGACAGGCTTAAGTCACCGGTGCTGGACTCTCTTCACTAGGTGAAGGAGTGATTTCTTCTGCAAGCACTTCTTTGCTCTTCTTTTTCCATGTCCGATTCATGTCTTCTCTTGTTTCCTCAACATCAACTTTTTGCTTGCCTTTCTAATCCTTAGTAGAGTTGACCGATTTGCTATTTCTGGTTCTGCAAAACTTTGCTAGGTGTCTCGATTTGTTGCAGTGATAGCAGACCATACTAGATGATCTCCAGGGTCCTGGATTTCCTCTTCTTTTTTTGCAATTTATAGCCACATGACCACTTTTATTACAAAAGGTACACAAAACATTTGTTTCCTTTTCCATCTTAAATGGACTAAAACTGTCATTGTAGGATCTTTGCCAGTTCTTGTTCATTCGATTATCATAGTTTCCTGTTCGACCATCATATGATCTAGGATGCATGTGTGGTACAAGATTGTTTGCACCATATCTCTACTCAATATGTTTATGCCTATACATTCTACATGTGTAGCAATTTCCTTCAAACTTTCTAGATACATACCTAGTATTGGTATTATAACTTGCATTTCTCATAGGTTTGTTCCTACAAACATTTGCAGTATGACCAGGCTTATGACAAACAAAACAAAAAGGTTTGAAAGATTTCTTTCCGGTAGCCTTGTTGACTTTAGATGCATTTTTATTCTTTGGATAGTTTCTCTTTGTACCAGAGGATTCACCTTTCTCAGTTGTGTGAAAGCCAAGTCCAGAGATATCACCCTTCATTCTCTGTGATTGAATTTGTTCTTCTAGAATGGTAGAACTTTTGACAAACTTGTCTAGTTTCTCATTGGCTTCAACAAGCTTAGTGACAAGATCTTCATTATGCTTAGATAGATTCTCTTTCAGAGATGATGCTAACTCGAGGTTTGATTTTAAGTTCTCCTTTTCTTCTATTTCGGCTATTAAATCCTCATGCATGGTGTCTCTTTCCCGTTTAATTTTCAGGATCTTTTGATCTTTTTCTTTGATAAGATCTTCAACAGCTCTTCTAGATTCCAGCTCCTGACACATGCAAATAGTGAAACCTTTTAGCTCTTTTCTTAGATTCAGTTTCTCACCCTACAAATTTTCAACTTCTTCTGCTAAGGCATCAATATTAGCTTCATCTGAAGAACTATTTTCAGATATTTCTAACAGTTTTTTAGATAGCTCTCTCCTTTTAACTTGAAAAGCTTTTAGTTTACCCCTAAGAGTTTCAACTTCATTTCTACTGGCTTCTAGTTCTCTGACCATCTCAAAGTAGCTTCTGTCCCCCATGGTGGTTTCAAGATTCCCTTCTAAGTTGTTAGGCTTCAAAGAAGTTGGGCTTTGATACCAATTGATGGACTTGAAAAGCACTGAGAGGGGGGGGGGGTGAATCAGTGACTCCAAATCACACACTACTTTTAATACTAATCTATAGATGTTCTTAACCAAGCAGTTAAACAAAATACATGCTATCCAAAATGAAATAACAACATCCACAAAATGTAGAACATCCACCATAACACAAGTGTTTATACATGGAAAACCCAAATAGGTAAAAACCACGGTGAGATGGAACTCACAAGTTAACTATCTGCAGTAATAGAAAACTGACTGGTTAAGGCCTTACAAAGAACTCTGCTAGGAGTGAATCTTGCTAGAGATTCCAAGCTTGACTAGAAGCTTATACCTCGTTAAGAGTACTACCCTGTTAGGAGTAACCTCTCTAGAGGATCTGAGAATCCAAACTAATGAATCACCTTGTTAAAGGATTTGTACAATGAAGCTTGTTAGAGCTTACCCGGTTAGGGGATTTGGTTCTGTTGTAATGATTAGAAAACAACAAGAATGGTTTGATATGTTCTGAGTAGCACAAAACTTGCTTGATCAGATCCTTCTAAGTACAAGTAATACTGCTCTGCATCTTAACACTTATCATTTCTCAACAAAAATATTTTTCACTCTTTTCACATAACAACTCTTTATCTATTATCATATCATCATCCTCTTTAAATGACTCTCTACGATGTCTTTAAATAGACATACAATCCTTATGTCGGCCATAGGAACACAATTTCCTAGGTGCAGTGAATCTAGACATATAATCATATCTCATCAAAAATATGACCACTAGACAAATGGTGCTGGTAACTCATCATAAAAATAGATGCCGGTTAGAACAGTTTAATACCGATTGAAAATTAACCATTGTTATGGAATCTTCACTAGATCTTCTTCTACATCTTTATTCTGATTTTGATGTTGATCTAGTGGTATCTCAGGTTATCTCATAGGTACATACCGGTTGCCACAAAGTACCAGTTTAGAGATAAACCTTAAACATGCCGATTAACAGTGTAAACCAATTGAAGTTACATCGGTATTCAATGTAATCATATATGTGTGTGAGAGTGTTTCATCAATGATAATAAGTGAGGAATACATTACAATCATCATCAAGCCAACACTCAACACATCCCTTAATGTTGCCTGGGAAGATGTTTTGGATATGAAAGAGATAGGTGAGCAGATGGAGAGAATAGTTACCATGGAGATCGCTATCAGGGATATTGTATTCAACACCAACACTCACCAGGACATCAAATATTTGGAGCATATTCAGAAATGTAACACATTATGGGATGACCAAAATTGACTTCTTTGTTTGTAATTTTTGTTCTATGTATGGCGGTTAGGCAGTTAGGTATTAGGTTAAAGTTAAGTCTAGTTTAAAAAAATGAAAGGGTGCGTCCTTTCACTTAAATATTTTGGCTCACATATATGTAGTGAGTCACTTTTGTATCACAAAGAGATAGACATTATTCTACCACTGGTTGGACTATAACTATTATGTTTTAGAAAAGTCTATAGGAATAAGGATTTTATTTTGTACAAATTGAATATATTGGAGTATTTGCAAGTGTATTTTTTATGTACATTCTTATTCCATAAGTTAATATACAAGATTTCATGCTTTTAGCTTTAGACTCTTATGTGTAATTTTGTTTTTGATAGAATCATATGTTCTCTTGATAAATATTTTAGATTTGTTGTGATGTGCACTCACATGATGTTGTACTAAATGTTAAATTGGGTTTTTATTGTTCATGCAACACATAATGAAACTTTTACAGTGATGGTCTTATAACTGTCTCTTGAGTTGATAATGATTTTTGTCCACAAAGTTATTCATTAATGGTTAGATAAAGGTACTGGTCTGTTATTAATCTTTGCTAAATAAGTTTGTATGCATTAGGTCCTTATCAAAGAAACAGATCTTCTAATTTCTATTAGCACTACTCTTTTTCATAATGGCTTAAAGTCCTAAACAATAATCTTATACATAACACAACTATATTCACACTTATTTTATCAGTTTTAAAGGCATTCAATAAAAAGCACTTCTGTTAGCATAATTGTAGGAAAACCTTTTTCCATTTCTGCAATTTCTAATTCTCACAGTTTAAATTCACTTAAAATAAACCTCTTTTATGCTTGAGAGTGTAAGGTACACCCACTTGGATTTAGTGAAGCCTAAAGTGCAGAGGGATTTTGTCTTCGACCATCCCTGTTCGTTGGCGAAGGGTGATTGGGTTAATTGAGGATTAGGCAAGTCTTTGGTTTCCCAATTTGTGGTTTTGGGTACCAACACCACCTTGGTCAACCTATTAATGGTGACCATGATAGCATCATGATGATGAGAAGACATAGGTAATCCAACGATAAAATCCATAGATATAATGTCCCATTTCTAATCTGGAACCAGGTTAGACTGTAACAAACCTACTGGAAGTTGATGCTCTGCCTTCACACGTTGATACTCCAATCAACAAGACACAAAATATATTACATCTCTCCTCATGTGTGCCCAATAATACAACTATCACAAATATGCGTGTATCTTCTTGACACCTATATGTAGTGAGTAAGGTGCATGATGAGCCTCTGACAAGATCAATTCTCGAAGAGCATTTGAAGGTGGAACATAGATACATCCTAAATGACAAAGAAGACCATCAAACTCCAATGAGTAACCTGCATATTTTCCATCCAAATCTCTCCCTGAAGCAATCTCTACTCTCATCTCCTGGTACCAAGCATCTGAAGGAAGGGCACTAAGAATCTTTCTCCTCAAATCTATGCTGAGATTCATCACCAATACCTCGTGCCTCCTGTGACTCAAAGAATCCGCTACCACATTCTCCTTTCCCTAAATGTATCTCACCTCAAAATAGTACTCACACAAAAATTCCATCCAATGTCATTGCCTAGAATTGAAGTTTGGCTATGTGAAAATGTACTGCAAACTACGGTGATCACTATGCAGCTCAAACCGATGCCCAATAAGGAAATGTCTCCATGGCACTAGTGCATGTACAATTGCTGCTAGCTCTAAATTGTGAGTAGGATAATTCAGCTCATGATCTTTGAGCTTGCGTGACTCATATGCTATCACTTGACCATCCTACATCAAAACTACTCCAAGACTCTTCGAAGAAGCATCTATACACACCACAAAATCACCCAAAGGATTTACCACTACTAGAATAGGTGTACTAGTCAAACGCTCCTTGAGAATCCAAAAAACTATCTCACACTGATCTGATCACACAAAATTCGTCCCTTTCCTCTGAAGAGAAGTGATAGGATGAGCAATCCTGAACAAATCGACGATAATAACCTACAAGCCCCATGAAACTGTGAACCTCACCCACATTAGTGGGTTCTAGCCAATCCGCAATAGCCTGAATCTTAGAGGGATCCACTACAATACCCTCTCTTGGTATAACATGGCCAAGATATCTAACCTCCATCGAGAAGAACTCGCACTTCGCCAAATTGGCATACAACTAGTTCTCCCAAAGACATTGCAAAAATTGCCTCATGTGTTCCTCATGCTCCTCCACTTATCTTGAAAAGACCAAAATATAATCCAAGAATACAAGCACAAACCTGTCAAGATAAGTCCTAAAAAATCTATTCATCAAACTCATGAAAATTGATGGAGCATTAGTGAGACCAAAAAGAACCACTGTAAACTCATAATGTCCATATCGAGTGTGGAATGTTGTTTGATGAATATCCACCTCGTGAATCCTCAATTGGTGATACCCAGACTTAAGATCTATCTTGGAGAAGACCTTTGCATCCTTAATTTGATCAAACAAGTCATCAATCATCAACAAGGGATATTGGTTCTTCACCACCATCTTATTAAGCTGTCTGTAATCAATGCATAGGCGAAGAGAATCATCCTTCTTCTTCATGAATAGCACCGGTGAACCCAATGGGGAGACACTAGGATGAATGAATCCCTTAGCTAGAAACTCCTCCAATTTCAACCTCAACTCACTCAATTCTTGAGTAGTCATCAGATAGGGAGCCTTAGATATAGGCTCTGCTCTTGGGACCAAATCTATCCAAAAATCAATGTCGCGCTTAGGCAGCATACTCAGAATCTCGCTAGGGAAAACATATAAAAATTCCTGGAGGATGGGATAACAACAAAAGAGATCATCATGATTCTCTCCCTCATCCAAGTTATTCACCCTCACAACAAACAACAGACAACCTCATCACGCATATCGCTTCAAATACATAGTGAAAATAATGTGAAGAGAAATAGGTTGCTGAAGACCCACTATCTTCACATTCTTCCCACTATAATGAAGACACTACACCCTCTTGCCATGATAGTCAATACAAGCCCGATGAGCCTCAAGCCAATCCATGCATAACACAACACCATAGGAACCCAAATAGAGAACATGAAGATCCATTGAGGTGGTACAAAATCCCAAATCCAACACACAACCATGAACAAAGGAATCCACCACCACCTTGGACTCCATAGCTAACTAAACCTACCACCTAATTTCTTGCTTTACCACAACAAGCCTGCATTGCTCTACTAAAGATGGAGAAATGAAAGAATCTAAAGCACCTGAATCAAATAATATTGAGAAAGAGATGCCACCTATCTCACCTGTGGTCTCAACAACTGTAGCTTGGTGCTCAGCCTAACAGTTATCAACTATTGCAAATACACAATGGGACCTCCCTGCATCACCAACTATGGGCTCAAAAGTAGCTGGTCTCTATCTTGACATTTGTGTAGTCTTGTGAGGAAAATTGATAGGAATATGGCCTGGTTGACCACAAGAGAAGCAACCTCTCCTAACAAATTCTCTGCTCACTGGAGGCACACTAGGTTGCTGAACACTATCTCTGCTAGAAACTAGTTGGGAACTCTAAGCTAGCTAAGAGGGAAAAGATTGCTTATCACACTACCTGCCATGATCTGTATCCTACTAAGATCTATTGCCATGAAATGAGTTTTGACTTTGAGGATACTTCTTCTAGAACTGCTAACTATTCCTGAAAACAAGGATAACTCTTGGAAACACCTGAAGACTATGGTTGTGCACCTCTCTCAACTAATCCTAAGTATGGACTAACCATCTGCACACCTGGCACACCTCCCAAAGCTAAAGTCAAGTTCTTCTCAACTAACTGTGCCTTCTCTACAACTACCTCCATAGTCTTAGGCTCAAGAAGTCAAACCCCTCCACTGATGTGGTCACTAAGACCTCTAACAGAATGTTGAATCAAGATGGGCTCACCATCTTCTATCCTAACATACTTCTTAAGTTCAAAGAACTTATTCTTGTACTACTCAATTGTCATCTTCTATTGTTTCAAATCATGAAACTCATCTTCCTTTCTCTACCTCCAATGATTTGACAAGAATAGGGCATGAAACCACTAAAGAAATAACTCCCAAGAAATTGTCGCAATATCCAAATGCAACTTCTACTCCTCCATACGCCACCATGTAGATGCAAAGTCAAAGATGCATGATCACACATATAGCCCTGGTATTACTCCTATACAGATGCATAGAAAAATACCTACGCATATCCAAAAGCCAAGTCTCCACCTCCATGCCACTTCTAGAACCATTGAAAGTAGGGGGACGTGATCTCAAAAGATCCCTCATGTGACTAACTATAACTGCATCCTGATCCACAACAACATCTAGTCTCCTATAAGGTGAACAAGATTTCTCTCTCTCCTAATGACCATAATGGTGAGACTCCTCCTACTGATTCTCCTCCTATCTCCATCCTAAGCGACCAATAAGATCCTAAAGCACATTAACCAATTGCAGAATCACATCACCACCCTGTTGATCCTCTTGTTGTTCTTCATGGCATGACTCTTCAAAAACCTTGGGATGAGGATTCTATCAAGTACCCATGTGGCCACCATGAACACAACCTCTACCTATAATAGGCATCTTGACTAACCAAGATGCAAAAGAAATCATAACCTAAGGAATAGGGTAACTAAAACAAGAAACAACTAGTAGGGATAATCCATATGACTCTCCCAAGATAAAGTGCTAACATGCACAATGGAATCATATGAAACCAAACTACCCAGTGTGTGAAAATGGGCTCTGATACTAGATGTAATTCCTGTAATGCCCCGCCAGGAACCCTAAAGGAAAACAACACAAGTAGGCAACTAAAGGGTGAAATAATTTTTTTTAAAGACTAAGTGTTCTAACTATAACCATTTCACGTTTAAGAACACAATGGAAGTCTAACATATGATTTCCTAAGGGTTACCAACGAAGATTAATTCGTAGATTATATTAACACCATAGTTAATCCAATTGTTCATTTAATTAGATAAATTAAATGCTTAAGTTTATAACTACACATACATCTAAATTCCATAATGAAGAAATGAAAGTACTCTAATGTATCCAATTTCCATAAAACAATTTAACATAAGACCAAAGCAACTGAAATAACATACATTCCACTGACATACTATTACAATATCCATAAATACATGGCTTCCAATAATGCCACGGATTACAAAGTTTACAATATCAAGGTTACATAAAAGTTTGATACAATGATCACAAACATGAGCTGGTACATGAACCACGAACCAAAAAACACCAGTGAAGCCTTTTCTCACCTGAAGATACAATCCAGAACATCCGATGGGAAGTGGTACTACCACCCGACCATGTGATCCCGAAATGGAACCACCCCACTATGCTAGGAGATAGTAGAAAAACCTCAAGAAAGCAAAGTAAGACAAGTATGAAAGAACTACAAGACTTCGCAAACATCCATGTGACTCAACTCACAAAACACTAGTGACTCTAAGGAAGGTGGATCTCGGACAGTTGGAATCTCCCTCCTCCTGGGTGATCTCTCCCTCTCTCTCTCTCTCCTTTGGAACCTGCTGAAGCGGCTCCTCAACTTGAGCATGAATAGGCTGCTCAAATTCAGGCCTTTGCCATAACCTAGCCAGAACCTCCTGAAACATCTGTCTCAGCTCTTCCCTCTTGGGAACATGCTCTCCTGCATGCTGATAATTCTGATGAACAGACTGTTCCTACTCTTGATGAAATGACTGTTTTGGATCAACACTCACATGAGTGGGTGGTGGTGAAGGACTGTGATGGTCAGAACCATGGCCCTGTCCTCCACCTCTGCCTCCCTTGCGACCACCCGTACGACTACCTCCTCTAGCTTTCCTGGCCATGACTTGGTACCATAAAAGAGAAAACAATTCAGATCTATAGCAAGGATAAGACAAGAGAGATACAAAAATTATGACCTAAGCAAGATGGTTAACTGAAAGGCACACTACAAACCCAGAGTACCTAGTGTTGAAACTTGGCTCTGATACCAAATGTAATGCCCCGCCAGGAACCCTAAAGGAAAATAACACAACTAGGCAACTAAAGGGTGAAATAATTTTTTTTTTAAGACTAAGTGCACTAACTATAACCCAAAAATAAATAAATTTCCAATATTAAGGAAATTCTTTCTTATAAAATTTTATAATATATATATATATATATATATTTATTTATTTTTATTTTTATTTTTTTAAATTAAATAAATTAAATTTTCAAGACCTAAATATCCCAATAAATTTAATTAACAATTAAATTTATTTCTAAAGTAAATAAACCATTTCACACAAATATAATTAAAAGACCACCATAGCCAAATACTGGAACAAAATCAAACAAGAGGGAGTGATTTCTCTGGTAACCCCATTCCTCCCAAATCTTGAAATTTCCATACACAATAAAAATCTTGACAAATTTTCCATAAACTAGAAATTATCTTCAGGAATGGATTTAACCAAAATCAAGAAATAATCAGACAAGATTTCAAATTTGACAAACACCTTAATACACACATCATTCAGAGAGATAGAAGAATATAAATATTTTCTTAAAACAAAATCAAAAGAAGCCACCCAACCTGGTATAGCTTTCCTGGAAGAATTTTGTAGAAGAGCCCTAATCTTTCCAATAAATTTCTTCTCCTGATTTCTTGACCTGTTTCCTATGTATCCTAAAATAATGACCTATTCCTCTTTTTAAACTAAAATTCTAGGTTGAATAACTTTTGCTCAAAAACCTAAATTAAGAATAAAAACAATTTTGTTTTCTTTTCTAATTTTGTAACAAAAGATAAGCCAACATGCAATAATTAAAAATCATTATTCCTTCTTTTCTTTTCTCATGCAAATTAATTAATTTTCTAAATAAAAAATTAAAATAATACTTTAATTCTAATTAATTCTTTTACTCATTTATTTATTTATTCTTTTATTAATTTATAATATCATGCATCTTGCAACTTAATTTAATAATTTATTTTA
Organism: Cryptomeria japonica; assembly: GCF_030272615.1. NCBI lineage: Eukaryota > Viridiplantae > Streptophyta > Pinopsida > Cupressales > Cupressaceae > Cryptomeria > Cryptomeria japonica. The sequence goes on along the minus strand of NC_081408.1, from coordinate 383,284,659 downwards.
ATTAACTAAATTTATAATCTCAATGCATAATCAATTCAACTATGAGATAATTCCATAAACTTAATTAATTAATAAATTAAATCCACCAAAACACACACAACAGAACAAATCTTAAGCAAATACTCATAAAAATCTCAAACAACAAAATACGAAGGCCGAACAAACTGACTGGACGACCAACTGAAAACACTCACACAAGTTAACTGAGTAAAATAGGGTCAACTACTATCTCCTCCACTTCCATCAGAAAATATAAGGCACACTCAGACCTGTGAAGCCAGGTGGAGACGATACCCCGTACCTACCCGATACTTGTACCTGCAATATCCTACATCACTCCACACATGCATATATACAATATAGAAAACACGACATACGCACCGATGAAGGAGAATCACAATGTTCCTTGTCTCACCGAAATGAGTGAAGAAAAATTGTCCCCTTGCATCCAATACACTCTTAGACACACAACATATAATTCCACATTGCATAGATAAAGTAAAGTGTCAGTACATAGCAATAATCCATAAAATGCCATAAATCACAAGTACTGAGATAGTGCAAAAAAATTATGCATCTCATATCCAGATAAAGCATGAAATAATATCATAAAAATTTGAATAACACATCATGGTAATGTATCCATTGAAAACAAACAATAATAAAATATGAGTCTAATGAGTTCAAATGAGTAGGGTTACTACAATGCCTACCAAAATACCCTAGACAAAGTAACTAATCTAACTAACAAATATAGATAATTTTAAAAAAATCATCCACTAATGCAATATGCCAAGATACATCTACAGAAAAGCATTAATTCAATATCTACCAAAATTCATATAGCATTACATTATTCATTAAGAAAGTATCCAACCATTTAGAAAACATATATATAAACCATTAACATAAACAAATGGACATATTACACAAGCAGAAATAGATACAACTCACTAACAACCATTCCCTAGGGCATCTCAACGCCATTACTTAATTAATAACAACACATAAGCACGCCCATAATCATGATACCATTAACATCCATTACATTTAGTTTCTAATCAATTAATTCCTTCCTAACATGAGATGTAACTCCTACTTAACCCCATTAACTCTTGGATTCATTTTAAAGCACCAAACCAAATGTTCCTAATACCCTCTTTAAAAAATATAGCATGATAACTGTGTCGACTTGAATTTCATCATTAGAATACTACCTGCAACATGTTAGTTTCACATAATACAAAGGAAATGCTACAAGAAATCCAAACTCAACCAATGAAACTACATAAAATTGAAATTAAAATAAAAACACTATTTTTACCTTCATGATTTAAGTCTCATTGTGTCCTAACTCCACTGTTCTTGCTTGCAGATGGTGTGCTCTCAGACAAGCACTGATAGCTTCAAAGATGGCATATGAAGAATGAACCGATAACTGATAGTTAATTGATACTATGATATGCAATGCTAAATGATTATGGTAAATGATGAGAAATGCTAAAATGCTAATTGATTCAAGATAAAAGCTCACAGATGCGTATGTTTTCACAAATTGTTAACTTGAAAACTCATTTGAAGACTCTCTTTCTCATCTCAAACTCCTACATTTATAGATTTTGAGAGGAGAAGATGATATGGCCTAGATCAATGGTCATGATCAGATATGCAGTTTTGGATGGCTGTGACCAAAGGTGAAGGTTGAGAGAAAGGGGGAAGGAGAAGACAAGTGTCACTCATCTCACATTGACTGGGTTGTTGACTGAGGGAATCTAGGGATGGTTGGAGAAGATTTAGGCATGAGAGGACAAGTGGACGCAAGTCCTTCCTAAGATGTAGGGATGTTGGAGAGAATATAGAAGAAAGTTAAGAAATATGTGTACGTACACAATATTTCATATATTTTGGAAGTTGAAGATAAGTGGCTAATAAATGTTTATTTATTTTAATTTTGTTGAATTAATCTAGCCACATGGTGAATGAGTTGGCAAAGGAAAGATGAAGTGAAGATGGAAGAATGAGTTGTAAATGAATTAAATAATTTAAGAAATTATTTAATAATTGAGACTATAGGATAGAATAATAATCATTAAATATTAGATATTTAATTAATTGATTAGAGGAATAATTAAATATTAGATATTTAATTAATTGATTAGAAGAAAAGGATAAATGAATGAATTAATAAAATATTTCAATTAAATTAATTAATAGAAGGACATGGAATTAAATAAATTAATATTTTCAAATTAACTATTTAATACAAGAATAATTATTAAATAAATATAAAATATGTATTTAATCGCCCATAGCCATTTTTATGTGTATACAATAACATCTATCTTCCACATAAGTATTGCTTAGTACAAATCTAATTCATTTATTTTAGGAGTAACTATTTGTATGCCTAAATGCCATGAATGTATTAAGCTAATTAGCAAATAAGAATGAATCACCAATTCTTAACTAATTAACAAACATCAAACATAATCAATGAAAATCAATACAAGAAATGAGAAATGCATTCAAATAGAAACTCCCTCATTCTGCATCTTTGTTTCCATTGTTCTTCTCCAATTTGCATGGTTGGTGGCTCTCAGGTATTGCACCAATTTCCTGCATACAAATACTTTGAAGACTTTGATTTTATGATTCTAGACTGAATTGAGAAGAGAGGTTGAATTTATAGATTTTCAACACAAAGGGGGTGAGAAATAGAACTCAAGTGTTGATTCATAGATAACTGATTTAGATTGATCAGAGAACTCAATCGATTGAGTAGTTAACTGGATTGATTGATTAGAAGACTGAACTAATTGGAGGGATAAGTGGATTGATTGATCAGTAGACTGAATAGATGGATTAGTCAGAAAAAGCCGATTGAGAGTTAAAAAGGATGATTGATGAGTTAACTGAGTTAATTGATTACTCAACTGATTTGATCAATCAGTTATGATTTTAGAATGTGTTGTAGGAATTTGAAATTGAATTTGATTTTCATTTTCAATTTGGATTTGAATTTGGTCATTCGAATGCTGAAATGCACATGAAATTAATTGAAATTTAGATTTGGGAAAAATGTGAATTTGGGAACATGAAAATAAATGAAATGATATGAAATTCGAATTTGGGGAAATATGAAATGAAATTGGATGGAATTAATTGAAATTATAATTTGGGGAATTGGAGGAATAAGTTAATTAATTTAAATAATTTAAATGAAATTATTTAAACTTAAGAAATTGAATAATTAAATAATAAAGATTATTTAACTAAGGAATAGGTAGTAATTAATTAAATAATTGATAATTAATTAATAATTGAGATATGGTTAACTGATTAAAATGATTTGAGAATAGATATAGAGTAATTAGAAGTGTTGAAAGGCGATGATTAGAAGAAATAGTTAGTTTAATCAAATAATTAAAGAATTACATAATTAAATAGATGAATAATTAGTGTAGAATTAATGAGACATTTTTAGGTGTCTACATTTGCCCCTCTTTGAGACAATGTCAAAATGACGTTGTTTGAAAGAAAATGAAAAGAAAAACTGCCCCAGTATGCCCCGGTGACGATAGGGTATAATGCTCCCTCAAAAAAAGTGGTTGGAAAATTTTGGAACGAAGGCCAATTTTTTGGAAATATGCTAGATAGTGATTGTATGAAGTTTGAAAGGGTTTCGATCTCGCTTGGTATATCTAAAATTGTGTTGAAGCTGGAGGGTTCCATGGGTGTTTATGTTAAGAAACCCTAATTTTGAGCTTATAAATTGAGGATTGGTATGGATTTGAGTTCATTTACATTTTTTTGTTTTAAAAGAATTTCTTAGAGATATTAGAGCTTCTGGCGTCCTAGTGATAGGGAGAATGTGGATATTGGTGGAGAGACTGTATTCATGAGAATTTTTGATGAGAGTGATGAGTCAGGATCAGGGTTATCGAGCAATGATGGAGATGATGATGGGGATGATGGTTATGATGTGGAGATGCCCCAGGCTTCCGAGTCTGTAGGTGTGGAGAGAGGAGATGAGGAGTGATTGAGAGATCATGTTAGCCATTTAGAGGACTTGGTCACTACTTTTTAGTCGTGGTGGATGGAGGATAGGGATTAGTATCAGCATGCGATGAAGGATTTGACTATGGAGAGGGATCAAATAGCTACTGGGAGAGATCAATTACAAAGGGAGAGTGGTGCAGGAGCACCTAGTTTTGAGTTCAACTTCTTCATTTTTGTGTTTATGTTCATAGTTTGGTTTGAGATTGTGAATAAGAGTCTTTTCTTAGGTCCTCATATGTTTTTGAAAAGTTTTGGTAGGTTGAATGTCCTTAGGAGAATGCATTTGCTCAATTTTGGCTTGTATGCCCTTGTAAGCCTAAAATGGCATAATCTTGCATTTTGATGAAAAATGCCTTGAATAGCCTTGTTTGAAATTGAGGCATATTAATGTAATGGTCTTTAGTCATCCTAGTGTGTCTGAAGGAGAAAAAAAAGCATGTAAGGCAAAAATGCACTTTTTGGCAAAAGTTGTCAAAGTTGCTGGACAACTTTTTGCAATGTTGAGCAACTTTTTGCATTTTTGAGCAAAGGGTTGGTTAGGAAATTGATGTAGAGTTAGTTAGGAAAAAAATGGCATATAAATGCAATGAGAATTAATGTAATGAGGTTGTTTTTGAATTCTTGGAGTAGATTGGAATACAAATTGGAGACCATTTTTGAGTTTTACCTTGCATTTTTCAAGAATTAGAGCAATAATTCATTCTTAATAGACTGATTGTATTGCTATTATTTGCTTGTTGTTTTTTACATGAAATTGTAGTACTCATGAAGCATTTTGGTTAGTTTTATTGCAAGTTTGAATTGAGTTTTCAATTTTGCAAGCTCTCAGCCTGAGTAAGGGTTTGAGAGGTCCAAACATGGTTCCAGCTTGAAGTCCTTTGAGTTATTCTCAATAAACCTTGGGAATCGAGCCATGGAACCTTTGTATAGTCTACATACCCTTTATTTTCCTTTGGAGGTCATTGAAAGGCCAATGATAATCATTTCCTAGGTGAGCTCAGTCATAGCCCGATTAGAAAATGTGAAATTATGCAAGTGCTTGTAGGGATGAGCAGGGTTGGAAGTGCAGAGTGTTTGGCATGAGAAAGTGAGGTGTGACAGAGCATATGTGTGAGTTTGGAGGTGTTCCAGATCAAGGAAGACACCAAACCCTTAGAAAAAGACCAAAATAAGTAAAAAACCACCTAAAACAAGCATTTCTTGGGTTCCATACCTATATGGTCATACTGAGATTTCTCATGTCATAAATTGGAAAGTACTCCAAAAAGGGTATCCTAATAATAAAAGATTTTGTGTGGGTCTTTGGGGAAATTGTGAGAAAATTCACAAAAATAGGTTAGGTAGGGCTAATTGGGGCTCTAAGGTTACTAGGCCTAGAAAATAGGGAAAGGAAGTAGCGATGGGGAAATGAATCAAACCCATACTCAAAACCAGTTGATTACCCTTGGAAAACATCATAATCACCTACTACAACCTCTACAAGCATTTGTTAGGAGATTGAGAGTGTGAGGTTGGATTTACCCTTGTGAATCCAAATCATGCCTTAGCAACCAGTGAGAAAATCTTGATTGGGAGCACTCTTAGAGAGTTGAGATGTCTAAATTGACTAGTAGACTAGATGAACAATGAAGGGAGCCCACTAGGACAACACGTGACTACCCTTAGACAAGGAATTAACTCTCTTTGAGTATACCTCCTCATCAGAGAGGGATGAGGCAGTTAGGAGGACACAGATCACTATGGATGCATACGATCAGTTATTTGGGCCAATGATGGAGGCACATAGCCAGGAAGATAGATATTTTGATGCTGCATAGGAGGCTATTTATTATTGGTAGGCTTATGAGAGGGCTATTCCTGAGGCTCAGAGGGAACCTAGTTTTAGTGCTTTCATGGGGGAAGATCAAGTCGATCTACCTCTTGACAAACTAGCAGTGGGGGAGTGATGGGTCCACCTAGAGCGCCATCGAGACAGGTTGGAGCTAGTCGAGATGCTCCTACTGATAGAGATAGTATAGGTTGAGAGATTGGTTACTGATTTTGATGTTGTAGATATGATGTATTTTGACACATTTCTTTATGATATATGATATGCGTTCTTGATGAGCTTTTTGATGGTGAACTTCATGGTCTAATGTTTCCTTACTGTGATGATGAATGCAATATGAATGTGATATCATGTAGTAACTTTATGTTGTGATGCATAAAGGTTGATGAAAAATTTATTATGATTATGAACATGTGATGTGATGATGTTTATTATTATTATTATTATTTTTGTGTGTCAAAATACATGTTGAGGATCTTAGAAGAATTTTTAGTTGTTAAACATAGAAAATGATCAATCAACTGAATCAATCTTTGTATTCCAAATTTTTGATGTGATAATGGATGATATGATAGAAATTTTGATGATAAAGTCTTCATTGCTTTATTCGTAGTGTAATACATTATCATCATTGAGCCTTATTATATAACAATGGAGCTTATTACACCAGTCTATGAGGAACCAAGATGTATAGATATCTCATTGCAAAGTAACAAACACATAACAAACAAGGAATGAACCCTCCATTCAGGGAATTACACTAGGGGTCGAGGTATGTGTGGCATTCACAGGCTGAATGCTCCTATCACAGACACCCACTAGAGAAATCGCCCCATAACTTCATTGGTTCAAACCATAAACAACAAACAAAGAAAAGGATCATGCCCATCATGGCTTCTCTAGTCACTTTTGGACATCCTTGAGTAGCTAAAAGCAATGATCTTCGCCAGTTTGATAAAAAGAGTCATCCAAAAATAGACAAAACTCAATAATTAGGCTGACTATGCCTTTGCTTTGATATGTTTGATGTGATTTTTATAATGTCTAGTTTGAGAAGTTTTGGACCCCGTATAAGACCAATCTGTCTGGTTTCGAGTGTACTGATTTTGTTTAAGACAAGATGTTGATCACATGGATAGCTTGATAGTGATTTGATAGATTAGACAGTTGATCAGCTTGATTGCAGATTTTTTGCCAAGATAGTTGTATCCTTTGTTTAACTTCATGTGAAGCATTTGCTGGATATGTGCTAGGGTGTTGGATTCTTGTGAGACAATTTATTGTTAGTTTTTTTTATGGTTTTGGATTTTTAGTTTGTTTTTGTTTGATATTTTTGATATTTGATTTTTTTTGTGTTGATTTTTTCATGACTTTTTCTGAATGTTTTTGGTATTTTAATGATTTTCAAATGTTTTTGTTATTGATACCCTTAGAGCACTAGTTCGGGCCAGGAAGGAGACATCACATTGCGATGATTATATGAGGATTTAGTTAGAGAGAGCCAGAGAGCAAGTAGCTATGATACCACTGTGAGGATGGATACTAGTAGCGGTGGAGTCATGGGACCTCCTCAGAGGAGTGGTGATCATGTGAGACAAGCATATGGAGGATCTTCTAAGCCACAACCACAAAGATAGATAGAGTCAGGTGGTAGTGGTATAGGACAACCTTGACTTGATTTATATTGATGAGGCACTTGTAGTTTTGATTCGATATCATTGTATACTTGGACTTTTTATTGTTTTATGACGATCTATATGTAGACGTGGACTCTATACGATGATCTATTATTATGTATCCTACTCTTATATATGCATTGATTACATGGATGATGATATTTTTCTTTCATTTTATGATGATGATGTTCTATACGATGATGCAATGAAAAAAATGCTTTTGATTTTTTGTTTTGATGATCATGGATGCACTTGAAAATGATTACTAACTTAAATGATGCAAATGCAATGATCTATATGAGAATGCAAATGAATTATTTTTAAATACAAATGATCTACATGGAATATTTTTTATTTTTATATGTAATGCTTATAATGATTATAAAGAATCTAAGTGCAAAGATGCAACTAAATGACTTTGATGGATAAAAATAACTACAATGATAATGATCCTAATGCAAATAATAATGATGATATACTACATGATTAATGAAATGCACTTAATGGAATGCAATTTAATGCAATGATTGAAATGCAACTAAATGAAATGAATGATGATTAAAATGATTCTAAAAATGAATGTACCTACAATGATCAAATGCAAATTATTTTTGTTTGTCCAAATATACTCAATATTTATTTATGATTGTTGATTTATGAATGAGATGATATTCTTATAATGCAACTGACAATGAATGCTTATAATGCAAATGAATAATGAGCTAATCTAAAATGATCTAACTAAAAATGATAATGCCATTCTTCATATGGTGTCTTGTAATAGTGCTTGATTTCATCATTGAGCTTTAAAATGTTGTAAGAAAATACAAGCAACTTGACATAAAGATCCAAGCTGACCTGAGTATTTCTTACATGGATTTTGATATAGCAAGTTTATACAAGCAACTTGATATAATGAATCAAGTTGACTTGAGTATTTCTTGCAAAATAGATAAGGATTATCCCCTTTCATGCATGACTCGAAACATCCTCCTTGATCTTTTGTCGATCATATCTTTAGACAAGTACATACCTTAATAAGAGATAAACTATAGACAACAATCAAAGAAAATATTCATGCCCCATCAGAGCTTCTCTAGTCATGGACATCCTTAAGTCGCATAGAGTACATGATTAGCAATAAAATCAAGATATAAACACTGAATCTTGTATGTCATTCACATGTTCTCATGGTCATTGACTGATATAATCATCTTGAAGAATGATCTTTGATAATCCTTTATTACTTGCTGGTTGATTCTTCATTTCCTGAGTTTCATGATTCAATTGTCATAAAAGGCCTTGATCTTCATTGCTTTGTTGCTCATTATCTATTTCAAAATCCTAGATGTTTTTGGGTTTTCTAAGTTTTCCAAATGTTTTGGATTTTCAAAGATTCAAAAGATCACCTTTGCAAAAAGAATTAGGATTTTTCCCCCAGCAGAAACAAAACTTTATTATGGATGTATGAATTGATCAAGATCCAAACCATGGTAGGATATAATGCAAATTGATTGATCCTAATAAAATCTAAGACAGTGACTATGATAAGTATGTCAAAGATTGATAACTGTTGGTAGGCTGCATATTTTCTGCTAAATGGTTCAAAGAAATGGATGCCAAAGATTAAATGGATGAGCTAGGATAGATGGAAGTGATAGATGCCATAGGATGAAGTGGATAGGTGTGCAAAGCGATCTCATAGATGGAAGAACTTACTTTTTTAGATAGAACCTATTTACCAGGTTTTTACTGCCTAAAAATATTGCATTTTTCCCATATTTTGATTTATTTTTCTTCTTTTCTATTGTTTTATTCTTTTTAGGGATTTTCTGCTTTTCTGATTTTTACTTATTTTTTTAGGGCTTTATATGCTTTTTATTGATATTTTCTAGGACTTTTATATCTCAAGCATAGAATTTATTGAGATGGATATAATTGATAGGTTTATCAAACCAATCACCTTCAGGGGTAGATAACTTGTATGCTCCTGAGCCATATGCTGCTACTATGATAAAAGGACCTAGCCAATTTGGTTCAAATTTACCCTTCTTTTCTCAGTCTTGTTGATTTCTTGAATTCTCCCTTAGAACTATATCTCCAATCTGAAAAATGTGTGGCTTGACTCTGTGATTATAACTTCTTACCATTCTCTGTTGATATACCTTCAAATGATCTATTACATTTTGGCGACATTCCTAGATTAGCTCAAGTTCTTGAAGCCTAGAGACTCGTTGTTCTTCTTCTGGTATAAGACCTTTCAAGGAAACTCGTAGAGAAGGTATCTCTACTTCTATTGGTAATATGGATTTTGATCCATAGACTAAGAAATATGGAGTTTCCCCCGTTGGTGTGCAGATGCTGGTTTGGTATGCCCAAAGAGCAGGATTTAGCTGAATGTGCCAATGTTTTCCAACTTCATTGACAATTTTCTTCAAGATTTTTTAGGATAGTATTGTTTGATGCCTTAGCTTGAACATTTCCTTGTGGATAATATGGAGTAGAAAACCTATGTTGGATATGGAATTTCTCACATAGTTCCTTCACATCTTGATTCTTAAATTGTTGTCCATTATCAGTGATAATGGTCATAGGAACTCCATAGTGATAGATTATATAATTCAAGATGAATGATGATATTTGTTTTCCTGTCACTTTTGTCAAAGGTACTACTTCAATCCATTTAGTGAAATATTCAGTAGCAGTTAGAATAAACTTATGTCCATTAGAGGACGAAGGATTTATCTTACCTACCAAATCAAGGCCCCATTGAGAAAATGGCCATGATCCTGCTATAGGATGTAATTCTTGTGCTAGTGCGTGGATGAGATTCCCATGGATTTGGTATTGTTTCCATTTTTTGGCATATGTCTCCATAGTAGGCCAATATTAACCCATACGAAGAAGTTTCTTAATAGTGTTAATCCACTTGAGTGTGTGCCACAAATGTTAGACATAATGCACCACTGAGAGGGGGAGGGGGTGAATCAGTGGTTCTCAAAACTTTTCCTTTTAGCTATCCTTTGTGAGAAACATTGGTTTGTGAATCAAGAATAGTGCAGGCTTACCGATTAGTAAAGAGACTAAATCAAATACACACACACACAAGGAGACATCACATAACACCAGTATATATGAGGAAAATCCAAGATGGGAAAAACCTCAGTGGGCAATGTTGTTGGAGACTACTGCTCCAATCCAACCTCATAGTAAAACATAGTTACAAAGTTTAGGGCACCAAACCAAGGAGGGCACCAAACCAAGGAGCACCAACCCAAGGAGCTACAACCCCTATCATTTTATGGGCTACAACCCAAAGGAGCTTCAACCCCTGCACTGAGCTACAACTCAGTGTTCACAATGCAAACTTCAAATACATAAGTTGTTATCATGTTACAAGCTTGTAACCTTATCAAATGCCTTACTTTGTCGATAAAGTACCTTCTCTCCTTTACCGACTCACTCTTCTTCCTGCTCTACATCTCCTGCTTCTCTGCTAGATCTACAAATCACCTTCAGCAAATCACCGATATCACACTCTATCAGTGTAATAACTATTAGTTCTTCTCTCCAACCGATTGAAGGTTTCAACTAGGTTTTCTCTCACTCTCTTTTTAGATTCTCATTAAATACTTGGTTGATCTTGTTATTACTTGTAGAATTCTTCTACTTCACAACAACACAATATTCACCTTTTCAACAGCTCAAACAATCTCTTAGGCCTTTTTACTTATAGCTCAGATTTTCCGCCAAAAGCTAATTCAAGGTTTAGGCGGTTAGGGTTTCCTCACCATCCTCGAGGAAAACCAAATCTAATTAGATCTTGCATGATCTGATCTTTCTGACATCTGAATGCACATCTCCACCATAGTTGCATCTCCTCGATCACACCTTTCATTCCCGACGATTTGCTTTTTATCTTCACAGCAAATCCTTCAGTTAGTCATGAAAGATCTGTGGGGATGTTTCCTTCACTGCCTTGATCTTCTCAATATCTCTTAGCTGGCTTGTAGTTATCTTCTAGACCTCAAGCCTCAAACCCCTACAATCGCTCTGCAACAAGTCTATGATTTGTGGGGTCTTTCATTAAAGCTGACCAACCCTGCAACAACCCTATCGTTGTATATTCTATCTTTATCTAGTTGTGGGTTTGCCATGTTGACTCCATGTTGACTATCTACCAGTTTGACACTTTAAGTCGATCCAAGTAGGATTACCAACCAACCACCCTACCGGTTCCTTACTTTAGCCAGTTTGCTAACCCTTCCGGTCTCAACCATTCTACTAGTTACCTTGTCATATCTTCTCTTGACTTGAACAGTTAATGGACACACTCAAATTGGTCTCCAGACTGATAAGTCCTAAGTATTCTCATTCCCACAATGGGGAGGTCTTCTACATCTGCACCTTGCTTTATATAACCGGTAGACTTACATACCAGTTACCACTCTTGATGACACCATGTCATCATTCTTTCTCAAGGCTCCATCTTCTTTCAGTCAGGTCAGATTCCTCTGCTTGCATCTACTCAACCTTGCCTTTTCCCTGATTAAATTTGACCATATCACAACTGGTTTGTCAAGATGACAAACACTTCACACTTCCTCTATACTTATCTTTCCGAACTATGGTGCACTCAATGCATAATAGGAGATAAGCTCCACTTGCTAGATGAGATAACACTTTGTCTTCTGCATCCTGCAATGTTCTTCATGTGATCTAATGTGAGCATATTTACTATCAGTCAATGCTTCACATGATGACTTCTTCTTCATCCAGTGGGAGTCCTACTATTCTAGAACCTCTTAGCATACTGGTTCATTCTTCTCTTCTAGTGTTGATGTGATTCAGATAACACTCTACCTCTTCATCACAAATAACTACTGAAACACCTTTCTATCTCATCACACAAGTCAGGTGCTAACTTGTGTGCTAATGACCTCTATGATCATCTTCTTTACCTTTACTAGTGTTCAACAATACAAGGTGATATCCAAGCTATCACATACTATACTCCTTCATATCAGTGTTGCACATACATCTCATCTACCAATGGTCATCTCATACTAGTTGACATCAATGACAATACAATACCAACAATCTCCCCCTTTGGCATTGAAGTCAACACATGTAGTATCTGACATACTACATAATTCTTCTCCCCCTTTGACACAATGACAAAGGGCACTGTGAGGCTGTTATTACTCTTTGTATGTGCTGGTCACTGACAGAATACTTTCTCCCTCTTTGTCTTCATTGGATGTAACACTTCCTTTGATGCCACTAGTTATCTTATCACCGGTTGTTACATCTTCTCAAGTCACAACACTTGAGATGGGGAACTTAATCATCAACTGACACCAATTGAGTATGCGGGTCCAGAGTCAAGAAAGACTGATACCAATTGTTGACGTGTTAGTGAATATTTCTCTCCTGCCAGTCAACCTACAACACCTTTGCAAATTCCATCTCCTTTAGTTTGGGCAGTCAACATTCTTACCGGTTCAAGCAAGCCATCTCTTCATCATGAACACTTGAACTCCCCATGAGTCATACATCTCAGGTCCTCATCTCCAGTTAGGTATAATACCAGAGTTCCATTCTTCACCATATACCGATTTATCTGTTCATATGTGATCATCTGATGATCCTTCATCTTTATTTTATCCAGCACAACTTATGACATGATCCTGGACTTACACAATGTCAGACAATGTTTTCATCATGCCAAGAATAAAAAAATCGGTTAACCCAAAAGCACGATAAAAATTTGGGCCAATCATATGTCATTCAGGTATTTTCCAATACCACCTGAGACATGAAATCCACATTTCAAGTTACCGGGTCTAATGCAATGAACTTATAGCTTCATTGCCTTACATAACCTACAAGTACCTGTTAGCAATCTTGTCGGTAACATTTTGCACATATCGGTTAACACTTGATATTAATTGTTAACCATTACTTCTTGACACATGCAGTGGTGATCCATCACTGATCTATAGATGTGTGGTTAAGGAAACACCTACACACTCTTGTCATCTTCTTCCTTTATGCCTGGCAACAACATGGTTTTCCATGTTGCCTTCATTTCTAAGAGGGTGAATGATTGTTTCAATGTGCATTGCTCCCCCTAAGATTCTGCATCTCCTTTAGGCCTTAGGAGATATCACCTGTGTTCTGAATGCACAATGCTGATCCATGATCTTCTTCCTCCATACCTGCATGAGTTCATTCTTCTTCCCATTTTCAGATTTGGGAGTAGGTCTTTCCTTCTTCTGCTGATGGGTCCTTTCATTTCCTAATTCTTCATTGCAACCAGAAGTAGTGCTATAGTAGCACACAACATCCATACTAACCTCATGACAAGGGAACCCTATGATGTACCACTTCAATCTTCTTCTTCTTGTCATGTCATTGCAATCATTACCCGGTCTCCTTGGATACCTTGTTTGAACACCACTCATCTTGTTCCAAGCGGGTCTTTGCTTTCAATATGCTCTGTTTTCACCTTTTTGTAGAGCATGGCCATTTTGTTGAGCTCTATGTAACTGCAGGTTCCTCTTCCTGCATTCAAACATTCTATGGCTAGATCCATTATAGTTATGACAACCAATCTTGACATAACTGGGAGAAAGGTCATGCATGTATCTACTTTTGGATACACCCTTCCCTTAAGAATGATTTCTATGAAATCCTACCTTATCCTTTCTGGATCTCATTCTACACTCCCTTTCCTTATGGCCATAAACATTACATACAAAACAATAACCAGTAAATGACGGTAAATGACTTACATATTTGTTCTACCATGCATGAGATGATCTTGTTGGTTTTGTATCCCTATCTTTTCCTCTTTGGGAATGGACTCTTGGTTGTCCATTTTGAGCACCTCTCTCATCTAATCTCTTCTTCTTCTCCTACACATGCTTCCCCCTATGAGTGGTAGCATTTCTTTGCCCTCTGCCGACAGAGGGTCTCCTTTGCTGCTTCCTCATCTTCCTGCTTCTGATGAGGTTTTCTTTCCCCATCTTCTGCTTACCTCTGGGATCTGTATGAAGATTCCTCCTTGTAGCATTGATCTTTACTTTTGTCTGCAAGTCCACACCAACTGTGGTCAGGTCAACCTTCTTTCAAGGAGCACATCTAACTAGAGAGCTCTGGCCTTTGTTTTTTTCAAGCAGCCACTGAAGTTTTTTGTCTTTTTTTTCTAGCTGAGAGGCTAGAACTTCACATCGGCATACCTTGGTGTTTTTTGTCTGAGTCTTCAACTCTAAGATGCATTTCTTCGATTCTTCATTGTATTTGACTAACCAGTTTTGTTCCACAATAGAAACATTCTTGAATAGCTTGTATTCTCTTTTAAATCTATTGAGTTCTTCAAGTGTATTTACAAGCTCTCCTTCAAGGTCAACTTCACCTGCTTCTTCATCATATGAGAGATCTTGATGGCAAGAGCTATCTGCCATGTCTTCCTCTTCATCATCATCACTATTCAACACATCTTGTTGAGAAGTGGTGGTTGCACAACCACTTTCAGATTCTTGAGCCACACAGAGTTGAGCTCCTTCTTATTTACTACGGTGACTGCAGGAAGATCCATCTTCCTCATCCAAATAAATATGAGATGTATTTCTCATATTTTCTTCAAATGTAGGATCTACTATTGAGATTTCATTTCCATAGAGCTTCTTCAATCTTTCCCATAAGCTCTTTGTTGTTTTATGCCTATCCACATGTGAAGAGACATCACCGGTGAACGCACTAAAAATAGCCTTCATGGCTTCTTCATTGTACTAGTTTCTTGTTTCTTTTGCACATCCAATAGGAAGACTGACCTTTCTAGGGAGGCCATCGACTACTGACATCCACACATCAAACCCTAAAGAGGAAAATAAAACTTCCATTCTGCAACTCCAAATAGAATAGTTTGAACCATCAAATACTGGGGAAGAGATAGATACCAAACAAACCATTGTGTCCTTAGGCCGGAATCTACCCAAGTTGAAGAACACTCTTCTAACTCAGAACCTAGGCTCTGATACCAATTATTAGACACAATGCACCACTGAGAGGGGGAGGGGGTGAATGAGTGGTTCTCAAAACTTTTCCTTTTAGCTATCCTTACAACACCGGTTTTTGAATCAAGAACAGTGTAGGCTTACTAGTTAGTAAAGAGACTAACTCAAATACACACACACACACAAGGAGACATCACATAACACCAATATATACGAGGAAAACCCAAGATGGAAAAAACCTGAGTGAGAAATGTTGCTAGAGACTACTACTCCAATCCAACCTCACAGTAAAACACAATTACAAAGTTTAGGACACCAACCCAAGGAGCTACAACCACTATCAGTTTTATGGGCTACAACCCAAAGGAGCTTCAACCCCTGCACCGAGCTACAACTCAGTGTTCACAATGAAAACTTCAAATACATAAGTTGTTATCATGTTACAAGTGAATCTTGCAACCTTATCAAATGCCTTACTTTGTCGGTGAAGTACCTTCTCTCCTTTACCGACTCACTCTTCTTCCTGCTCTGCATCTACTGCTTCTTTGTTGGATCTACAACTCACCTTCAGCACATCCGTATCACACTCTGTCGGTGTAAGAACTACCGGTTCTTCTCTCCAATCGGTTGAAGTTTTCAACCAGGTTTTCTCTCACTCTCTTCTTAGATGCTCATTAAACACTTGGCTAATCTTGTTCGTACTTGCAAAAGTCTTCTACTTCGTAACAACATAATATTTACCTTTTCAACAACTCAAACAATCTCTTAGGCCTTTTTACTTATAGCCCAGATTTCCTGCCAAAAGCTAATTCAAGGTTCAGGCAGTTAGGGTTTCCTCACTATCCTCAAGGTAAACCAAATCCAATCAGATCTTGCACGATCTGATCTTTCTGACATCTGAATGCACATCTCTACCAGAGTCACATCTCCTCGATTACGCCTTTCATTCTCGGCGATTTGCTTTTTATCTTCGCAACAAATCCTTCCGTTAGTCACAAAAGATTTGTCGGGTTGTTTCCTTCACCACCTTGATCTTCTTAATATCTCTTAGCTGGCTCATAGTTGTCTTCTAGACCTCAACCCTCAAACCCCTGCAATCGCTCTACAACAAGTCCATGATTTGTGGGGTCTTTCATTAAAGCTAACCAACCCTGCAACAACCCTATCATTGTACATTCTATCTTTATCCAGCCGTGGGTTTGCCATGTTGACTCCATGTTGACTACTTATCAGCTTGGCACTTCAAGTCAGTCCAAGTAGGATTACCGACCAGCCACCCTACCGGTTCCTTACTTTGGTTGGTTTGCTAACCCTTCCGATCTCAACCATTCTACTAGTTACCTTGTCATATCTGCTCTTGACTTGAACAGTCGATGGACACACTCAAATCGGTCTCCAGACTGATAACTACTAATTATGCTCATTCCCACAATGGGGAGGTCTTCTACATCTGCACCTTTCTTTATATAACTGGTAGACTTACATACTAGTTACCACTCTTGATGACACCATGTCATCATTCTTTCTCAAGGCTCCATCTTCTTTCAGTTAGGTTAGATTCCTCTATTTGCATCTACTCAGCCTTACCTTTTCCCTGATTAGCTTTGACCATATGACAACCAGTTTGTCAAGATGACAAAAAATTCACACTTCCTCTATAATTATCTTTCCAAACTATGGTGCACTCAATTCATAATAGGAGATAAGCTCCACTTGCTAGATGAGATAACACTTTGTCTTTTGCATCCTATAATGTTCTTCATGTGATTTGATATGAGCTCATTTATTGTCAGTCAATGCTTCGCATGATGACTGCTTCTTCATCCAGTGTGAGTCCTATTGTTCTACAACCTTTTAGCATACCTGTTCATTCTTCTCTTCCAATGTTGATGTGATTTGAATAACACTCTACCTCTTCATCACAAACAACTACTCAAACACCTTTCTATCTCATCACACAAGTCAGGTGCTAACTTGTGTATTGATGACCTTTGTGATCATCTTCTTTACCTTTACTGGTGTTCAGCAACACAAGGTCATATCCAAGCTATCACATACTATACTCCTTCATATTAGTGTTACGCATACATCTCATCTACCGGTGGTCATCTCATACCGGTTGACATCAATGACAACACAATGCCAACAACAAATACCTGCGTGAACTTCGTTAAGAACTTTCTCAGATTCTTCTTGTTCGAGACATCTCAATAAAGTGCTATCTAGACCTCGCCTATATAAGGTATCAACAATAATAGTATAGCGGGATGACTATTGGATAAAATTTCTTCTCTGACTGCAGGATAGGTTAGGAGGAAGGATATTCTCTTTTAAGTACTGATAAGTTTGGTCGTATAAGGATTGGTTCGTTCCTGATATATGGCAAATCATTTAGGTATGCTGGGATTGAATGGTAGGGGTTAAGATATCTTCCACCAAGAATTCATAACATTGTTGATTCTCCCAATTCTACAAGACTGATGCTATTGTATCCATTGCATCTATTTCTTTATTTTCAGTTCTTGGGATCTAAGTGAATGATACTTCTTCAAAGTGTTCTTTAAACTCTTCTACCAACTATTTGTAGGGCATGAGCTTGTCATCCTTAGTTTGATAATCATCATTTATTTGGTTGATGATAAGCTGTGAATCACCATAGACATGTAATTCCTTGATATTCCATTCAATAGCCATTTTGAGCCCAATAGTCAATGCTTCATTTTCTGCAATATTGTTTGTGCATGGAAAACGCAGCCTATGTGATTTTGGAATTGTGTGTCCCTGAGGTGAGATGAACAAAATTCCCACACCTAATCCATATTGTGTATAAGAACCATCAAAGTACAACTCCCAAAATTTTGTACTTATTGTCAGAATGTCTGCATTAGGAAATTCAATGTGCAATGGTATGTCATCTTGTAAAGGTGCTTCAGCTAATTGATCAACAATGACCTATCCTTTGATAGATTTTTGATCAACATACTCTATATCAAACTCACTTAGTACCATAACCCACTTTGCTAGTCTACCTATCAAAGTTGATTTGTTCAGCAAATAATTTAGTGGATCTATATTTGTTATCAACTTCATAGAATGAGTCAACATATAATGTTGCAACTTCTGAGTTGCAAATACAACTGCTAGGCATGTCTTCTCCATTGATGTATAATTCAATTCATAGCCAACAAGTGTTCTATTGATGTAATACACTGCTCTTTCTTTTCCTTCTTCATCATGTTGTGCTAAGAGAGTGCCTAATGATACATTTGTCACTGCGATATAAAGTAACAATGGTTTCCCTTTGATTGGTGATACAAGTACTGGAGGATTCATGAGATATTCTTTGATTTGCATAAAAGCCTCTTCACATTTTTAATTCCATTTGAATGGAATGTTCTTATGTAAAAGATGAGTGAATGGATGACATCTATCTGCTAATTGAGAGACAAATCTTCTGATTGATTGCAATCTTCCTTGTAAAGAATGCAATTGACTTATGTTCCTATGTGACTCCATTTCCATGATAGATTTGACCTTTTCTAGATCTACTTCAATTCTACGAGCTGATATAATGTACCCAAGAAGTTTTCTAGAGGTTACTCCAAATGCACCTTTCTTTGGGTTTAATCTTAACTGATATCTTTCAAGCCTATCAAAGATCTTTCCCAAGATGTTCAAATGTTCTTTTCTTGTATGAGATTTTGCAAGTATATCATCTACATAGTCTTCCATAAATGTATGCATCATATCATGGAAGATTGTTTTAATAGCTCTTTGATAAGTTGCTCCTGCATTCTTAAGCCCAAATGGCATAACATTCCAACAGTAAGTACCCCGTGTATAGGTGAATGTTGTCTTTTATTGATCTTTAGAGGCAATTCTTATTTGATTATATCTTGAGAATCCATCCATTAATGAAAACATTTCATGTCCTGCTGACAAGTCCACAATTATATCAATGTTGGGTAGTGGGAAATCATCTTTGGGACATGCCTTGTTCAGATCTCTGAAATCGGTGTAGACTCTTATGTTTTTATCTGGCTTTGACACTGGCACAATGCTTGAAATCCATTCTAGATAGGCAACAAGTCTTATGAAACCCACATCTAATAGTTCCTTTAGATCAACTTTTACAAGGAGAGCGATGTGTGGATGCATCTTCCTTAGCTTTTGTTTAACTGGTTTTGCTTTTAGATCCACATTGAGATGATGCATGATAAGATCTGGATTAAGTCTTGGTATGTTTGCATAGGACCAAGAAAAATTTATCTGTCTTTGTCTGAGGAATTCTATGTATTCTTTCCTCTCTTTATCTCATAATGAAGTAGCAGAATGAAGTATCTTGGGATCCTTTGGTGTGCCAATGTTTATTGCTTCTATTTGGTCTATTAGAATAGCAGATCTCTCCTAAAAAATATGTAGTGAGGATGTCAAAATTTCCATCTTCTGGCACCTCAAAGAGGTTTTCACCATTAGATACGTCCTTTATTTTTCCTTTTGGTTGATCTAGTGTTGCCATGAAATGGTTTTCAACACTAGGTCTTTTTCGTTGTCTTATTTCAATTTTGTGATTGGAAAGTTTGGCATTCTCCTGACTGTAAGAAATGTTACTTGATTCCGTGACGGAATATGTCTTAGGTGTTATGGGTTCGACAACATTAAGATACACGGCTAAGTCATGGTCATTGGAAAAGACATCCATTTTAGGGTTTTCTAGGTTATCCCAATCAATTAGTTTTGGATGAAGAAGGGGTAAGTCATAGTCATCATCATTGTTAGGTACTTCAAGGTTCATGACATAATAGTCATAATTTGGCATAGAGTAGGTAATGTCATAGATAGAATGATCTTGAGGATAGTCTCTCCCAAGTTTTCTCCAATCAGTTCTAACAAAATCAGTATTAGTATTTTGTAGTTCACACTCAAGTGACTCTTCATCTGATGTTTGTCCCTTAAATGAATGGATTATATAAACACACACATCTTTAGTATTGCAAGTTCCTTCTTGATTAATTTCAATAGATTCATTTTTATTTTGAATTTGACATACTTGTGTACATGATATAGAGGATTATTTTGATAGCTTTTGTCTTCTATCAAACTCAACTTCTTCTGGACTAATAGTCAATCCTACTTGACTATCTCTTAGTTCTTCTATGGTTCTTCCATACCTTGGTACATCTTGCTCCTCATTTGATAGAAATTTGATATCTCGTAATTCTTGATCCATATTTGTTTGTTCTTCTTGTGACGTCACTTCTTGGTCTTTTTCATTCTCTTTCTTTTGTTGTCTTGCATATGCCTCTTTTCTCTAGATTCTGAGTTCTTTTCTTCTTTTTAACTCTATCTTTTGTTTTGTAAAAGACAAGTCTTCATTTGTGATAGTTACTTGCTCTTCATTCTTTTCTTCGCTTGATATACTAGATGATACATCTAGACCCCATTCATATTCATTTGAATCTGTCTCTGAACTGTTGTCTAGGATTACACCACTGTACCATACAGGAATATTCTATGGTGCAAATAATTCTCTAATTTTTGTCAACTCTGCTTTTACTACTTTTGGAATATCTTGTTCAAATTTTGCATTTACCTGTATTCCTTGAACTTGTTTACAAGATTCTTCTTCTCTTTTGATTGCAAGTTCTTCTTCTTGTTTCTCATGTTCTTCCTGTTTTTGCTTATTGGATACTGTTTCTACTGCTTGATGTACCTTTTCTTGCCATTGTTCTTCTTTAGAGACTAATTTCTTTCTCCACTTTGGTTGTTGATAATTATGGTGCTTTTGATTTGGTTTTGAATATCCAAGTCCTAATTTATCTTCTTTAGATTGTGAGTGAGGACAAATAGGTTCTGAAATACCTTGATGTCACTTACCGATTGGTCCTTTTCCTTCATATCCCATTTTTTGCATGATCTTATAACCATTGTCATGTTTCTCTATGGGAATATTGACTTCTATTTCTATTACTATAGTTTCATTTGCATCTTCTTACAACCAACCAAGATTGTCCTTGTCTTCATTTTCTTTTGCAAGTGTTCCAGCTCTAACAAATTCTCCATTAAAATTTTTTTTTGATTTTTCTGAGATCTGAGGTTGGATATTTGTAGGCTTTCCATATGATTTAGGTGAAAGTGGAAAATTATGCAAAGAATATTTTCCCATTCCTTCATCATTTAATTTGAGCTTTTTCTCGAAGGTTTCCCATAACTTTTCTTGAATTTCTTTGGTAGGATATATTGATTCTCTATTATGTGGAACTCTTGTATCTTGTGTTGGCTTCATATTATTGCAATATTGGCTAAAGTCTTCAATTATAGTGACCTCTTGTCCCTCATGAGGAAACTTTACACATTGGTGACATGTAGAAGGAACTGCTTGCATGTTGTGAATCCATGGCCTTCCTAGAAGAATGTTATAAGAGAGATTCAAATCTAAAACCTGACATAATGTATTCCTTTCCACAGGTCCTATTTTGATTGGTAACACCACAATTCCTTTAGAAGAACACTCCTCTTCATCATAAGCCTTAATGGTTATTTTCTTCTTTGGATCTACTACATTTTTTGAATATCCTGAAGCCTTTATTAAACTTAATGCACAAATGTTTAAGCCAGCTCCACCATCTATGTGTATGTGTTTGACACAAGTTTTATTAATGGTGACTTCAACATGTAAGGGAGTATTGTGAGGATGTTGCAAGGATGTGTCATCATTTTTAGAAAAATGATAAGCAATGAGGAGCTATAAGGTGTCCCACCATTTTTTGGAACTGATCTACATCCAAGTCTTTTAAAATTGTTGTTTCCATTAGAGCTTTTTCTAAAATTTCCTTATGCATAGGTGAAACTTTGTGAAGTTCCAAAATTGATATTTGAGTAGGTATTCTTTGTAATTGCTCCACTAAGTTATATTGTTGTGAAGTGCAGGTTGATTCATTTGTTATACCTAGAAATGTGACCTTTGCTTTGCTTCTCGTAATGACATTGATTGGTTCTAAAGGTGTGTTATCCTTAACGATGATGACATTTACCACATCATCATATGTATAAGTGTAGTTCACTTTGGCTTTTCCTTTGTCATCTTTTGGTTTGGATTGTTCACCTTTTTCATAGTTTGGAAGTGGAGTTTTGAAGGCTAGGTGTGATTCTTTTGTCTTATGGCTATCCACTATGATAGTTCCATTATCGATTAAATCTTGGATAAGATGTTTCAATCTCTGACAATCATTAGTTTGGTGTCATTTATTTCGATGGTAATTGCAAAAATGATTGTCATTCCACCAATTTGGTTTGATTTGTGGTTCATAACTTCTTACTTCTAGTAAAATAATTAGTTTGTTCGCAAGAAGAGTTTTCAAAGCTGATTCCAAGGGTTCTCCAATGTTTGTGAATTTCCTACAAGGATTGGAGAAGAAAGACTTGGATTTATTGTTTTCTTGATTGTTATTGCTTGGGATTTGACTTGATAAATTAAAGATTGGTTGTTGTTTCATAACATTATTGTCATCATTTCTTCCATTGATGACATTCCTATTCTTTGACCAGAACTTGGGTTTATCATTGTTGTTGTTGTTGTGATTGTTGTTGTAAGAATTATTGTAAAGTTTTAGCCTTCCTTTCTTTACCATTGCGTCTTCTATTTTTAGACCATTCTCAATCATCTTAGCGAAAGATGGAGGACATTGCTTTTTTAGATAATAACTCATTTAACTGATAAGATTATCAATGAATATGTCCATGTTTTCTTGATCAGGTACATCTCTTGGATACCTATTAAACATTCATTTTCATCACTGCAAGAAGATCATTAAAGATTCACCATTCTTTTGTTCAACATTGCATAAATCTAGCATTGTTATCTCATTCCTTACATTA
The DNA here is from genome assembly GCF_030272615.1 of Cryptomeria japonica. Taxonomy (NCBI): domain Eukaryota; kingdom Viridiplantae; phylum Streptophyta; class Pinopsida; order Cupressales; family Cupressaceae; genus Cryptomeria; species Cryptomeria japonica. The sequence goes on along the minus strand of NC_081408.1, from coordinate 383,261,197 downwards.
TAGGAGTATTGTGAAGTAAACCTATTAAAGATTTCTTCAAAAGATTTGATTCTAGATTGTAATCTGGAGAACCATTCCATTGATTGTCCATTTAAACTCCTAGGGAATAGATGCAACAGGTAAGTTTCGTCATGTGCAAATTCCATACTCATAGTACAAAACTCCCTAATGTGATCTTGAGGATCAGATTTTCCATCGTATTTGTCATATTTAGGGATCTTGCAATGCTATGGAAATGATATAATATTAAAAATTTTATCAAAAGGATATGGGCAAATATCTTCCAATTAATACTTCTTGGAGCTTGTTCCATTCTGCATATCTTGTATTTGTTGTTGTAGAGTTTGCATTTGTTGAGTGAGATTTAACAATGGATTATCCATACAGTTTCTCCTTGCCTCTTCGTAAGTTCTTCTATCACTACGCTCTCTTATTGTTTCATCATGTTCTTTTCTTGTTTCTTCATGACTTTCTTTGTTTATATCTTCATTATTTGGATCATCTATGTTTTGAGTATTAGTTGTCTCCGCATCATGTTTCAAGCCTTCTATGTTAAAGTCTTGTGGCAAATTAACTCCTGATTTTGCCAACATCAAAAGATATTTTTCTTTTTGCCTTGCTAATAATTTTTCCATTAGTCTATCAAATTTGAAATCTTTCTCAAGGTCTCTAATGGTGTTATTGATCGCTTCTTCATCAACAGCCATATACCTAAAAGTGTGGAACGCTGAATTATCTTCTTCTTCCATTTATTTTTGTTGTTTTATGAGTTGTTTGTATTGAGCTATAGTCCAATCTGGCATGTGATTGTTGCGAATTTTTTTTTGAAGTTTTCTAAAGACAACTCAATATGTGATTATTGGTTTAGGAAGGTAGGCTTTGTTGATTTTACCACTATTGTTTGTTCATTATGATAAAGCGTCTCTTTGCTGAAAAGCACGTAGTTGCAAAATTTCTTCATCAAATTCTATCCCATAGCCACGTAAATAGTGACGAAAACGGTGTAGGAATGTCCTATGTTTTAATAAGATCTTGCGATTGATATACAAGAATCTTGTCCTTTTCTGAGTAGCTTTATAACTGGGTTTTATTTTCTTAAGGTGATACTTAAAAGTCATATAAGCATATGATAGTTTACAAGATCGCTTGATTCCAATATGAGAGCAATTCTAATTTTGATCTAACTTAGGTTCAAAATAGGAAAGATATATCCAAGATAATGAACACAAGGTAGATTGATCAAGTTTCATGATAGAGAATTTGATATATCCTAATTAGAAACTGATAATGATGTTGATTTTTGCGCTTAAGATGTTTGAATCAATATCTTGTTGAATGTTTTATGCTTATGGAAAACCTTTTTAGAAACAGCATGTTGGATTGGTGACCCTATTATCAAACTAGTTTGAAAATGTGTGATAGTTTAAAGACAATTCTACTCAAGAAGTGTTTTGACACTGATTCTGAAATTTTGGTTTGACATGCTTTGTTTTAGATGTGAGAAAGCATTTGTGTTAACTTTTTTGATGAAAAATGATCCATTATTATATACAACCGCTATTTTGTTGCTTGAAAGCACTACTCTGACTATGTTTTAAGGATTCTTTTCAAATTTTCCCGCAAGTTGTTGGATTTTTGCTCATCTTTAGATTCTTCAATTTTTGATCATTCTAAACATGTTATAGACATATAAGACACAATGTTTGGAAAAAAATGCACAAGCAAGTATAAATCTTATGGTAGGCTAAGACAATAATTTTTGAATCTCACATGGGGTTTCCCCTGAGGCTACGCTATTCAAAGTGGATATTTAGATGCTTGACTCCACTGGCTCCACCATCGACACTCACTTCTCCAAGGCAACCAAGCACCAGTTTCCATGAAAATCCCCATGGAAAACTTTATATCTCTAGTAAGAACTGTATGTGTGTGAGCCGCTTCAGAGGTCTGACCTCCTGCACCAACAATTAGAAGGACTTTGGCAACTAGTACAAGTGGTTTTTAGTTAAGGCTTTCGGTCATGTGGCCATACATGCGATACTTTTAGCTCTATAAATACAGAAGGTTCCCAACCTATAGAGGTTACGCTCCATAGGGTTTATGAGGAAACGTAGTGTTGGTATGAACTTATCAGCATATGTTCCTTGTGACTTTCATCACAAACACGATTTATTTAGAGTGGATCAAAAGGATTTGGTATTATCTCGTTTCCACTTTGGGTCGTTCCCCTCTCACTGCCCCCCTCAAGGTAGCTCAAGAAGGCAGACCCTCTAAAGGTTACACATAAAAGAAAGTAGGTCTAGTTTTCTGATCACCGTATGAGAGTGAGAGCATACTTTCCTACTACTTCATCAAGCATGGAAAACACAATTTTATTTTAGCCCTCTAAAATCTATGTGCAACTACTTTAAAGAAGTCACCCAAAAATACAAGTTGCATGTTGTTAATTTCTACCCCTAGTTAAGCTAAATGAGCAAGATATGATGTGTTCTTTCCAAAATAAAACTCTTAATTAACTATGTGAGGAAATGCATGAAATTTGCTTAAAAACAATCCTGCACATAGATATGTCAATAGTTTGAAAAATCTTATTATTAGATATTTAGAACTATAGGAAAAGTTTTGTTAGTTGCAAATAAAAGCGCTATCCTAGCAAATACATCATCTTTCACCTCAAAAATGCTAACCTAGAGGACAAAAGTGTGAACTTGCGATACAAAAGTGCTGCTCTGAGGACTAGAAAGTGAGATTTCACTGACAAAAGCGCAAACCAAAATGACACATGTGTTACCCTGTGAGACAAAAGCACTGCTCTGAGGATTAAATGTGTTGATTTGTAGACAAAAGTGCTAACCTAAATGCCAAATGCGCTAACCTGCAGGACAAAAGCACTAACCTATTAAATAAAAGTGTTGTCAGAACTCACACAGGCGTGAATTTGGATTACAAATGCATTAAATTTGTTTTTGCGAGAACTAGACATGATATTAGAAAGATATATGTGAGGCTCCAGCCCCACAGTGGGTGCCAAAATGTGTCGACTTGAATTTCATCATCAAAATACTACCTTCAACATGTTAATTTCACAAAATACAAAGGAAATGCTACAAGAAATCCAAACTCAACCAATGAAACTACATGAAATTGATATTAAAATAAAAACTCTATTTTTACCTTCATGATTTAAGTCTCATTGTGTCCTAAGTCCACTGTTCTTGGTTGTAGATGGTGTGCTCTCAGACAAGCACTGATATCTTCCAAGATGGCCTATGAAGAATGGACTGATAACTGATAGTTAACTAATACTGTGATATGCAATGCTAAATGATTATGCTAAATGATGAGAAATGCTAAAATGCTAATTAATTCAAGATAAAAACTCACAGATGCATAAGTTTTCACAAATTGTTAACTTGAAAACTCACTTGAAGATTAACTCTTTCTCAACTCAAACTCCTACATTTATAGATTTTGAGAGGATAAGATGATGTGGCCTAGATCAATGGTCATGATCAGATCTACAGATTTGGATGGCTATGAGCAAAGGTGAAGGTTGAGAGAAAGGGGGAAGGAGAAGACAAGTGTCACTCATCTCACCTTGACTGGGTTGCTGACTGAGGGAATCTAGGGATGGCAGGAGAAGATTTAGGCATGAGAGGACAAGTGGACTCAAGTCTTTCCTAAGATGTAGGGATGTTGGAGAGAATATAGAAGAAAGTTAAGAAATATGTGTACGTACACAATATTTCATTTATTTTGGAAGTTGAAGATAAGTGGCTAATAAATGTTTATTTATTCTAATTTTGTTGAATTAATCTAGCCACATGGTGAATGAGTTGGCAAAGGAAAGATGAAGTGAAGATGGAAGAATGAGTTGGAAATGAATTAAATAATTTAAGAAATCTTTTAATAATTGAGACTATAGGATAGAAGAATAATCATTAAATATTAGATATTTAAATGATTGAGGAATAATTAAATATTAGATATTTAATTAATTGATTAGAGGAATAATTAAATATTAGATATTTAATTAATTGATTAGAAGAAAAGGATAAATGAGTTAATTAATAAAATATTTCAATTAAATTAATTAATAGAAGGACATGGAATTAAATAAATTAATCTTTTCAAATTAACTATTTAATTGAAGAATAATTATTAAATAAATATAAAATATTTATTTAATCGCCCATAGCCATTTTTATATGTATACAATAACATCTATCTTCCACATAAGTATTGCTTAATACAAATCTAATTCATTTATTTTAAGAGTAATTGTTTCTATGCCTGAATGTCATGAATGTATTAAGATAATTATCAAATAAGAACGAATCACCAATTCTTAACTAATTAACAAACATCAAACATAATCAATGAAAATCAATACAAGAAATGAGAAATGTATTCAAATAGAAACTCCCTCATTCTGCATCTTTGCTTCCATTGTTCTTCTCCAATTTGTGTGGTTGGTGGCTCTCAGGTATTGTACCAATTTCCTGCATACAAATAATTTGAAGACTTTGATTTTATGATTCTAGATTGAATTGAGAAGAGAGGTTGAATTTATAGATTTTCAACACAAAGGGGGTGAGAAATGATTCTAGACTGAATTGAGAAGAGAGGTTGAATTTATAGATTTTCAACACAAAGGAGGTGAGAAATAGAACTCAAGTGTTAATTGATAGATAACTGATTTAGATTGATTAGTGAACTCAATTGTTTGAGTAGTTAACTGGATTGATTGATTAGAAGACTGAACTGATTGGAGGGATAAGTGGATTGATTGAGCAGTAGACTGAATAGATGGATTAGTCAGAAAAAGGTGATTGAGAGTTAAAAAGGATGATTGATGAGTTAACTGAGTTAACTGATTAGACAACTAATTTGATCAATCAGTTATGATTTTAGCATGTGTTGTAGGAATTTGAAATTGAATTTTATTTTCATTTTCAATTTGGATTTGAATTTGGCCATTCGAATGCTAAAATGCACATGAAATTAATTGAAATTCAGAATTGGGGAAAATGTAAATTTGAGAACATGAAATTAAATGAAATGATATGAAATTCAAATTTGGGGAAATATGAAATGAAATTGGATGGAATTAATTGAAATTATAATTTGGAGAATTGGAGGAATAAGTTAATTAGTTTAAATAATTTAAATGAAATTATTTAAACTTAAGAAATTGAATTAATTAAATAATAAAGATTATTTAACTAAGGAATAGGTAGTAATTAATTAAATAATTAATATTTAATTAATAATTGAGATATGGTTAACTGATTAAAATGATTTGAGAATAGAAATAGAATAATTAGAAGTGTTGAAAGGCAATGATTAGAAGAAATAGTTAGCTTAATTAAATAGACGAATAATTAGTGTAGAATTAATGAGACATTTTTAGGTGTCTACATTTGCCCCTCTTTGAGACAATGTCGAAATGACATTGTTTCAAAGAAAATGAAAAGAAAAACTACCCCAGTATGCCTGGTGATGGTAGGGTATAATGCCCCCTCAGAAAAAGTGGTCGCAATTTTTTGGAACGAAGACCAATTTTTCAAAAATATCCTAGATAGTGATTGTATGAAGTTTGAAAGGTTTTTGATCTCGCTTGCTATGTCTAAAATTGTGTTGAAGCTGCAGGGGTCCACATGCGTTTATGTTAAGAAACCCTAATTTTGAGCTTATAAATTGAGGATTGGTATGGATTTGAGCTCATTTGCATTTTTTTGTTTTGAAAGAATTTCTTAAAGATATTAGAGCTTCTGGCGTCCTAGTGATAGGGAGGATGTGGATATTGGTGGAGAGACTACATTAATGAGCAGTTCTAATGAGAGTGATGAGTCAAGATCAATGTCATCGAGCAGCGATAGAGATGATGGCGGGGATGATGGTTATGATGTGGAGATGCCTCAAGCTTCAGAGTCTGTAGGTGTGGAGAGACGAGATGAGGAGGGATTGAGAGATCAGGTTAGGCATTTAGAGGACTTGGTCGCTACTTTACGGTAGCAACGGATGGAGGATAGGGATCAGTATCGGCATGCGATGAAGGATTTGATTGCGGAGAGGGATCAAATAGCTGTTGAGAGAGATTGATTGCAGAGAGAGAGGGATGAGGCAGTTAGGAGGACGTAGATCACTATGGATGCATATGATCAGTTAGTTGGGCCAGTGATAGAGGCATGTAGCCAGGCAGATAGATATTTTTTTGTTGCACAGGATGCTATTTATTATCGACAGGCTTATGAGAGGGCTTTTCCTAAGGTTCAGAGGGAACCTAGTTTTAGTGCTTTCATGGGGAGAATATCGAGTCGATCTACCTCTTGATAGACTAGCAGTGGAGGAGTGATGGGTCCACTTAGAGCATCATCAGGACAGGCTTGAGCTAGTCGAGATGCACTTACTGATAGAGGCAGTATAGGTTGAGAGATTGGTTATTGATTTTGATTTTGTAGATATGATATATTTTGACACATTTCTTTATGATATATGATATGCGTTCTTGATGAGATTTTTAATGGTGAACTTCATGGTCTAATGTTTCCTTATTGTGATGATGAATACAATATGAATGTGATATCATGTAGTAACTTTATGTTGTGATGCATAATGGTTGATGAAAAAATTATTATGATTATGAACATGTGATGTGATGATTTTTATTATTATTTTTTTGTGTGTCAAAATACATGTTGAGGATCTTAGAAGAATTTTTAGATGTTAGAGGTAGAAAATGATCAATCAACTGAATCAATCTTTGTATTCCAAATTTTTGATGTGATAATGGATGATATGATAGAAATTTTGATGATAAAGCCTGTATTGCTTTATTCGTAGTGCAATACATTATCATCATTGAGCCTTATTATATAACAATGGAGCTTATTACACCAGGGTATGAGGAACCAAGATGTATAGAGGTCTCATTGCAAAGAAACAAACACGTAACAAACAAGGAATGAACCCTCCATTCTGGGAATTACACTAGGGGTCGAGGTATGTGTGGCATTCACAGGCTGAATGCTCCTATCACAGACACCCACTAGAGCAATCGCACCAGAACTTCATTGGTTCAAACCAAAAATATAAAACAAAGAAAAGGATCATGCCCATCATGGCTTCTCTAGTCACTTTTGGACATCCTTGAGTAGCTAAAAGAAATGATCTTTGCCAATTTGATAAAAAGAGTCCACCAAAAATAGACAAAACTCAATAGTTAGACTAAATGTGCCTTTGCTTTGATATGTTTGATGTGATTTTGATAATGTCTAGTTTGAGAAGTTTTGGACTCCATTTAAGACCGATCTGTCTGGTTTTGAGTGTACCAATTCTATTTAAGACAAGATGTTGATCATGTGGATATCTTGATAGTGATTCAATATATTACATAGTTGATCAGCTTGATTGCAGATGTTTTGACAAGATAGTTGTATCATTTGTTTAACTTCGTGTGAAGTGTTTGTTTGACATCTGCTAGGGTGTTGGATTCTTGCGAGATAATTTATTGCTAGTTTTTTTATGGTTTTGGATTTTTAGTTTGTTTTTGTTTGATTTTTTTTATATTTGATGTTTTTTGTGTTGATTTTCTCATGACTTTTTCTGAATGTTTTTGGTATTTTTTATGGTTTTCAAAAGTTTTTGTTCTGATTTATAAGAAAAATAGGTTTTAAGGACCTGAAACCTTTAACAAAGGATCATGTAATTGTTCATCAAAAAGCATCCAGATCTTCTAGGAACAACTTACAAAATGATTGGTAAAAAAAGCCAGTCAATGGAAAGGACAGCAAAAGAAAGGAACAACAAAGTAGGAAAACCCAGAGAAAACACAACACAACTAAAAAGACTTCACCAGCTGGTCATAGTTTTCTGCAACAACTTTGAAATCTTCCATGTCCTTATTTGCCTTTTTCTCCTTCTTTTTACCTCTGGTCCTTGTTCTAGGTCCTTGCACTTCTACCGTGCCTTCAATGTCAAGTTAAATCTCCAGGGAGTCCTTCTCCTCCTCCAACTTGTTGATGAGGATTTTTGTATTGCCATCTAAAGCCTTTAGAATATTTAAGCTTTGTTCTACAATGCTTTTAATGATTTCTTCAATTTTATTGACTTTTTTTATCAGTTTCCTCCATTCTTTGATCCATACCAATATCGTTATGTTTTCTTAGTCAGGTCTTTCTTGATTTTCTCGAACCTAGAGTTAAAGGAATCTCTGATCTGTTTGGCTCTGGCAACAATTTTGGTCAAATCCTCAACTTGTTCTACCATAGATTTACCTCTGCCAAAACTGATAGTCTCCAAGATTTGGACTCTGTGGTTGAGCTTCTTATTATCCTCCACAACTTTCTTGTAACTGGTAATTATCCAATCAATGGTGTCCACAAAACCTTTCAAATCCTCAGGAGGAGGATTTGAAGAGGGTGATTTCTCACCAGAGTTGTCCTTTTCCTTGTTGGAGATGTCTCCAAAAGTGATTTTACCAACTTTTCCATTGATTCTGTGTTCAAAACCTTCCCCAATGGTCTCCTCCTCCAAATTCTGGTCGGAATCTGGATTCTTTCTCTGCACTTGTTCCTTTAGCTCCATAACATTGACTTCCTATTTCTTCTATTTGTTCCTTGTCTGAATTGAAATTTTAGTTTTCTTATTCCAAGGAGACTGGGGTTCCTCCTTAGAATCCTCAGAGACCTCTTCCTCGGAGGAGGAGCTAATTTGAAGAACTTTATCTTTAGATTTTTTCTTACCCTTCAAGGAGGAAGGCTTGGTTCTCACATGTTTTCTTTTCTTACCAGTTTCAGCTTCAGAGTCATCCAGACTCTCTTTAGACTCACTCATCGAATCACTATCTGACTCCTCACCCATTGAAAAAATAGAATCCGACCCTTCCTCCTCAGACTCAGAGATAGAAGGTTGAGGGCGGGCAATTTGGTTGGCTTTTAGGTGGTCATAAATTAATACCATGAGACCTTGATGCATGGCAGTATCACCCTTAGGGTTCTCTTTATGGGCCTTGATGGTAGCATTCATAGAGTACAACAAAAAATATGGAACATTAACTTTTTCATCATACCTAAAATGGTTCAGCAAAATAAAATGGTAGCCATACACTATAGTGAATCTACCATCCAAAGTTACATAGTGCATTATAGCAAATAAGACCTCCCTCCAAGGTTTAACAAAAGCCCTAGGTGGATAGTAAGTTTTACTTAGCTTAACCAGGCACTTTTTCTCCTTTGCCATTTTAGGATATCTTTCGATGGCCTCCTTGCTCAATTTTATGTCTCTGTAGTAATTGCTTCCTTCCCTACGGAGACCCATGACCTGAGAAATGAGGTCTTCATCTATGGAGATTGATTGATCTCCCATCTTCAGAGTGCCCTTTCTCCAATTCTTACAGAAGAAATTAGTAACTATGGCATCATGCCCATGAAGCCTCTCCATAAACTTTGAAAACCTGCCCTTCTGCAAAATGTTCTAGACAACCTCCTTTTGCTTCCACTCCTTGCAGTTACTGGGTTCATAGAGGTGTCAATTTCCTCCCATTTTTTTACTTTTTAGAGCAAAAGGTCAAGAGTTGCAGAGAGCTTTAGGCAAGAAATTTATCGAAACTACCAAATATACCAAGAAAGAATGGGAAGAGATAGCATAAATCTTGCAATAAATGGTGCTGACATTATTATAATTACTCATAGCACTCCTATTAATCTATTTCATCATTACTTTGTCCATTTATGATCTTTGGGGTACTATTGTATCGATCCTTAAAAATGATTGATCTGACATCATCAAGGAGATGCTCTTCACCCTTCCATGTGATCACTTTATCTTGAATGACCACCACGTTGGCTGCCCAGTCAACTGAACCATTAGCTTCATGATAGATATGAGATATGAAGCATTTCTCAAAAGTGTTGATGAGATCTCTAGCTTCCTTTATTATGTTATTGATAGTCCATGAAGGATTAGAGGTTCCCTTTAGGCATTTGATGATGTTATTAGAATCCCCTTAAATCCATAAATAGGGACAGTTCCATCTTTTGGTGAGGAGAATACCTTGGAGTGCAGCCATTGCTTCTGCCTTGTGGTTAGTTTGGCTCCTTATAAGAACAATAATCATTTCCTTACAGTTACCATTTTCATCTCTGAGGATTGCACCACATCCCGCAGGGCCAGGATTGCCTTTTGCAGCACCGTCGAAGTTGACTTTGAGCCAACCATGTGGGGGAGTATGCCATCTAACTTCTAGCCTTTTATTTAGAATGGGATCAGAACTACCAACATTCTTCATATTATAGGAACTTAAAATATGAGCTTCCATGGGGTTGGCAGAAATACAAGGATTCCCAATGATTCCAATGTTCTCCATAATAGCCCATTGAATTTTCTAGAAAACAACATCCTGGGTGAGAGAATTGTCCCTGAAAATCCAGTTGTTCCTTTCTTTCCATATCCCCCACAAAGTGTGAGGGAGAGATAGCTGCCACAAAGATCTCAAAAAGGGGTTAGCCTAGTGATAATTCCAAGAATGGAACAAATCACTGATAGTGTTAGGAAAAACCCAATCAATGCAAAAATTCTTAAGGAGTCTTTCCCAAATTGAAGCAGTGAAGGAATAGTGGATAGCCAAGTGGTCCACAGACTCTTCCTCATCAAGACAAAGAGCACATCTATTAGGGAAAGAAAAGCCTCCACCCTTAAGATTATCTAAGGTCAAGATTTTATTTTGAAGGATAGTCCAATAGAAAAAATTGATTTTAGGGATAAGACCCTTTATCCAGGATTTAGACCAAAAAGGATTCTCTAAGGGGGCAGGGGAAAGAACACCATACATTGAAGAGACAATGATGTTTCCTTTAGGTTCATATTTCCAAATAAGGGAGTCTTCCTCTTTATTCAGCCAAACAGAAGAAAGATGGTTCTTAAGATTAATAAGGTCTAGGTGAATACTATCAATGTTCTTCCATTTATCACCTATCCAATACCCCTCAACCAAAGGGCCAAAGATTCTAATACAGGATGGAGAAAAAGAGGCCCATTCAGGGATATCAACCAGAGGTTTATCGAAAAGTCAGGGATCTTCCCAGAATATATCTTTCCTCCCATTACCAACATTCCATTTAACCCCTTTGGCAATGTTGTCTTTACACTTAGAGGCATGATTCTAGATATGGGACCCATTCATACTGAAATCAGAATTTATAGAAGAGGGAAGAGAAGAAGACAAAAAAGAGTACTTACTTCTCCAAATTTTACACCATTCACTGTCAAAGTGGAACAGTCTCCAAACCTGTTTAGACATGAGAGCTTCATTGAGGGTCCAAATTCTTCTCAAGCTGAGGCCTCCATTTCTTTTCGATCTACACACCTTATCCCAAGCCACAAGAGACATTCTTTTCTTTTCCTCAACCCCTGACCAAAGAATTTTTTTTTGAATTTTCTCAATTGCATCAGCATACTTAACAGGAATTCTGAAGAGGCTAAGGGCATAAATAGGAATGCTTTGAAGAGAAGCTTTTAGAAGTTGGAGTTTTACAACCTGACTTAAAAGGGCACCTTTCCATCCAACAGAGAACTCCAAAAGGAATCAGGTGATACAATTCCTAGAGGGAGACCAAGATAAGTGGTAGGAAGATCAGTAATCCGACATTCCATAATTCTGTTGATTCTATGTTGTCTTCTCTCAGGAGTGTTGATGAAAAAAACTTCACTTTTAACCTAATTGATAAGTTGGCCAGAAGCAGAAGCAAACTTACATAGGGTGTCCTTAAGAGCTCTGGCTTCTGAGATGCTTGAGTCCCCCATGAAAATAGTATCATCCACAAACTATTGGTGGGAACAAGTATGATCAATTGAAGAAGGTTGGAGTCCCTTGAAAATTCCTCTCATCACCATGCTTTCCATAGCTCTACCAAAACATTCAGCCATAATTATGAAGAGTATAGGAGAAATGGGATCTCCTTGCCTCAGTCCTCTATATGCTTCAAAAAGGGTGGAGGGAGATCCATTGACAAGAACAACAAAGGAGGCAGTGGAAATAAGTTGTTTGAATAGATCCACACATTTGGTAGAGAAGCCATAAGCCAAAAGAACCTTCTTGAGGAAAGACCAATCAACCCGGTCATAGGCCTTAGAGAGATCAAGCTTGAGGATGAAACTCTGTTTCTTAGCCATAACAAGTGAATGAATATTCTCATGAACATATATGATGGAATCAAGGATTTGTCTTCCTGGCACAAAACCATTTTGCTAATGATTAATCAGAGAAGGAAGGACAGTCAGGAGTCGGGAAGTAAGGACCTTAGAAATAATCTTACAAAAAGAATTGCATAAGCTAATTGGCCTGAACTTATCCTTGGAGTTAACACCTTGAATTTTGGGGATTAATGCAATGAAGGTACCGTTGATCTCTTTCAAAAGTCTTCTAGACCCAAAAAATTCTTTGACTCCATTGGATACATCTTTCCCAACAATATCCCAGAATTCTTGGAAGAAGAACATGGGGAAACCATCATCAAATGTTTTTGTTATTGATGAAACATGACCTGCCATTAATTGATAAAGATAATACTAACTTGGACAAAATACATAAGTCATAATCTATGTCATTGTTTTGATTTGTGTGATCATTGATAGGAATGTCTGGTTTCAAAGAGTGAGTAACTCGTATAAGACCGATCTGTCTGGTTTCGAGTGTACCCTTCCTTGTATAAGACATGTTGATGTTTGATAGAGTTTGATTGATTAACAAGACATGTGATTAGTTTGATTGTAGACTTTGAGATTTTTTTTGTTGTTGATTTGATTTGATGGATGGCCCATGCTTTCTTTCTTTGATTTTTTTTTTTTTTTTTCATGACATTTTGTGAATGTTTTTGATTGATTTTTTCATGACTTTATTTGATTTTTAGAATTTTTTCAGTTATGCCCCCAAGTATACAGACCTATGATGATAACACAATGATGCATAATGCGATGGAGACAATGAATTTTTGATATGAGTTATGCTAATGCAGGATGCATGACAAAAATGTAGTTCCTATTCGAACAAGAATGAGTGTGTGTCTTTCATTCTGAAATGCACTAATTGGATTAAAGGTGTGAAACATTTCAGAGATAGGAGTTCAATCCATTCTCAAAAGCCTTAGACCATCCAATCTAACACACTATGCAACCAATATTTATGAATGGAGATGCAAAAAACTTCTCCATCAATTCTTGAAATTTTGATCTTCTTTTTCCCATGTGTGTGCAATTGAGTTCATTCAAACTTTTATAACCATCAAAGACCCTTGGAATCCTATGTGGTAAGCTACGTGAGTTATTCTAACTTCAAAAGCAACCTAGATAGAGCCTCGCTGCCAACAAGCTTTTAGGGCTCCGGTGAGGTTATGCACCGTAATCTCTCAAATATTGCTCCATAGCCCTGATGGAGTTATTTGCATGCTCCCATAGTCAAGTTTTTTTTTTCTTTTTGCCACACTTGTATGTGTGATATTTCAATAATATATCATTTTTTTTTTTTTTTGCCTTGAGATTGACATAACACTTTTTTCTTTTATTTTCTTACCTTGACTTGTAAGTAATAAAACCTACTTGGGTATGACAATTATAGTGGCACTGAAGTAGAATATTGGTTTTTTCACTAGCTACATGACCAACTAGGTATCTGTAATGACTTAGAAATTTTAATTAATGTGTGAGATAGCAATTGATAGATTTTGGGTAACAAGACTTGATAGTGAAACTTCTACCCAACCAAGGATAAAGCTTAATCACAATGTGACGTTGAAGATGAATGACTAAAGGCCTCCTAAAGACTTCATGAACAAGTATCTAGGAAATGAGACAACCGTCATTCCTTTCAGTGCAGACATGTGAATAACGCAGACAATTATCATGTTTTTATTGATGAAACTATATGCAAAAGCAATAATGATATGAAGCTATATGTTGTGAAATGGTGATATGCAAGCAACTATGATGCACTTTGAAATGGAGATATGCAATGCAATAAAGAAATATGCAAATGCAGTACTAAAAATTGAAATGAACCCACCCTTTGATATAATATCTGTAGACACCTAAAAATGGTCAATGCTTGCGGGATCATACTTTAACATTTGCGCATTGCCTCATTTCAGGTTTTTGCGTAGCATTAACATTTCTCCTATGTCATGCACTTGATTTTTATCATTTGCGAGCATTGAGTCCTTCTTCTGCATTCTTCATTCATCTCGCTCTCAAATTTGGTCTTGTCGACAATACTATCCAATCATGATTTTGATCAATTTTATCCTGTCGCATCAATGTGCGTGCTTATTTGTCATCATTTTGGACATCGTCAATCCTAATTAGGGTTTTTGTCCTCTTGTCAATCTTGCGATCGATTTGTCATCAATCGTTGTACTCTTATCAATCTTGTCGATTTATCATCAATCCTTATCATTTTCAATGCTGTCGTTTTAACGATTGATTTGTCATCGGTCGTTGTCATGTTCGATCTTGTCATTTTGTGATTGATTTGTCATCAATCGTGGTCATTTTTAATCCTGTCATCTTGCAATCTATTTTGTCATCGATTCTTGTCCTCTTGTCAATCTTGTCATTTTGCGGTCAATTTGTCATCGATCGTCGTCTTTCTCAATCGTGTCAATTTGGATCAATTAGTCATTGTTCCTCGTCAATTGGTGCATTTTCTCAATCAAATCATTTATCACATTGGTCATTTATCAATCCAAAATCAAATCGTGATCAAATCAATTATCCTTTGTCAAGACCTAATTGTCATTCTCGCATTGCTAATTCATCTTCTAGGGTTTCGTGATTTCATCATTTAACCTTGTGTGTCATTTCTTCCTTTAGGATTAATAAATTGTTTATTTATCCTAAGTCTTCTCATTGCAATTAAATGTTCATTTAATTGGCTAATTATTCCTCTTTGTGAATTAATTAATAAATGACAAATTATTAATTAATTTACCTAATTTCTAATTTCCATCAATTTCCTAATTCTCTAATTTCCTAATTTTCTAATTCCTAATTTCAATTTCCTCCTATTTCTCTCCTAAATTCATGGAAATGACATGTCAATTTGTCATAATTGACAATCAATCAATTTTGACATAGAAATTGTCATAATTTGTCATAAATCATCAATCAACAAATTTTGCATAGAAGGTGCATAATTTGTCATAAAATTGTCATAATTGACATAATTGATTTGCAATTTCCATTTGAATTGAATCATGCTAATTTGATCATTTTCTCCAATTTGTCTATAAATTGGATGAATTTCTTCAATCAAATCCCTTAATTCTTAATTGGTAATCAGACTATCGAATTTCTAGTCAATCACATTTCTAGTACTCTTGATCAATAATCTTGTCTACTTGCTTTCAATTATGTGTGTGCACTTGTAGGTGAGATCCACAACCAAACCATTTGAAGAGGAAAGAAGAAAAATGGAGCCGCATGAAGGAGCATTCAAATCATACCTTTGGTTTGCTTAATTTCTAGTTTTGAATGTTTTTATTTCATGTCTCTATTGAGTGTTGTTTAGGATAGATCGTTGCAATGAGCTTTCGTGATTGAGCTAATGGTTAATATTTATAATGCTTGTGATGATTTCCTATTTCCTATGCTACATTAATTGGTGAACCCGACGTGAACACTAACCATCTAATCCCTTTATTGTGTCTTTGAGTGCTTTTGAGTTGATTTGCAGGCCAAAAAACCCAAAAACAGGGTTGTGCAGGGTTTTCTGGAGACTTCTGCGCCTGTGTGAAGCAACCTGCACCTGTGTTAAGCATTTTGTGCTTGTGTTGAAGACATTCTATGCTTGTGTCAGTGCTTGTGTCATGACTTTTGCACCTGTGTAAAATTCAGAACAGAGGTAAAAATGCAATATTTTACTTGAAATTTGTTTAGTTTTTGCATTCTGTTTTCTGTGTTTTGGTTTTTGGTACTAATTATCTGTGCAGAATCTTGGCATATGCATGGAAAAGACAACAAATCAAACTACTAACATGTGTTATGCAGAATCGATAGTCAAAGACAACAAATCAAACTTCTAACTTGGGTTTTGCAGGTTGCCTTGGAGAAACAACTAAACTTGGTGTTTGTTATTAATGTTTTAGGCACCTAGTGATTTCTAATAGGTTGGAATCAACATGTTTTTGCTTTGATTGTTGAGTGTGACATTGGAGTAGGAGAGTATGCTCTCATAATTTTAGGGTGATCAGAAATCCAGATCTTCGATACCATGCTTTTGTCTTTGATTGTGCGTCTCCTTTAGAGGGCCTGCCTTCCCGACCACTTTTCTTTTGCAAGCAAGTGATAATCGTGAGAAGGGAATGACCCAAAGTGAGTATGGCTAGAATTCCTTGGCATTCTAACTCACTATAAAAAAATACCCGATGAGCGAAAGCTTTGAAGGAAGTATTACCTGGGAATTGCAGTTACTTGGGAAGTGATGACCCTTGGACTCTTTCTCATATCAACATCTAAGTAGGACCTCACGGTCTAAATCATGCTTGTGCGACTACTTTTTTTTGGTATCTTGATGGGCTTAATGTCTCAATCACGCTTGCGTGACATCAAGGAGTAATGCTTAACAGAAATCCTTACTACACACCTTGTTTTAGAGGCCAAAAACCCTTCTAGTTGCTTGAGAAGGACAAGTTCGGATACTTGGAAGAGATACTAAGTTCGCCATGGGGAGATTTCCATGGAGACTAATGCTTGGCTGCCCTGAGAAGTGAGTGTCGTGGAGGGGAGCCCGTGGGGTCAAGCATCTATGTATTCTCCTTGAATCTCATAATGAGTCTACCTCTCAAGTACCTAATGTCCTTGCCTACCATAAGAAATGTGTGAATGAGCATGATTGTCTTGAGTCTATGTT
Organism: Cryptomeria japonica; assembly: GCF_030272615.1. Taxonomy (NCBI): domain Eukaryota; kingdom Viridiplantae; phylum Streptophyta; class Pinopsida; order Cupressales; family Cupressaceae; genus Cryptomeria; species Cryptomeria japonica. The sequence goes on along the minus strand of NC_081408.1, from coordinate 383,244,294 downwards.
AAAATATCTTGTCTTCTTTACTTCTCAAAAGATTGAATTGCATCTCATTTCAAAGGCAAAACAAATTGATTCAAAACAAGGTTAAACATAAGAGCATTTCATCCAACAAACTTCAAAACACCTTCAAACATGGTTGTCAAACATTGTTCAAAATCTTGTCTCAACATTCATGTCACTTAGATTTAGGTTCATCCTAGGTTGCATTGTGCAAAGTTCATTATCAAGTACCAAGGTTAGGGTTCACCTAAGTCATACTCCTTTGCATATCAATAAGGGTCATCCATTTGCATGTGTCCGCTTGCATTAAAGTCATACCATTGTCATACGTTTGCATTTGCATACCCTAGGTCCCTTCATTAAGCTTAGGTCATTATCATATCATATTAGGGTCATTTGCATAGTAATTGTCCCTTTTCATATAGTGCCAAAACTAGGTCTTGTCATACTTGAGTAATCCAAATCTTTGATAAACCCTAAGTCATTGTTAAGAAGTCTAGACCTTATCAAGCCTTTTCTCTTTATGTCATTATTGTCATTTGGTCAAACCTAGCTTAGTATCCAAGCATATAGGGGAGACTTTGTCATTTGTCCTTTTGTCACTTGGTACTTTTGTCCTTTGAGGTCTAGACATCATTTCAATTTCCTAAGGGTCTCTTTTAGATTTGCATTCCAAAAAGTTTGTCAAAATCTTGAAAAAACAACCAAAAACATAGATTGCATTCTTTCCATAGATTGCATTTTCATCTATTTAGTTTGCATTTAGTTGCATATCATACATTATCCTTGAAAAATTCCAAAAATATTGCATTTGCATAGTGACATGTCTATTGAGACAAGGTTCCAAGCACCAATGATGCAACAAAGTTTGACATATCAACCGACAATGCAATCACAATTATATCCAACCCAACAACAAGGCAATATCGATCAAACTTTTTATGATGAAACAAGTCTCCAAATACAAAAACTAGAGGAGAAACTAGCTCAAGAAGAGGAGATATTGGAACAAAGAGTGAAAAACATTGAGAAGAATAGATCACAAATGTCCAAAATGTTTCGAAAATTTCCAAGTCGAAATCTAAAGATTGAGCCAATTGATGTAAGATCTCTTCTTGAACGATCAGACATACCAGCTCTCCTCTCCCAAATAGAGATGATGAAACAATTTCAAGAAAAGAGACAACATCAATTTCAACATTATGTGCCTCCACAACAAGAACAAGAAGGTGTTTACTATCAATCAGATTTTCAACCAATACAACCAATTGTCCAACATATACAACCAACACAATCAATGGTCCAATTTCAACAATATGTCCAACCAACTATACAATGTCAACAAATGGTTCAACCAATGGTGGAATATCAACAAGTTCAATCAACATATCAATATCAACAACCACAATCACAAATTCAAAAACAAAACTTGCAACATGCACCAAGCCAAATTTTGAACATGTCAAACCATTTTGATCAACATCTAGTTCAAAATCAAAACATGACATCAGATCAGAACCAACTCCTTGCCAAACAAGTTCAAATTCCAGATACAACCATGTCAAAAACTTGAAAGAAAGGTGGCTTTATTGCAATGCTCTTAAGGAAATTACCAAGTGAGTTCTTTGAGGAAGATCAAGATAATACACTTATGTCTAGCAATGCCTCATCCCCCCACAAACAAATTGACTCTCCAGTGGCATCTATCCCTACACATTTAGAAGTTTCACAAGAACCTTCCATATTGTCCTCATCAAACAATATACCCAAGGATGCAATTATCCAAGAGCTATCCATAATTGATTGCCAAGATAATCCAATTCATGATGCACATCCTTGTCATGTTTCAGAAATACAAGACCCAATGCCACCATGCACTTTATTGCCATTACCTATTTTAGAGGATCCCATTTGAAGTCCCTCTTCCTCATGTTCAAGCATTGATTCCTTGCCAAAATCCATCACAAATGTTCAAAGTGCATTCCCTTCATGCCAAACCATTGATCCCTTGTCAGAATCCCCCATTCATATCCAAAGTCTAACCCCATGTCAAGAGGATAATTTAGAGCATGAAAAAATGTGTCTTAAAACAGATCAAGATCAAGATCCTGAAACCTTATCATCCCATCCAATTGTTGACCAAGATCCCATTTCCCCAGACACTCATGATGGTTCCCCTATTCTTGTCCATCTTATCCAAAGTCCTATTGACACTCCATTCCCCGAGCAAGATCAAGATATCTCAGTCCATCCAATCCCAAATGATCCCCTTCCATTTCATGAAAAAAATGTCCTTTCAAATCCCATTTACATTCCACTTCCTAAGAAAGATCAAGATATCCTTTCCATCCTTTATGATGATCCCATTGAAAGTCAAGAGAAAAGCAACTTTAAAGAGGATTCCAATGATCTTCCTCCTTGTCAAGATCAAATTATTCCTTTAAATCCTCCACAAGATCCTTTTATTCCTCCATCTCCTTGTCTTAATGCTCCATATACACTCCAAGATCTCATTCCATCTCTTGAAGAGCTTGTCATTGAACCATGTCCACTACACAATCCTAGTCCCCCTCACGATCCTAATCCCACTCATGATTCTAATGTGTTAGTGCAAGATGTTCATGAACCCTCGACATGCATAATGGGTTCTTCCACTTTGGTGCAATCCGATCCACTCCAAGATCTCATTATTTCTCTCATATCATATCCACCTCATAATGGAATCGCGTCTTCTTCCCAAAGAAAAGAGTATCCTACAAGTCAAGATATTCATAAAGGCAAAGGAGTAGATCTCTATAAGAAAGCATCCCTCCATATCAAAGAATATACTAATGGTCATGGCTACAAAGCTCACACTCAAGGCGTTGGTATCCCTTCAAAGTCAAAATCCAAATGTCCACCTTCCCCATCATACCTTCCATCCATCTTAGGTCCTTATATCCCTTCGTCCTCTATGCAAGGTCAGAAAAGGCACACATCCTTGAGTAAATTCCATCCATCCAAAAGAACTCCATTTCATTCATATCCATCCATGCATTCCTTTCCCCCTCCAAGCAATTTGGATGCCAAGTATAAAAGTCATAAGTCTAGCAATCCGCATGTATTCAAGGATCAACATGTCCAATATAATCAACATGTCAAAACAAAGAACAATATGATCTATAAAGAAAAAAATATATCCAAAAGGCCACAAAGGCCCACTGAGAAAAATAAAGCAAAGTCAAAATATATATGGGTTCCTAAATCCCTTGTGCAAGCAATGCACTCCAAGGAACCACAAAAGCATGAAAAGTCAAAAACCATGTGGATCCCCAAGAAGCTCCTTGAAGCACAAAAAGAACAACCCAGATTGGCATCCAAAATTGCTATTCCTCCATCTAAACCTCTCAAGTCTATTCCTTCATCGCCTTCTTCATCCATTTTGGGCCCTTATGTCCCAAAATCTCAAGCTATTCCTCCATCACCTTCTTCATCCATTTTGGGCCCTTATGTCCCAAAATCCCAAGCTATTCCTCCATCCAAATCTCACAATTTGAGATACATCTTTCCTCCATCAATCCACCACCCCTCAAGGTGTGTGCCAATGTCGATCTTGCCTTCATTTCCATCTACTCAAGTCCAATTCTTCCAATACCCTATCCATTATCCAATGCATATTTTCCATCCTTCCATCCCTTTGGTCCAATCCTTTGCATAAATCCTCGCCTTAGTTTCATCTTATTTTTCCATGTCCTTATCCTACCAACGTCTTTGAGCATACTTTTAAAGGTCATGGTCCATTTTTTTTCAAGGCTACTATCCAAACAATAATATGCTTGAGTCCTTCTTCCATCCCCTATCATGTGTCCATCTTCTATTGAAAAAGTCAAAATCAAACAAAAAAAAGAAAAAAAAAAGGACAAAAGAAAAAAAGTAAAGCAAAAATAATTCGTCCACTGGTGAAAACCTGGCAAATAAGCACCTTGGGCAAGTACCGTGATGAAAACCTGGCAAACAGGCATCATGCGTAATTTATGAACTTCTTGCACACCACACTTGGGGGTAGGTTTCCTCCTTCATATCCTATTGCCCTTCATTATCCTATCATACCATGCCATTACCCTTCATATCCTATTGTCCCTCATATCCATTTCCTCTTTCCACCTTTGATCTTGACAAGGCTGAGGATCGTCATGAGCATCATGCATCTTGTTTGCAGCTTTCAATCTATCATAGTTTTTGGGAATTTATCCATTTGTGTATTATAACTGTTCATCCATATTCCCTGTCTTATTGCAACTTTCTACCACTATCCCTTAGCCTATCCCAACCTTCAGTCCATGTCCCTTATCCATTCTTGGTCTTTCTTATCCTATCCATATCTTATCACTATCCATACACTCTTTTTCATTCCTTGATCTTGATCTGACATAAGGATGCAAAATTTAAACATGGTTTCAAAAACCTCTTGACATGTCCCTCATGCCATGTCACTGCTTTACATTGTCATATCCAGTCTCTAGTCCCATCAAGCAATAGCCCTTGGAAATTGCATCCGTATTGTCTCCATAATAAAAGGCCTTTGTCTTCCCTCTATCCACCAACATTTTAGAAAGCCTATTTATTCACCTGTCATATTCCTTGCCTTGCTAGACACTGGGAGCAAAATAAAAAAGATCATAAAAATTTAAAAATGTCCTGAAAAAAGATCATAAAAATTTAAAGATGTCCTGAAAAAAAAAAAAGATCAAAAAAATTTAAAAATGTCCTGAAATAAATCATAAAAAATTGAAAAATGTCCTGAAATAATTCAAAAAAATCAAATAATGCCCTGAACAAATCTCTAAAAAAATTGAAAAATGTCCTCAGAAAATCCCTAAAAAGTCAAATAAAGTCCTGAAAAAAATGAACAAAAACATTTCAAAACATTAAAATCCAAAAACAAGCATTTTTGTCAATAAAGGATCCCTTTTTGTGCATAAGACAGATCACTGAGTATACATCCAATGACACACAATTAAACACTGTGCTTTAATGAAATCACGCTTCAACAGATGAACTTTTTCAATCAAACCAGACATTCAAACTGATCACAATTGTCATATCAATTGAACGTTACCATCAATATCATTTGTCCTTGTCACTACTATCATAGGTCTTATACAGGGTGTGGTATACTCGAAACTAGACTGTGACCTGTCTTAGACGGGGTACCGCATGTCCTGAAACCAGACAGGATGATCATCCTATCAGTACTTTCAACTTTTGACAATGAAGATCAAGATGTTTGTTTGATTTGTTGGAATTTGTGCATCTTATCTTTTTACTGATTTATCTTTGGCTTCGATCATGTTCCTATGTTGCTCGATGATGTCACTGAGTGATTTAGAGTGACCGGGATGGTTCATGATCTCTTTCTTTTTTATTGTGATTGTTGTTTGTCTGCAATGTGTCTGTCTTTTGCAAAAAGGGTTGCATTTCAGCTTTGGCCTTCAATGCCATGATGCTACGCATCCATTTTGCTACATTAAATAAAGGTTCTCACCTCCAAAGTGCATTATTGAAAGCAAGTTTTTCTTCATCTCTAACTGTCCTCTGTCTAATTTCTTCTTACTAACATTTCTTCCATCAGTCTTGTCAGTCCGTTCAAACTTGTCATCTTCTGTCATTCTTATCGATCAATTGGCCTCTTTTCTAGATCATTCCGGCCAATTCCTCGAGGGGGCATGCATATGTCATTATCATTGTCTGGGGCATTTTCATTATTGTTCTTTGAAACAACGCTTAAAATCGCATTGTCTCAAAGAGGGGCAAAATGTAGACACCTAAAAATGGTCAACACTTGCGGAATCGTACTTTAACATTTGCGCATTGCCTCATTTTAGGTTTTTGCATTGCATTAACATTTTCTCCTATGTCACGCACTTGGTCTTTATCATTTGTGAACATTGAGTCATTCTTCTGCATTCTTCATTTGTCTCGCTTTCAAATTTGGTCTTGTCGACAACAATCTTCAGTCATGATTTTGGTCAATCTTTGTCCTTGTCAATCTTGTCATATTGCGATCGATTCGTCATCGATCCTTGTCCTTTTCAATCATGTCAATTTGGTCTATTTGTCATTTATTTTTGTCAACTAATCTCAATCAAATCATTTATCAACACTAGTCATTTATCAATTCAAAATCATGATCGAATCGATATCAATTATCCTTTGTCAAGACCTAATTGTCATCTTTGCATTTCTAATTCATCTTCCAAGGTTTTATGATTTATTCATTTAATCTTGTTTGGCATTTTCCGTTTAGGTTAAATAATTTATTTATTTATCCTAAGTCTTCTTGTCACAATTAAATGTTTATTTAATTGGCTAATTAATTCCTCCTATTTTTGTAAATTAATTTACCTAATTTGCATCAATTTCCTAATTTCCAAGTCATCATTTCTAACCTAATTTTCGAATTTCTCCTAAATTCCTAAATGTCTATTTCTATTTCAAATTCATGTCATAAATCCTTGCATAGCAATTTGTCATAAATTGTCATAAATTGTCATAAAATCCTTGTATAGCAATTTGTCATACACATGTCATAATTTTGCTATTCTTGATTTGAATTTCCATTCAAATCACTATCATGCTAATTTGATCTTTTTCTCCAATTTCTCTATAAATTGGATGAATTTCTTCAATCAAGGGCCCCAATTGATCACATTTTTGAATCCCCTAATCAGACTAAATTTCTAATCACTTTGTCAAATCAAGCTTCTAGTATTCTTGTGTCAATGTCAATCTTGCTTTCTCAATTAGGTTTATGCACTTGAAGGTGAGATCTACAACAAAACTATTTGGAGAAGAAAGAAGAACAATGGAGCCGCATGAAGGGAACATCTGGTTTGCATAATCTTTGCTTTTGAATGTTTTTATTTCATGTCTCGATTGAATGTTGTTTAGGATAGATCATTACATTTAAGCTTTTGTGATTGAGCTAATGATTAATGTTTATCTTGTTTGTGATGATTTCCTATTTCCTAACGTACAATATCTTTTTAGGTGCATGTTGTTATTGAGTTGGTATGAACTTTATGTAGATAATTCATTGGTCTTTGTTTGAAGAGTTGGATGAGCTTGTCTTTTTCAATATGATATTCAGCTAGGAGTCTTTCATGTACAACTATAGCCTCCTTATTTTCAAACCAATTCAGCTATAGTAAATCTTCTTGCCCCCTATCTTTCAAGTATGGGTGTATGAGTAAAATAGATTTTGGTTTTGAAGTTGTGACATGAGTGGGTGATATGCCTATTTTTATTGATGCACTTGAAGAGTATGATGAAGCCAGCCAAGTGTTGATCACATTGGGTAGTTTTATGCTTGTACTTGAAGAAGATGATGTAACAATATGGGTATTGATTTCATTAGCTGGTGTTATGCTTGTTTTTGTCACGACATTGGAATTTGATGATGGTACACATACAATTCTTGACAAGTTTTCCTATGTATTATGATTTGGATTGGTGATATCATTGATAAGGGGTTCATGAACAACTTGTGTATTGGAATCATGAGGGAGACTAGGAGAAATGACAATGGGATCTTGTTTAGGAGGTGGATGTTGGATGGTACTTGAAAGAACATCTTGCTCTTGTGAAACAAGAGTGTTATTAAAAGTGGAATAGAAAAGAATGAGGGGATCATCATAAGATTCTTGATAGGTGGAGTCTTCATCAAAAAATGGGTAGGATGAAAAGGTTTGTTCTTGACTTATTTCATGACCGATTTCTTCTGATTTTGGATTGTCCTCCTCACATAGGGAAGGAGTTTGGATATTCATGGGAGATTTTTGGAAGGTTTCAACCATTTGACTTGATGAGGAAGGATTTTGAATGAGATCCTCTGAATCATGACTTGAATTAGATTGGATTTGTGCTATGGATAGCCCTTGGGAGATTGTTCTATTGGATGAAGATAGCGTGGATTGGTCTTGTGTAACCTTAGGGGATGATGAAATGGTGGATAGATGTGGTTGATTTGGACTTTGGTTCAAAGGTATTTGATTTTGGTTGAAAGGAGTATGATTTTGGTTGAAAGAGGTTTTATTTTGGTTGAATGAATTTTGACTTGGACTTTGTTTGAATGGGGTTTGATTTTGGTTGAACAAGGTTTGATTTTGGTTGAACGAGGTTTGATTTTGGTTGAAAGGAGTTCGATTTTGGTTGAAAGAGGTTTGATTTGGGTTGAAAGGAGTTTGATTTTGGTTGAAAGAGGCTTGATTTTGGTTGAAAAAGGTTTGATTTTGGTTGAAAGGAGTTTGATTTTGGTTGAAAGAGGTTTGATTTTGGTTGAAAGAGGTACTTTGAATGTTGGGTTGATATGACTAGTATGATTGATATGTTGGGTTGAAAGAAGGTTGACATGACTCTAATGTTGGTTGAACTGAGGTAGGAATGATTTTGTTGAAGAATGAAGGTTGGCATGTTTGAATGGTCTCACAAGAAGAAGAAGGTTGGCTTGATAATGATTCCCTCATGGTTATCACCTCCCTCATCATATTTTCTAACCAACCCCTATGGTTGATAGGACTAGTCACGTCTCTCATTTGCTGTTGCAAAGTATTGATTTGTTGAGCTAATGTTTCTATGGATGGTGATGGAATAGGAATGGAAGAGATGAATTATTCACCTTCCCTACAAAATGCATAACGCCAATCCATGATGTTTGTTTGATCAGTTTGAACCTAAGATCACAACATGTAAGATGTTTTCTTCATTTATAGAATGTTGCAAAAGTTTAATTTGATGTTTATGTTGACAAGCTTGTTTGCTGCAGGGTTTTGATCTTGTTGATATTGAAACTTGACTTTGTTGAGGGATTTGATCTTGTTGATGTTTTTGACAAAACTTTGGTTGAGATTCCACTTTGTTTTTTTTGGTATTTTCTAAAATGTTTGAACTTGGTGAAATGTAGTAAAGGACACAATAGACACATCAAAAAGAATAAAACTATGAAAATAATACTCATTTAAGGAACTTTTTTCAAATTCCCATTGATGTTGGAGCCTTTTTCAAGACCCCATTTTGTTTTTGTTGTATTTGGGCAATGTGATATCACATCAGACAAACTCTCCTAATGTCAAAAGGTCACAAGTATTATCACAACCCACATCTTGATACTCCGTCAGCTCAAACAACCGTGTCACACCCTAGGGTGCGCCCATTTTTTGCCTTTTTCTAGAAATTAGATCAAAGAAGATTTCTCCTCATTTGGTCTGTTATCCTAGGAGATTTGTGGTGAGTGTCTCGGGGGTAGATTCTTCCCCACCCTTGCACTATGATAAAACAAGTTTTTGGTTACTGACTCGGCTTGGCTTCTAATTTCTATGGTGTTTAGACAAGGTTCCATTCGAGTGGTCACAATCAACAACATTTTACTCTTCATTGAGGGAGGTCTCCTAGTCTATAGAGGTTACACTCTACAAATTTAAACACACCATATAGGAACCTAGGGAGGCATAACACCATTGTGACAACATGTAACACTCGTTGCATATGATTTTCATCACATACACATTTGATTATTGTGTCTTGGATTACTTGGCTTTAGCCATTGGCCACTTAGATTGTTCCCCTCTCACCGACCTTAATGGTGCCCTAAGGGCAACTCAGGAGGGTAGACCTTGTAAAGGATTTAATTGCCAAAAATAAAGGAAATCATGAAGGAAGAGAGTTTGGTTTTTTGATCACCCATTCAAGGGGAGAGCATAATACCTATCTCCTCAAAGATACAAAAAACAAAGTTCTTTGTATACCTTCATTGCAATTATTTTCTATTTTAAGTGGAGATGTTGCTCCACACAAACATAGTGTTCATTTTAATGAGCATAGCAATGATGAAATTTGTTTTGTTTTTTTATTAAAGAACCAAAAAGAAGTGTTTCTAGGCTACCCCTGTAGAAAAATAATAATGTTAGTCAACACACGGTGGGCTGTCCAGCCTAATTTTTAAATTATAGAGTTCTATCTTTTTGCAGACAGAAAGGTATTTTGGTAAAAACTAGAACTATAACAAAATAGAAAATGAAAAACTAAATTTATCAGATGCAACTAAACTACTAATCAAATGTGAATTTCTATCATATCAAATGTGACATGATAAACCATCAATTGCAAATTACTATGTAAGCAATTGCAACATGATGACTGATCAATTGCGATACTCTGTTAGGGTAGTTGTGACTTTTTTTTTTTTTCTTTCTTTCATTTTTTGAACTTTTAACATAAAAAAAAGAAAGAAAGAAAAAGACATAAGATAGAAGGGTTATTCTACAATGATATTGTTCCACACTACACAAGCCAACACATTGATTTCATCAAAGAATTTGTATTTGGTTAAAAAGCGATGAATGGTTCTAAGATACTGAGCGATCTCTTTTTCTTCGATCTCACAAAGCTCCCTTTCAGCCTTTAGAAGCCTTTGATAAGCCTTTTGTTGTCTCCTATTCTGCTTTGCCTTCCTTGCACCTGAAATTTGGAATCTCACCTTTCTTTCCATTGGATTAGATACATTTTATATGTAGAAATAAAATTTTCTAGAAATTGACAAAATTTTAGGGTTAGATGCGCAAGACAAAATCATGCAAAAATGACACAAAAATTTCTTAATTGGTAATCTTTTAGAGAAATTGCGATTTGTTTAAGCAATTGTGATATCAGGTCTAATCAATTGCAATATGATGTTAGAGCAATTGTGATATGATATAAGCAATCATGAATTTCTGCGTATACAATTGCAACGTCCAATTTCTTGTGCACGTACGGATCTGTAAAAACCTGTCAAAACAAACAAAAACAATAAAAGGTCAGAGTATATTCACGTCGGGTTCACCATTGTTTCTATGCTTGATTATCATGAATGTATTAAGCTAATTAGAAAATAAGAATGAACCACCAATTCTTAACTAATTAACAAACATCAAACATAATCAATTAAAATCAATACAAGAAATGAGAAATGCATTCAAATAGAAACTCCCTCATTCTGCATCTTTGCTTCCATTATTCTTCTACAATTTGCGTGGTTAGTGGCTCTCAGGTATCGCACCAATTTCCTTCACACAAATACTTTGAAGACTCTGATTTTGCAATTCTAGACTGAATTGAGAAGAGAGGTTGAGTTTATAGATTTTCAACACAAAGGGGGTGAGAAATATAACTCAAGTGTTGATTGCTAGATAACTGATTTAGATTGATCAGTGAACTCAATTGATTGATTTGATAGCTCATTTGATTGAGTAGTTAACTGGATTGATTGATTAGAAGACTGAACTTATTGGAGGGATAAGTGAATTGATTGATCAGTAGACTGAATATATGGATTGAATGGAAAAAGGTGATTGAGAGTTAAAAAGGATGATTGATGAGTTAACTGAGTTAAATGATTAGATAACTGATTTGATCAATCAATTATGATTTTAGCATGTGTTGTAGGAATTTGAAATTGAATTTGATTTTCATTTTCAATTTGGATTTGAATTTGGTCATTCAAATGTTGAAATGCACATGAAATTAATTAAAATTCAGATCTAGAGAAAATGTGAATTTGAGAACATGAAATTAAATGAAATGATATGAAATTCGAATTTGGGGGAATATGAAATGAAATTGGATGGAATTAATTGAAATTATAATTTGGGGAATTGGAGAAATAAGTTAATTAATTTAAATAATTTAAATGAAATTATTTAAACTTAAGAGATTGAATTAATTAAATAATAAAGATTATTTAACTAAGGAATAGGTAGTAATTAATTAAATAATTAATATTTAATTAATAATTGAGATATGATTAACTGATTAAAATGATTTGAGAATAGAAATATAATAATTAGAAGTGTTGAAATGCGATGAGTAGAAGAAATAGTTAGTTTAACCAAATAATTAAAGAATTACTTAATTAAATAGATGAATAATTAGTGTAAAATTAATGAGACATTTTTAGGTGTCTATAGTAACCATATAATCTACAAGCCACTCATTCATATTCACATTCTAAGATAACCAATATTAAGGAATAACTTCATTTGAATTTAATACTTCACTTATAGACATACACGAATCATTAAATATTCTCACTAATGTCCATAGATACACACAAGACAGTCCAATCACATTACTTAACAATTTATTTCCTTTCCAATATATAATTACATACATAAGGAATATCCAATTACAACAATCATAATCTATTACAACTCATCATAAACTCAACCTACTACAAGTCATATGTTTGCAAGGTACTAATTACATGATCTTTCTTTACAATTACATCTTTCTCATTATAAAAAGTTCATGATTTCAATCTCAATTACATAGATCATACTCCAAAGATCCATCCACATGAAGAGAAAATATAAGTCCACATCCATGCATGCTAACATCCAATGAAGAACATCCCAATGGAAGAAGACATCAAACCACCTGACCATGTGGAACCATAAGGAACCACCCCCCATGCTAGGAGATGACACAAGGTTCCAACTAACACTCTAGACCTAGGCTGACACCTCACAACCAAAGGACTCAACACGACATCCAAAAAAGATAAACAACTAGTTAGCAATAAACCAAATCACATTAAGAGGCAAAATCAAAAGCAAGAAACTCCCAGAGGTGTACCAATAATCAAGGCATAAGGATCATGGACACATTTAATGAAAGAGTGTCATCACTTTCTATCCTCATATAGAAGGGGCTAGGCCACACCCTGATAGGCATGTGGGGCCATCTCAACCTTGGATCCAATTAAAGGAGTTTGGCTTAGCATCTACGGTCGTCCCAAGATCATCCTGAGTCTCTACTCAAGGTCTATGAGGTGGGGCCACAAAACCAGTTTTATTATCTTGATTAGGTGAATCCTAATTACCCAACCCACTAATCAAATTATTATGATTCACTTTCAAATTAAATAAAAAATCTCCATGTGGTTCAATGATAGGTCTAGACCTTAATAATCCTTACAAGGAACCTCTTAGAAGCCAATTTCTCATGACCTCAGTCCTACACATGCAATAGCCCACTCTCCCTAACCATGGACCAAGACCTTAGGGTGAAATATGAATCACAATAACATCATGAAGGCTCTCAAGTTGAATAAAATCACAACAACAACATTACTAATACAAAATATGAAGCATAACATGAACTATAATGCCAACATGCAAAACAAGAGCCTCCACCATCAAAAGCATAACAATAAGAAAGAGTAAGGCACACACCATCTTACTCAGGAATATGCAAATACAATCCTCAATAGTGAGGAACATCCATTCCACTGGAGTTCATATACAATCAACCTCAACATCAAGGCACTCTCCTTCTTGCTGGAGCTAATCACATATATGCACAATCCTCAATGACAAGGCATCAATTATCTTGCTTGGGCCAAAATAGCAATGAAATCACCAAATCTGGACCATACACAGAATCAAGAATCTCAAGAACATCCTCACATGCCTTTGGTACAAAACCAAATCTAAAGAATCACTCACCAAGGGACAAATTGGTAAAACAAAGAAGAATGGTGCATCCATGGAGAAGATTAGTGCATCCATGGTGTAGATTGATGCATAGGGGCCATTCTATATTACATAGCTTCTTTTTTGCATTGCACAGAGAAATTTTTGTAGCACATGGTTCTAGAGACCAAAAACATGCAAAACAGAAGGAATTAAGTTACGGCACTGCCTATAAATGATCATAGACTCACATAAGGACTCAAATTCACTTCTAGAAGGTGCCAGAGGCCAAAATAAAGCCAAAGCAACACATAAATAGAACGAACTGTATACACTAAAAATCATTCTGGAAAATTGAATTAATTAAATATGAAAAATATTTAATTAATGACCTTTGTTCTTCTACTATATAAATAAATTAAATAATTTGTTTATATGGTTCATTTTCTTAATTCATCCCACCAAAATCAGTTTCTTCTATTTCCTAATTAAATAAATGAATTTAGTTATTTTGTTTATTTAATTATTCCCTCCCCATTAAATTTCAATTTTAAATTCAAATTTAAGCACGTGTCCTAACTCCTAACCACTCCCCAACCTAACCTTCTTCTAACCAATCCCTAGCCTAATCAAAGGTTAACTAATCCTATCCTCTCCAACCTCTTATCCTAACCATTTTTGGAGTGCCTACCCTCTCTTGGAGACACATGGCACTTATGCCACATGTCTCTCATCTCCATGCCACTTGCCCCTTTGTTGGAATATGGTTGGAGATTCCTTGCCACTTGTCTCCTTAGGAAGGACAAGTGTCCATCTCTTCAACCTCCTTCCAAATTCTTCAATCTCAACCGTTGATTTATCCAGACTCAATCTGCACTGTTGATTCTTGCCACCTCACCTCTGGTCATGAAAATCCTATAAATACCCCCTCTTTTGGCTATGAGAGGACCCTTAACACCCTTAGCATCACTATCAACATTTTATCAGCATTTTCAACAATCATAGCATAATTATCATAACATTAGGATCATTTAATGGCTTTCATTAGTAGCTTAATTATTGTAATGTAGATTTGCATACAAATAGATTAGCTTGTGCATCTTAGCTTGCACATCAATTCCCATTTCTTGGGTTGCCACTTTGTCAAAGATCATGCATCTAAGAGCCACCAAAGGAACCAACAAAGTCCTCAAGACTAGGGAGCGATGAGACGACATTGGGGAGTGTTTTAATTGCTTTGTTTTATTTCCTCAATTTAATGTTTCATAGTGTATGTGTTTTTAATATGTTTATTAATGGATTAGTCATAATATTTTTACACACATAAATTTTGGCACCCACCATGGGGCCTAGCCCCAAAGTTTTTAACAAAATTTTCTTCCAGGAATTTTTCTTGACAGGTTCTCACAGATTTGCAAAATAGTGTTTTTGACACACAAATTATCTCTCCTGGAATACAAATTGGCACTCTCGATCACCATTTTAGTGTTTTCGTCAACCAAAATAGAGGATTTGGCTCTTGATTCTCTTTTTCTCTATTTTGGCTTTCTTGGTTTCTGAAATAGCATTCCTGGTTTCTAAAGTAGCATTTTTGGTTTCTAAAATAGCGTTTTTGGTCTCTGAAATAGCTCTTTCGGTTTATGAAATAACGTTTTTGGTTTATTAGATAGTGTTTTTGGTTAATGAAATAACATTTTTGGTTTATAAGATAGCATTTCTGGGTCATGAAACAACTTTTCTGGTTCATGAAATAGCATTTGTGGTTAACAGGGTAGCATTTCTGGTTTTCAGAATAATGTTTTAGGCAGTTCATTTAGCAGTTTGATGTTCGGTTCTGCACTTTTATGTTATTCTTTTAGACTGTTATTCTGCATAATCTGACTTGTTGTTCTTTGTTTTGTAGGCACCTAATTCATTGTCCAATGTCAAATTTAAAAAAACCCTTCACCGCCAAAGATAAAATTCCAAACTACTAACATTTTAGTGCAACTGGGGGAGATTGCATTTCTTTCTTTTGTTATTAATGTAGGCACCTAGACTAATTAGGAAAGAAAATAAACATCATGTCTTGCATGTCTTCGATGATAGGAGAGTATGCTCTCACCTTCAAGAGGTGATCAGAAAGCCAAACTCATCACTTTTCTTTTTAGTAGTGCAATAATCCTTAGCAAGCCCGCCCTCCTGAGTAGCCCATAAGGCCGGGTTAGAGAGGAATGACCCAAGTGGGAATGACTAAAGCCAAGTTGATCTAACCCACTATAAAATAAATATGATTTTGATGAAAAATGGAATCAACGATAGTGTTGGGAATAGCTCTCCTCCATACCTTCAGGTATATTAAACCTTGGTTCTCAAGGTTGGGAGACCTCTTATTGGAGTTTATACCTCGACGGGCCGAAGGAATGCCCTTACTAGTTCCTTGTTAGTTAGAAGCCACCCTTTTGAGCCTTGGTGCGGTAATTTTAGTGCAAGGGGATAGAAGGTTTTCCCCCCAAGACACTCACCATTTGGCTCCTTGGAGGAGAGGCAGAAATCCTCGGCTTTGCATAGGCTACTTGTAGCGTTTTGGGGAGAGGGTGATTGGGTCATCCTTCTAGTCCTAGAGGCCCCTATCTGCCACCTCTCGACAACAGCAAAAGTGGACATCCCCATTTAGGGTGTTTACACTTGAATCATGAAGATTCCTAGTTGTGGGCTGAGTTATTGCATTGTCACTGATTCCTTAAGATAAATCTGCTTGAAGTGTCTTCTTCGTGCAAAACCCATAGAAATTTTGGCTTTTTGTGAGCCTTTGGAACATACACTTGATGTTTATATACTAGGGACAAACAAGACAACTGTTTAAAATTCTGTCTTCTGTGTTTTCAAAAAATAAATCAAACACATATCAACCATTGATAACACGAAAAATTCAAACTCAAACATCAAATTGTCAAAATAACATAGTTCACAACAGATTATCTCTCTTAGTTCAAACAATAGTGCTCTTGGTTCACAAAGTGGAGTTCTCCATTCACAGAGTAGATTTCTGGGATCAAACATCAGAGTTCTCGGTTCACAGAGTAGAGTTCTCAGTCTAAACAATAGTGTTTCCTATTCAAACATCAGAGTTCTTAGTCCAAACAGTAGAGCTTCTAGTTCAAACATTAGAGTTCTTAGTCCAAATATGAGTTATTTGTTCAAACAGTAGAGTTCTCAGTCTGAAGGGTAGAGTTTCTGGTCCAAACATTAGAGTTCTCGGTCCAAATAGTGGAGTTTCTGGTTCAAACTTTAGCTCTTTTGGTCCAAACATCAGCTCTTTCGGTTTGAACTTTAGCTTTCTTGGTGTGAATATTATTTTTTCATGTGTCAACATTAACTCTTCATGTTTTCACTAGTTAGCTCTAAACATTAGTTGTCAGAGTTTGCACATTAAATCTTTAAGTGAAAACAACAAGTTTCTGAGTCTGAACATCACTGTTTCAAACTTTAGAGTTCCTAATTTACAGAATAGCTCTTTTAGTCTAAGAAACAACATTTCTGGTCAAAACAATAGCATTTTCCATCTAGGAAGTAGCACTATCTGTTTGAGAAACAACTCTTCTGTTATGAGAAATAGCTCCTCTAGTGTGTTAAATAGCTCTTATTATTTGAGAAACAACATTTTTGGTCAACATAACAACTCTTGTAGTTTGAGAAACAACTCTCCTAGTCAGAGAAATAGTGTTTCTGGTCAGTTTGGGAGGTAATTCTATTAGTCTTAACAACATTCTAGGAGCTAGCTCTTTCAGGGTAAATAGTAACATTTTTGGTAAAAACACTAGCTCTTTCGGTCTAAGAAATATCTTTCCTGGTCTGAGAAGTAGCGTTTCTGGTAAAAATAGTAGCTCTTTCGGTTTGAGAAGTAGCATTTCTAGTAAAAATAGTATCACTTTCAGTCTATGAAACAACCCCCCTAGTCTGAGAAGTAGCATTCTTGGTTAAAACAATAGCTCTTTTAGTTTGAGAAACAACTCTTTTGGTTAGAAGAACATCTCTTTTAGTTTGAGAAATAGCTCTTTTGATCAGCAGAGTAGCTCTTCCGGTTTGAGAAATAGCTCTTTAGGTTTGAGAAGCAGCTCTTTCGGTTGATAACATAGCATCATATTTTGGAACACCTATTTGTCAAACGCTCCAAAATTTTCCTTTGGTTAAGTTAAATTTAAGACTAAACACACTAGGTTTCACAAGTATTCATCTCAAACAAGTTTAAGATCCAAATATCTCAAGTTCATAATCGAACATCTTTGATAATTTGATCTTTCAGACATAGTTTCTTATCAGGATCTATCATCCTTCATCACAAAACTACAATGCTAGATCAGATTGACCTAGTTCTCTAAATAGGATACATCTTTCCCATTTGACTTCGTCATATCGTAACAAAACTTTGCACTCAAAACCAAGATCCAAAACTTGTAAATTTTCAGATACTTGATGACCCTTTCATATCGATTGAAAAAGAAGAAACTTAGTCTCAAGACAATCTTAAAAAGGAGAAAATTTCTCTACATAAATCGCAAAATCTTGTTGAAACATCACAATTTCTACATCGTTATCAAAATTATTTGCATGGTAGAGGAAATGAATTTGACAAAGAACCATTGAGAATGCATGCTATGCAACAAAGATTTGCATTATCACAATGTCTAAATCAAGGTGATCAAATTAATTTGTCTTATTCACCTCAAGAATTAATCACTTATTGAGAAGCATTTTTGGAAGAGAAACTTTTCGAAACAATAAGATCACTTGTATGCCAGTTTTGACCAGAAATCAGAGGAGACTTAAACAAGAGAAACAAGCGCAAACATTTACAATGGATGAAGAGAATCCTTTCTATCATTAATTTGGATCAACCAATACTCACAAAAATGATGACGATTATAAAATAACAGAAAAAAGAATCAGAGGAGCACAACAAGATCCAAAATTTAGTAGATTCTTGGAAAGAATCATTGAAGCAGATAAGGAAAGATATTTTCTCATGTTAGCACATCAAGGGGCCAAGCTACCAAGTAATGTTGATATCAATACTATAAAATGAAGCGGAGAGACAAGTGACACTCATAATGAACAAACTCAAAGTGACACTTGTAATGAACGAACTCAAAGTGACACTCGTAATGAATGAACTCAAAGTGATACTCATAATGAATGAATTGAGAGTGATACTCACAATGAACAAATTCAAAGTGATACTCATAATAAATGAACTCAAAGTGACACTAACAATGAATGAACTCAAAGTGACACTCACAATGAATGAACTCAAAGTGATACTCGCAATGAACAAACTCAAAATGAGACTCATAACAAATGAATTCAAAAAAACTATCGCAATGAAAGAATTCAAAGTAACCAAGATGGTGAAGGAATAATGTTTATAATCCCCTTTTAGCTCTTACTCAATAGATTCAAGCACTCCAAACACAAGTTCAATACTTGCAAGGGAGAACCACAAGAAGATATTTGTTGCAAGAGATATGTCCTTATCCATTTGACATAAATCTAAATATGATACCATTTCCTCCTAATTGCGAAATCCCTAAGTATGACAAATACAATGGTAAGACTGACCCTCGAGATCATGCTAGGGAATTTTTCACAATAAGTATGGAGTTCGCACACGAGGACACCTATTTGATGAGATTATTCCCCAAGGGTTTAAGTGGCCAAGCAATGGAGTGGTTTTCCAAGTTACCACCTGGTATAAGAACATTTTCAAAATTAGTCAAAAAATTTGTTTCCCAATATTCATATAACATTCAACATTAGATTACTATTCTTGACCTATGTAACACAAAGAAAAAGAATGGGGAACCTTTTATGACATTCCTACAAAGGTGGAGAAGTTTGTTTGCATGATATTTTTGTCCTATTCCTGACAGTGAAAAGATGGAAATTTTTATCAATAACTTGAATGACGAAATGAGTTTTGCACTTAAGATGCTATGTATTCCAAGCTTTAATAAAATGGTTGAGAATGAAATCAAAATCAAAGAAGCCTTGGTCAAGAAAGGGGTATTAAATCTTCATAGAGAAGGGAATAATTCTTCCAACAACACTGACAATAATGTTGATAAAATCAAATTTTGGAATAGAAATAGAAACATTGTGAATGATGGGATAGTGGATGCTAATACTATAAAACCCAAGAAGCCCATATTCAACTTGTCAAGTCATACCTTGACAACCAATCAGGATAATAGTAAACCAACGTTACCCTTCTTCAACTTTCACAAGAAATTTACACCTATTGGTGAACCACTTGAATCAACATTAAAAACACTCCTTACAAACAAATTAATTACATTACCAGAAGTAAGGGATTTTGAACCAAAGGTAAAACCTTCTTGGTGGAATGCCAATCATTTTTGTAAATATCATCGAAGTAAAGGACATTAGACTAATGATTGTCAATGATTAAAGAATGTCATTCAAGATTTGATAGACAATGAGGTAATAATGGTAGATGGGCAAACAACAAATGAATTACACACAACATTTAAAAATTCGCTATTGAACTACAAGAAGGATGAGACATTGACAACTAGAGATAGCAAGGGAAAGGAGAAAGTGAATTATGCCCATACTTATGATAATATGGTCAATATCATTGTAGTCAAAGAAAGATCCCAACCAAAACCTGCACACACTATTACACATAGTAAAGATAAGGTTACTTTACTAGGACCCACAACCAACACACCCTCTACTTCTAGGCAATACAACATAGTGGATCAATTACAAAAGACCCCTGTACAAATCTCAATATTGGAAATTCTAAAAATATCACCCATGCATAAAGAGATCCTAGAAAAGGCTCTAGTAGATACTACAGTCCCCAAAGACTTGGGTATTGATCAATTTCAAACCATGGTGGGACATCTTATAGCACCTCATTTCTTATCCTTTACAAAATATGATGATATGTCCTTTCAACATCCGCATAATTCTACTTTTCATATCAAAGTCTTAATTCAGAAAACCCGCGTCAAACTTGTCCTAATAGATGGAGGAGATGGCCTAAATATTTGTTCATTGAGTCTTGTACATGCATTAGGCTATTCTAAAGATGCAATTGATCCTCACAAAAATATAACAATAAAAGCATATGGTGAAGAAGAGTGTTCCTCCAAAGGGGTTGTAGTGTTGCCAATCAGAGTGGGACATGCGCAAAAGGTTATAGTATGTCAAGTGCTGGACATTAATTTGTCTTATAACATACTTCTAGGAAGACCTTGGATCCATGATATGCAAGCTATCCCTTCAACTTACCATCAGTGCTTCAATTTTCCTTATGAAGGACAAGAGATCACCATTCCACCAGATTCAAACCCATTTCAGTGTTGCAGTAACCTGAAGCTCATTCAAGAGATCATTGTTCCACATAATAGAGAAGCATCCTCTACTAATACACCACCTAAGTAAAAAGTGTTTTCTTTAATCTTATTGAGATTTGAGAAAAAGATGCAATTGGAAGACAAAGGGCCAGGAGAATATTCACTACCAAACCTACCAGACTCTCTGAGATCTTATAGCAAGCCATCAAGTTCAAAAACACAACCTGTCTCAGAACCAAGTAAAGTCCTAGATGGATCATTTGTCAAAGCTGGTACCTTAGCTAAAGATACTGATGACAAGGATGTTTTGTAATAGTTATACAAAGATGAGGCAAAATCCCAACCAGAAGTCAATAATGTTAGTATCCCAATAGAGCAATAATGTTAGTATCCCAGTAGAGCAATATGGAAAAGGATATGATATCATGAGAAAGATGGGATACGATGGCAGTGGTCTTGTGGGCATAAGAAAAGAAGGTATTTCAGAACCAATACAACCTCCTTCACAACTTCCTAAGGATAAATCAGGATTAGGTTATGGGAAGAATACTATAGATCCACAACAAGAATCCTCATCTCATAGGCAACAAGAGAAAGAATGTGAATGACAACAAGAAGAACTGGCCATTCAGGGAGAAGAAGAAGTTGCACATAAACAACCTTTATGAGCAAGAGGCTACTAACAACCTTTATGAGAAAATCTTCAGATTACAATATTCTAGTGAAATAGATTCCAATGAGTGGGAATGGGGCTCTTACCAATCTGGGGATTCTTCTTAAGAGTCATGCTATATAAAATATGTAGACATCGATATAGTCCACTTGTATGTAGGGCAAACAATAGGGTATAGAACACTCAAATAGGAACTACAATGTATCGATGTTGACTCTAGTGAGGACGATCAGGATCTAATAGCCAAAGGTAATTCTAAGGAAAATAACATCTTAGACTTAGAAATAGTCATTAAAGACTTAGATATCTCTATCATGACCCTTAATGCTCTTGACACACAACAACCCAATGATCCATTACCATTAGTGTATCCTGATCTTATTGATTGGGACAATGAAGGACCCATTGAGATAGAAAACTTCCCTGATGATCATGTCATTTCCTTATACCTCAATGCAGTCGAACCTACAACAACTTCCACTAGTGAATTTGGTAACGCGTCTTGTACTCAAGGGGGTGCCAAATCTCTTAGTTGCAAAAGTGAAAAGAAAAAAAACAAATATTAGGTCTAATGCTGAAAACTAGTTAATGTAAATATTAGATCAAGAAAAAGTAAAAAGAAAGGACGTATCCAATGGTGAAAACCTCCTTGAGGCGCCATAGGATGAGAGATTTGACACCTTACCTGAGTATTTCCAGGAAAGATCTTCAATATTGATTAAACCAACTAAAGCAGTCAACATTGGAATGCCAAATCAGTCAAAGATTCTTTATCCAACAACATCATTATCAGAACAAGAGAAACATGACTATATGGCATTCTTCAAAGAAGGACAAGTCAATTTTGCGTGGTCATATGCATATATGCCAGGATTAAATCCATATCTCATCATGGATCACTTGAATGTTTCTCTTGGAGTAAAAATAGTAAAGAAAAAGCTAAGAAAAATGCATCCTCATATACCCATATTGGTCAAAGCAGAATTGAAGAAATTGCTAGACGTAGGATTTATCAGACTAGTAGCATATCCAGAATGGGTATCAAATATAGTTCCTATTTCTAAGCCAAACAAAAGTATTAGGGTATGCACAAACTTCAAAGGTCTTAATAAGGCATGTCTTAAAGATGATTTTCCTTTACCAAACATAGATATCATTGTGGATTTGACAGTTAGACACAAAATGTTTTCTCTTATGGATGGTTTCTCAGGCTACAATCAAATAAAAATAGCACCATAAGATCAAGAGAAGATGACCTTCACATGCCCATGGGGTAATTTTTGTTGGAATGTAATGCCTTTTGGAATCAAGAATGCATGAGTTACCTTCCAAAGAGCAATGAAAATGATTTTCCATGACATAAGGCATACCTTCATGGAAGATTATATTGATGACCTATTGGCTAAGTCTTATACTAGAGAAGCACATCTAGAAATACTAGTAAAGGTCTTTGACCGCTTGGAGAAATATAAAATAAGGCTGAATGCAAAGAAATGTGTATTTGGTGTCACATCAGGTAGAATTCTGGGTTACATTGTTTCAACATGAGGCATTTAAGTAGATCCAGACAAAGTTAAAGAAATCATGGAAATGGAATCACCCAAAAATATCAGTTAGTTAAGATCACTTCAAGGGAGACTTCAGTCCATTAGAAGGCTCATATCCCAACTAGCTGATAGTGTCATCCTTTCACACACTTGTTTCATAATATTGTTCAATTCAAATGGGATGACACTTTTGAAGAAACTTTTCATGCAATAAAGGAATATCTAATGAACCCACCTATCCTAATGTCACCAATTGAAGGCAACCCGTTATTATTGTATATATCAGCCACTGATGTATCATTAGGAGCTCTGTTAGCACAATTGGAACATGAAGGAAAAGAACGAGCCATTTATTACATCAGCAAGATCTTAGTCAGATATGATCTCAACTACTCATTGATTGAGAAGGCATTCTTAGCAATGGTGTTCACATCCCAAAAAATGAGATAGTATATGCTAACCCATTCAGCGAAGCTGATAGCCAAAATTGATCCATTGAAATATCTTTTAACAAGGTAGCCTTAACAGGTAGATTAACAAAATGGGTAATGATCATGAGAAAGTTTGACATTGAATACATTGACAAAAAAGATATAAAAGGACAAGTGATTGTTGACTAATTAGTAGAAGCACCAGTCCAGGATGATCATCCAATACATGTTGAATTTCCAGATGTTGATGTTCTCACAATCACTAAGCAAACATGCCAATTGTATTTTAATGGTTCTTACATACAACATGGATCAGGGGCAGGCTTGCTATTTATCACACCTCAAGGTCATACCATCCCAAAAGCAAATAAACTAACTTTCCCTTGCACCAATAATATGGCAAAATACAAGGCATTAGTAACAAGAATCAAGATGGCTTCAGAATGGAATATCACACATTTTCAAGTTTTTGGAGATTCTCAGCTAGTCATCATTCAAGTCAATGATGATTATGAAACCAAACATAAAAATATAATTCCTTACAAGAAGATGATGGATGAATTTAGAAGATATTTGTAGACATTTCTTTTGAGAAGATCCCGAGGAATGACAACAAAGCAGCTGATGTCATGGTTACAATTGTCTCTCACTTCAAATACAAGAAAATCAAGATTGTTATGAATTCCTGATGGAAGAACTGTTTCACCCTACTTATGATTGTCCTGATTCCCAAATCATATGTCACCTAGTAGGACCCGACTCCTCTCATTATGGCCAAATTTATACCTACTTGAAAGACGATACCCTTCCTCTTGACCTATCAAAGAATAAAAAATGAAACTTTATTTGACAATTCACTCGTTACACCATTGTCACATATACTTTATATAGACGAGGTCTAGATTGTTGGTGTCCACCCTTGACTTGACCTATTTTGACTAGAGTTGACTTTTATTTCAAGCTTGATAGACTTATCTAGACTATATTTGATGATTTGGATGATGATTACTCATGTGTTTCAGTTACTTATTATTGATGTTAGACATGTGCTATTTTTATGATCTATATGGATATTGATACTATCGATATTGATCATGTGATTTGATGAATGTATGTGCTCGATGGATTCTATATGCTTACTATATGATGGATTGTTTATAGATTATATTTATCATGGTTTTGATGATGATTATGATTTTACTAACCCTATTTCATGATTACTATTACCAAATTTTTATCACATCTAAATTTGGTGACCTATATAGGTCTTATGCATTGCAGATAAAAGGTACACAAAACATTCTTCCAAAATTTATAAATAAATATGTATGCCATACAAGTATCTTATTTCCAATGTGCAATGTATGAATCAACAAAGATATACATGAATAAAACATTTGCATGTAATACATTTTTATTTTTAAAGAACAAACTATTTACAAGATCCCACACAAGCCGTGGGAGTAGATGAGAAAAGATCACATTGATCATAGAAGAGTAAACACAAAAGAAACATAAGAATGTATGAAGAAGGGAAAGAAAGAACCCATCATTGCCTAAATAGGTTGATGAGTTTTGCAGAAGAATCTTATGATCAACTTCGTTGGTTTGAGCATCTCATTGTCTACTCCATGAGATGACCTGAAATAGAGAGATAAAATGGTTTTGTTAGAGCTCTGGGTTATTACTTTCACTCCTACATACACTATGCTACTCCTAGTGTTCCTACACCGCTATATCAGATTTAGAACATAAGAGATCAATGCAAAAAAGATGCCATGAGATATCAACGAGAACTGTGTTTTTATCTAGCTTGTTTGTTTCATGTATAGATATAGGTTTTAATTTTAGAAATATCATGTATGGTTAAAATGGGCTCCTGAAGGGGTTGAGCTTAGCATACATGTCACTACTTGCAGGGTGACACAAATCAGCTATCAAACAATGAGCACAACTGTATCCATGATCCCATATATTGGAATTCAATGACAATAATAAACTGTCATCCAATGTCAACACATACAACAATGAATAAAGCTATGTTCCGTGATCAACAAGTGACCAAAGACACCATAAGAGTAAAGGCAAGTATACAAACTCATAATTTGAATCATAACAGTAAATAGTAAAGCATGCAATAATAACAACAAGCAGAGAAGACATCCATTGATAGGGGTAGTCACAACCTTATAACTCTCAGGATAGTATCAAGAGAACAATCATAGATGCACTGGATGTTCATAGAGTTGAGATAATCCTTCAATGCCTAGATGAAAGCATGAGACAAATCTAAGAAAGGAAGTGTTTAAGTTCTTGTCTTGTCAACAACACAGTCACTGTGAATAAAAAGATATTTCTACTCAAGAAAACAAATAATTCTTTGAAGGCACTAAAAAGACAATGAGAAAGGTTATACACAACATTGCTATCACCAAGAATCCTCAAGACAGTGGTTGAACTGAAACAATTATCTCAGAGTGTATACACAGTCATGCTAAGGGTTAACAAAAAAGACAGTCATCTTTGATAGATAAGGATTACATTAATGACACAATTATACAATCATTATCAAGAAGACATAACTATTCGTCAAAGGAAGGACAATTATATAATGATAAAAAAATCAGCATGGAGTCACATTGTGCATTCATTGTCTTATAGCATTGAGTCATGATGAGCATAGTAAAACTTTCAAACCAAACCTAGAACTATCAAAGATGTATTGTGTAGTGACAAACTCAAGATCAAAGAGTAGACAGTATGAAAATCACAAAGGTCTTAAAGCCTCCAAAGAGAAGTAATATCCATAAATGACAATGAGCATAGTGCAAAGCTAATGTTGCACCAGTCAAATCAACAAATTAATGAAAATAGCAGTCATCTATGGAGCCAAACAATTTACAAAGAATGAAAAAAGCTTGAATGCATAGAACAATCATATGTGCCAAAATGACAGCAAATAGGATAACAAATCATAAAGTAATGAATACCTCAAAGACAATTGTGAATAATGAAAAACTTTTGACAATCATCTGCAAGTATCAAAAGTATAGTTCACATGGCAGGCTTTTATATGCATGACATGATCATCAAAATAAAAAGTCTTGAAAGCATTGATATATGAACAACCACTTCATACTAATAGAGGAGTTACTACTGGAACAAAATCAGAAAAAGGAGCAATATTGGTGTTAGCAACATAGTATCTCATTACAGTAAAATGTTGAACCTATACAATGGTAGTCAATGATCCTCAATAAAGAAATAAATGAACAATGAACAAAACATCATATATTCATAACAGTGACAACAAGAAAAGCAATACATTTTCTGATCTTAATAGCATCTACAACCATTCACCCTAACAGAGATATATTCATGAAGAGTTCAAAGATCACAGTGACTCACAGTCAATTCAAGAAAATACAAAGATACAGAATAAATGACGATCTTAGTCAATGGACCATGATCTCCATTAATCTATAGTCAAATCAATCATTTGCAGAAAAGGTACAATATTGAGGTATGTTGTTTGATGGTAGTAAATAACAATTGCCATGAGGTTGCACACACAAGGAAGATCATGTTTATTTGCAATAAGGGGTACATGCACAATCACTATCACATCTTTTTTGGAAAGCTGACCTTCTTACACAATGTAGTCACAAACTTCAGACACAACATGACAAGGTTATAGCTAACAAATTATAGTCAAAAGAGCTCATCTAGTGTTCAATTCAATGATAAAGACACCAAAAATAAAAAGATCAATATCATATTGACTGATATTTTGCATCAGAGCAAAAAATATAGTCATGTACAGTGAATTAAAAAGAGTTCTTCAAAATGACAGACAATAATATTTCATAACAAGCAAAGTACCAAATGAGCAAGCATTTCCCAGTCCACATGAACAGTAAGAAAGTAGCTAAGCCCGAGATAGAGCATCTCTAGTAGAGATAGTTACAAACATGTGTAAAGAGCAGCATAACAATTATGATGATTTGTTTCATTCACCAAATAGGAGATTGCAGTTTATCATAGATTAGCACTTATGAAAGAAAGAATTCCAATAGATCAAGTAATGATGAGTATACATTTTGTGTCACAATAGTGATATCATTGAACAATTAAACAAGCTAACAATGGCCAAGTATCACTAAAAACAAAGAACAGTCTTAGGGACAATGAATAACATATTTGGTATATTTCGAGATAGTCAATAAAATTAATAAAGGGACAACAATGGTTCCTCATAATTACAATTGATTTTCAGTGAGTAGTGATCAGGGCAACTAAAGATAGTCTGTTGGTACATAATTCTCTTCTATCAGTCAGGACACTAAGATGTATAGAGCTTTAAAGAGATAGAGAAACACTGTCAAGTATGCATACCACTAAAGATGGAAAGCCCATACTTTAGAATCAACTCATCAGGAAAATGTAGTCCCAACTAACCCAATACACAAGGACATTCACACATTCCCTGCCATAGAACAAAAATAAGACCTTTTTGAGGAATGTGTAGCAGTCAAGGAACAATTATGAGATGACAACCATATGTTGACAAGATAAAATGGGTTAAATCACATATTCATCTTAAGTCAGTGTACAACCCACTAAACAGTGAATCAAAAGCAGTCATGAGGAATGTATAAAAAGCCATAAAAAATCATCATTTCAAAGCAAAGACATTTTCAAAGAAAAGGGATGAACAATATTTAAAGGTAAAATGCCAAGACCAGTCACAGTTAGAGCATTAAAAGGATATAGTCATAAACTAAAAGTTTCAACTTTATAGTAGTTATAATATATTTGCCATAAAGGATACTGCTATTATATAGTTGGAAACATGCACACTTCATATCCAACATAATGCCAAGGAACATAAGGTAAGGTAATTAGAGCATGAAGGGTGAAACCAATAGTCTAACATTTTTATGAATATAAAATATAGTGTAGTCATGAAAGTTCATGAAAGAAAATAATTGTCATGGTCTTTTAACTTAGAAAATATAGTCTTAATAGCAGTCTTCAAAGATAGAGAATTGGTACAGAATGAAGACTAAAAGCGCAATAGTATATCTGAAACAAAGGAAAAACCATATTAGCATAGAACAATCTCAGTAGCCATAAGGATTATGATATTGAAAGACACATATATCATATCTAAAAGATAGGCAAGTATTCCATTCACACTTAGACCCTATCACAAGTGAATAACAAATCAATGAAGAAATGTCAAGTTCGAACCAATACATAAACTTGACCCAATAACAAGGAATATAAGGGTTTAAAATGTCAAATCTATGAATAGAGAAAAAGCCACAGAAATGAAAGTTATGACTTTCAAATAGTGATCAGTCACTCAAGGTTTTGAAAAGATGAATGAACAATAAGAAGAAAAGAGAGAGGAAGTGCGGCCATAAGGAAGCTTATATCAGACTTGAATGTTAGAGAAATGTAATGCCCCGCCAAGAAACCCCTAAGGGTTTAAGTTAAAAAAACACTCAATTAGAGTGCAAAATTTTATTTTATTTATTTTTCTTTAAGTAATAATTAAGAGCGTTAATGAAAAGTTACAATATTAAGATGGGATGCAGTTATCTCAAAGTTATCTATAACTAGATAACACAGCGGAAGGCTAAATGATCCTAAGAGGTTTCCCAACGCGATTACACAACCCTTACACCTAACTCAACTTGCGTCGTTAGATTCCATTAAACTAGATATCTTAATTACGAGCTAATACATAGATCTTAATTACCAATGTGTTCAAAGATATGACATCTTAAAATTTTAGGAGGCGTTCGTTTACTTTGGTGGTTAGGAGGCCATTGAGGAGTTATTTATTCAATGCACTTAATTTCATAATTACATTAAGTGGCCCCCAAAAGGGTTCATGTGTTTAATATAATGAAGTTCATTCCTTGGGTTTGTGGTACCCATTCACAATTGATTTCATCCTTTAATGTTTAAAAAATATGCCTATGAGTTTCATTCATTTAAGGTTAAACTACGATTAGTAAAGCGAGGATTCCTTCATTTGATTTTTAAAATATTCACCCACATTTGATATATTTTTTTTTAAATATTAAAAAGTATGGTTAATAAGAGAAGTTCGTTCCTTAAGGATTAACTACAACTAAAAGAGTGAGGCCCCCTTCATTTGATCTCATGCTTAGCCAACTGATGAGTTGAAGTTCTTTTACGAAAGGTATAATGTGAGTAGCCATAGGAATTCATTTGGAGTTTTTAAAATAATACTACTAGATGGCTTGAATCATTACGTTGAAAATGTATTGAGCCACAAGAGTTCATCCTTTAACTTTAAGATATAGTTAGCTAGATAATATCTAACATTTCAAGATTAGAGTATAAGTTCCAACAGATGCTCTTTCATTAGGATTGAATTACAATTATCTTGTTGCAAATCACTTTTTTTTTTGTTAAATGAATATAAGGTGAAAGAGATTCTTTTATTAGATTTAATGTATCAACAACTAATTGAATCCCTTCTTTTCCAGTTCATCTTTAACAATCATAAGGAAATTCATTTGTTGGGGTTATAATTATGGTGGACTAGTTGAGTTTCGCCAATTACCAAGTTAAATTTCGGTAAGGTTAATTTGTTAAGATTAAACGTAATTGACCAAACAACTATATCCAATATAATGAAACATAATTAACATGACGTTTCCCATTCTAGTTCAATCTTAGCAAGCATGAGTGATTCCTTTTATAAAGATTAACATATGGGTTTTCTAGTTGGGTTCACCCGGTTATAGAAATAATCTGGTGAGGATTAATGTTAAGATTAAAACGTGAAATAACTTAACAAATTCATCCTTTGCAATGAAGCATAATTAACATGGCGTGAATTCATTCACTAAGGTAAAAAGATAGATGTTTTTATGATGTTCAACCTTTTAATCTCAATCTGGGAAATATGACATAAGTTTTAACTTTGTTTTCCCTTGTACATTCAATCCATTAACATACTTATTAACAAATTAATCCAATGAAGTAATTCTAACTAGATTTCTTCCACTATTACAATTTAAATTACATTATCAAATTACTTTTTTTTTTACAACTTTAATTACAATATTTTAAATGCTTGCCATAACCATGATTCACGAGGTTTTATGAACTTACATAACTAAATTTATCCATATGAATAATGTCATGCACTTTAATTTGAATTCATTAAATTTCCACCATACACTCATGCAAGAATACAACCATTCATGATAATTTAAAACATAAAACAAAGCACGCTATAAACATCACATAACACAGATATGATCTCGGAGTTCACCCCGAATGGGCTACATCTCCGGGTCTGCTCAACTGCAAGACCCCTTTGGTATTTAATATAGTTAAGGTTACATATTTACATGTCTTTACAATCTTGCCTTTTTGGCGATCACAACCATACTGCAAATGACCATTTCAGTCAGTAAATACAACTCTACAAGTTTTCCAACTAGGTTCACATAAACGTAATCTTTTCTCATTCGGGTATTTTACTTAATCCTTAGATACACATCACTGACATTGTTGGTCTAGAACTATACACTAGTACCCCCCAAAAATTTATAAATTCCCTTGCATATATTTAAAACAAGTATATGTAAATCTCAATTTATATCTATCCGATTAAAATTGTCGTCTGAACACTAAGGGTTAATTCATGAAATGTATTCGTTACGAAGGGACCAAGAGGCCACATGTGATTAATATTATATGTTGATATAAGAAATTCCTAAGATATCATTTGTTAATTAACCACATTTAACCATAGTTTATGATTAGTAATTATCAATGCCAGTTATAGAAATCAGAATGTGGCAAAAAGAAAGCATGTATCTCGATATGAGTTTTCGAGCTTCCAATATTCTAAATTCCATATATTAATCATTACTCAGCTTAAATAATATTAATTAAATAAGGGAGAAAAAAAAAAAAACTAAATTTAAATAATAACAAAGACTCCATATAAAGTCAATATAATGTTTTTCCCCTCTTTTTTTTTTTTCATTTATTAACATATCGTAAATTTATTATTTTATTATTTTCTTTTGTTTAAAACAATTAAAAAATAAATAAATTAAAAACTAATTTAATAAACAAAAGTTTTTTAAAAAAAAAACAAGGCATATTGAAACTGGGGTTACCCACGTGGAATACCACGTGGGCCCCCTTGGTAGCCACGCTACCATTGGTAGCGCTGCTACCAACTAGTAGCAGGCTGCTACCCTTGGTAGCGCTGCTACCAGCTGGTAGCAGTAGCTACCCTTGGTAGCGCTGCTACCAGCTGGTAGCAGTAGCTACCATGGTAGCGATGCCTCCTCCCAGCGATGGGGGGGGGCATAAAATAGTTTTTTTTTTTTAATATATATTTTTTCATTTTTGTTTTATTTTATTTTCAAAAAACATTCACTGGTAAAATAACAGTACCAGATCCAAATTTTTTACCATTGCAGACCCAGACCAAACTGCCTGAGTGCAGTCCACAATTTGCCAAATGAATATATATAGATATTTTATTTTTTTTTAAAACAAAAAGAACAATATAAGTAAGTAATACAAACAAAATGTATGATTATATCACCAAAACACAGTCTGAAATCACAAATTTAAAGTATTTTCCAGCAACCCCATTTTTTCAAAAAAAAATACAAAAATAGTCACAGCCCTTTCTTCTCTTTCTCAAAATATCCCAAAAACCATGGCCAATCTTAAAACCAAGAACAACCAAGCCTCCAACCAAACTGAAAACTAAATCTAAAAGAAAACACTCATGCAACAAAAAGGGTAGATTAAAATTTCTTACATCCAAACGCTTTCCGGGAAGGGATTTTGATGAAGATGAGCTCCCAAATCAGCTGCTCTCTTTCCTCATCCCTCTCCAAAATCCCCAATCTCCCTTGCAAGAACCATGTTTTTCCAAAAAAAGACCAAGGGCCAAGAAGCCCCCAAAATGCTTACAAAACAAGATTAAAAAGAAAACCCTAATTTTGCCCTAATTTTAAATTTCGAAATTAGGCATTTTTAAAAAAAAAATAAAATGAATGAAAATCCCAAATGGAAGTCATTCCTTTCCATTATTTATTAATCTTATTTGTTTTCCCTTATTAGAATTAAAATGCTTCTTTTTTTTTTTTTTAATTGAGTTTTAAATTTTAATTCCTCAATATTAATTTTTGGCCTACTTTTATAATTCGGAACTATTGACCAAGAAGGCGTTTTTGATTAATTTAATTTTCTAAAAGTCAAACTTTTATACTATATCGGCTTTTCAAGTAAACAAAGAAATAATTTCGTTTAAATAATAATAATTTATCCCTTTTCTTCCAAAATGCGGAAATGAGTAATTTATTTCCATCTCCCAAACGACTTTAAAAATTTTCCTTTCTAACATGCATAATTTATTAAAATTGTAGTTATTAAAATTAACTATTAAATTAACTCGCTACAACAAAATAAAGCGACATTTTTAAATAAAAGACTAATCTAATACAAGAGTCTTATTTATTCTAATTTCTCAACTACAAATGCGTAAATGTCGCAAATGTGTAAATGAGCATGCTATCCCAAGTTAAATACCTTAAGTTTGCTACATTAATAATTTAAAGCAATCTCTTAAATTAGTGATTAATCATATAAAAGAAACTACCTATTTAAATTCCTATATCACTATTGTGTACGCCTACTCATTAATTTTGAATTTAATACTTAGGATAACAAACCTCACTTACCTCTCGCAAGGCACGCAAATCGAGGAAGTCCTCCAAGTCTCTTGACATGCATCCCAATGAAAAACAAGCCCCACGAATCCACGCACGATGCTCACCTAACCATGGCTAAGGCAAGACGAGAGTTATATGACCACTAAATCCGAATTCTAAAGATGAAGGAGCATACTCAACCTTGCAAATTCCAAAGGAGATGAACCTTGCCCTAAGCGGTGTCGTACCTGCCATCTCCTGCACCCATGAATTCATACAAGCATGCATATACATATACATATTCAATGAAGGCGTTAGCTCAAGATTCAACACAAGGGTTAGGAACAATTACATTTACACGAAAATCGATGCGAAAGCACAATAATTAAGTATGCACAGTTATTTATATTATCTAAACTACACATTTCACCATGGTTAACCTACCTTTCAAGAATGCCACATAGGAAGTCAATCATGGTCAAACGGGTTTTACAAGTCTAACTAGGGTATGGGCATTACAAGAAAGAAAGTTACAGTCAAATGACTATTTCTTGTCAAATATACAAATGGCCTTGGGGTATGATGATAGTGAAGAGAGTAGATATCAGATATAAACCCTACAAAATCCGTGAGAAAACAACTTTTAGGGTTTTTTTATTAAAACTATAAAAAAAGAAAACCTAATTCATTATACATACAAAACGAAAGCAAAGTTTCCGCTTTTCTTTTCTACCAAAGTGCAGATAGAAAGACAAAGATAAAAAAAAAATAGTGCATACCACATAAAGATTTGCAAGAAAAACCTTTGTTCGATCTCTAAAACCCTAGCTTCAAAGTGCATGGCGGCCGCAGTAAAAGTATTCTCAATCAAAAGCCAGAGAGTGCAAAAAGTGTAAAAAACAATGCAATTTACGGTTCGATTATGTATTGCACGCCCTATTTAGAAATATGGTTTCTTTTATTTATTTTAAAAAAGGAAAACAAATTTTGCATGAATATGCCTATGTCAAAGACTTATGTCTTTCGACATTAAGGTATGTATTGAGCCCTAAATAAAGAGTAAAATGACTTATTCCAAGTCTTACTTTCTTTATTTTATAATTTTAATATAATTTAGTTAACGCTTCACTTCACTTAATTAAATTATATTAAAATTATAAAATATCATTTATCTAAAAAGTAGTAATAATTTTAGTCTAACATTTATTAAAACAAATTGTTTTAATAAATAGTAAAATAAAATTATTTTAAAAAAAAGGAAAGTAAAGCAATAAGTCTAACTTGAACAAAAGGGGAGATTCTTTATTTTTGTGAGATTTTGCCAAGATCAAAGGCACAATGAAAAGTATAAAAGAGAGACAAAAGAATGACAAGAACAAACTGTATTCTCATCAATATGCAAATGATCAACTGGATTAACCAATACAATGAATATAGGCCTACTTATATAGGCAAGGCCATATGGAGTACGAGCACACAATCATGACATGTGGTTCAATGAGAAACAAGGGTAGGTAAGAAATACTAGGGTAGGTAGGAGAAATAATATGATATTCCACAAGAGGTGGATGACCCACCGAATGTGGAGTGTAATAGCAAAATAAGACCACAAAAGGTGGAATTTCTCCTACAAGCTATATCCCTATGTGCACACTTCCCTAAGTGTCCCAAATCCAAACTACGAAGATATGCATTATCCTAAGTTAACTTAA
Source organism: Cryptomeria japonica (assembly GCF_030272615.1). NCBI lineage: Eukaryota > Viridiplantae > Streptophyta > Pinopsida > Cupressales > Cupressaceae > Cryptomeria > Cryptomeria japonica. The sequence goes on along the minus strand of NC_081408.1, from coordinate 383,209,349 downwards.
GTAAAGTATAATAATATCCATAATGAATATTTATTTACACCAACACCCCCCCTTAAGTGAAACTTAGGGGAATGAAGACTCAAGTCAACATTGCAAGATGGGTCCCAACTACTAGGCCATGATAGTTACTCATGTACAATATGCAAATGCAAGCAAAACTATGCAATGTAATCTCTCACAAACAAAGAAAGGGAGAAAACCCACTGGGAAAAAACTCCCCCCCAAAAGAGAGATGAATGTACAAAAGACTCCCAAAGAAGAAGGACAAAACCTCAAAGAGGAAAAATTCCCTCCATAAGAGAGGAAGGAGAAGTCAGTTGACCCCCCTAATGAGACATCCCACACCCACAAGAGAGCTCGCAACTACTAGAACTTACTCTCGATGAAAGGTTTGGTAAAGATTTCTGCAACCTACTTCGTTGTAGGACAATACTGCAAATCAATGACCTGCTCTTGAATCAACTCTCGGATATAGTGCATATGGATCTCGATGTGTTTTGTTCGCTGGTGCTGGACTAGGTTCTTTGAGATAGCAATAGCACTCTGATTGTCGCAATGTAGAACTGTCAGTCGTGGAGTGGTGAACCCAAACTTTGTGAGAATCTGCTAAAGCCAAATGGTCTCAGTTGCTACGCTAACAACTCCTCAATCAAAGAGAGAGCAATAGCATGCTTCTTCTTGCTCTACCAACAAATGGGGCCTGAACCAAGGTGAAAATTGTAACCTAAAGTAGACTTATGATCATCAAGATCTCCAACCCAATCGGAGTCTGTGTAACCAACCAAGCAAAGTCCTGTGCCTATTGCATAGTGAATCCCATAGTGATGTGTACCATGGATGTAATGAAGGATGCATTTGGAGGCTTTCCAATGAAGCTCAAATGGTTCCTGCATGAAGCGGGAAACCATGCCAACTGCAAATGAAATATTAGGGTGTGTGTGAGTCAAGTATATGAGACTACCCACAAGTTGACGATACAATGTGGCATCAACTAGTGGAGAAGAGCATTGAACCTCAAGCTTGACTCCTGAAAGAAAGGGAGTCAGTGCAGGCTTACAATCAACCATATGAAAGTGTGCAAGTAGATCAAGAGCATACTTGGGCTGCGAGAGTGTAATCCCAGAAGGTGACTGTGAAATCTCTATCCCAAGAAAGTAGTGCAAAAGACCCAAGTCAGTCATAGAAAATCTATCATGCAAAGTAGATTTGACCCTGCTAATGATGGATGTGGTGCTCCCTGTAATGATCAAATCATCAACATAGAGCACAAGTATCAAGTGAGAGTCATTTTTCACAAAATGTAGACATTTGGATCGAAATGACACCTGGTGAACCCTGCTGAGAGAAGAAAGGAATCCATCTTGGCATACCAAACCTTGAGGGCCTTCTTGAGGCCATAGAGAGATTTCCTTAGTCTACAAACCAAGGAAGTATCCTGGATGAAACCTTGTGGCTGCTCCATATAAATCTCCTCATGAAGAAAAGAACTCTTCACATCCATCTAATGTACAACCCAACCATGAGCTACAGCAATAGTAAGTGTCAAGCAAATGGAGTTCATCTTGGCTATGAGCTCAAAGGTCTCAGTATAGTCAACACCTGGAACCTGAGAGAAACCTTTCACAACAAGCTGAGCCTTATACTTATCCACACTACCATCTGTTGCAAACTTGGTTCAATAGATCCACTTACATCGAACCACATTTCTCCGCTTAGGGAGATGGAGTAAATCCCATGTGTTGTTCCTCATCAAGGAACTATACTCTTCCTCCATAGCTTGGTCCCACTCAGGACCCCCTGATGCTTCTCAAAATGTCTATGGATCGGAAGCAGTAGCAATGAATGCATGTGGAAGATCCTGATGTTGTGATCGAGTCCTCCGTGTATCTGAAGGATTCCCAACAAGAGAACCCGCTGACACAAGTGTCTATCAAGCCCAACAAGGTCTAGGTGGAGGTGGAGAACGAGGCTCCTCAACTGCAAGTGGACCCTATGGAGGTGTAACCCTGTGAGTCGAAGTTGAAGGAGTCTCATCATTTGAATCACTATCATCACTATCCACAATGGAGGAAGGTGGAGGAGGTATAGAGGCTAAGCTAGGAGAGCTTTCCTCAAAGTGAATACTTCCCTCAATAAACACCTCATGTGTCTTAGGATCCATCAATCGATATTCCTTAACACCCTCAGGATATCCAACAAATATGTAAGGCCGACTCTGAGGTTCTAATGCCTTGCATTTTTGCAGAGGTATGCGAGCCCATGCTGGACACCCAAAGACTCTGAAATGTCTCACAATTGGTTTCCTACCAGCCCAAGCCTCAAAAGGAGTAATAGCTTGCAAAGCTTTGTGAGGAACCCGATTCTAGATGTGTGTGGCACAACTGATAGCCTCTGCCCAAAAGGCAGGATCAAGAGAACATGCATGTATCATACAACTAGCCATTTCTTTGAGAGTTCTATTCTTGCGTTCTGAAACTCCGTTCTACTGTGGAGTGTATGTAACAAAATGCTGAAGATCAATCCCCTCAAATGTACAAAAATCCTCAAGTCTTTTGCTCACATATTCCCTTCCATTATCTATACGAAGAATATTGACCACTTTCCCGGATTGCTTCTCCACACGAGTCTTGAAGTCCTGAAAATTGTCAAATACTTCACTCTTGTGAATAAAAAAGTAGACTCAAGTGAAGCGGTATTAGTCATCAATGAAGGTGAGCACATAGCAGGCCTTGCTAAATGAAGGTGCTAGAAATGGACCTACTACATCATTGTGAACAAGTTGAAGAACTTCCAAAGCTCTCCAAGCTTTCCCCTTATCAAACTTCTCCTCGGGATGCTTGCCTATGGAACAACCTGAACATACACCCTCTAAAAAACTGATTCAAGGTAGACCTGTGACCATGTCTTTAGTGCTGAGCTTCTGAAGATAGCAGTAGTTGAGGTGACCAAACCGCTCATACCATAGCTTACTTTCTGAATTTGAATGAGTAAGCAAGGCCCTAGAAGGAGAACTTGGCACAAAAAGGGGAGAATGAATAAAGCCTTGAGTTGTCATTGACTTGTTCCACTGCTACCAAGGCATCATCATCAAGTTCCTTTACCACAACTGAATCAGGTGTAAACTCAACCTTTTTCCCATTCTCATAGTGAGTGATTTGGTAGATAGAGAGAAGGTTGGTAGTCAAGTTAGGAACATAAAGAACATTCTCAAATGTTCCATCATCCATGTCAATTGAACCTTTCCCTTCAACCTTTACTTGTGTATCATCACCTATGTAAATGTGAGGTACCTTAGATGGCTCCAATGAAGAAAAATGCTCCTTTGTAAAACCCATGTGATAAGAGGCACCTGAGTCAAGTATCCACTACTGTGAAGAACCTGTTGTAGGCAAAAATGCTTGCCCTTTTTCCTTAGACTATGAGGAAGAGGAAGGAGATGAATCCTTATTTGTGTACACAGATGGCAAATTGATGTTGTTTTTCTTAAGAAGATTTGTCAACTCATCAACTTTCTTGGTGTGGCATCAATGCTCATCATGACCATACTTCTTGCAATATGCACAAGTTGGTTTATCCTTCTTAGGTAGAGTCCCCTTCTTGGAAGAGGATAAAAAATTGCCTTGTGATGGAGAGGATGATTGTCCTTTTTCCTATTGTGGCTTTGACTTATATTGCTTCTTCTTCTTGTTGGAATCTTTTCCTTGACTCCCTTAACTCCCTTGATTAGCCACCAAAGCCTTGGACTTTGAATACTTGAGAAGCCCCATGTTCAATAACTTAGATTGCTCTAATATCAACATTTCTGTGAAAGCATCAAATGAAGGCATAATGTAGGAACTCCCCACTGTCAAACGATGAGTTTGGAATCTAGATACAAATGTTGCATATTCTGATGCAAGCTTGTCCAACAAGTTGAATATCAACTGAGCATCCTTTTTGTCAATTCCACAATCCTTAAGCTTTGCTCTTAGCTCTTTTTCTTTGGCGACATAATCTTGGATTGTATAAAAACTCTTGGGATCCAAGTTGGTGAGCTCATTGTCAATCTTGTAACCTCTCATTTCATCAACTTGACCATACAATTTCTAAAACATATCCCAAGCCTCTTTGATTGTTGTACACTTCTCAATATGAAAAATGAGGTCATTTGATACATACTTAAGCAAAGTTCCAAGAGCCATGCAATTCTTAGTGAGCCATTCTAAATGATAATTAGGATTAGCCTTAGGATCAGGTGGTGCTGCTATTGTTCTGTCTATGTAATGCGTGAGACCTTTTTCCATTAATTTGCTCCATACTTTAATTTTCCATGATGCATAATTATGTGGAGTTAAAGGTGGAAATTTATGAGGACTCATTGCAACAAAAATGAAAGAGCACAAGGAAAGAGAGGCACAATCAGACAAGACACCCCCCCAAATTCACTCAATCAAAGAACCCCCCCAATAAAAAATGATGATTTGGCACTTTATACTTAGTGCGTGTACAATGGGCCACTTGCAAAAAATGGCAAAGTGGACTTCTGATTTCAACTTTACAACTGCCTTAATAAGGCCAAAAAGGACTCAAACTAATAATGCAAGAGATCTAAACTAAGATCCAAGAAAATTACAGGTACCAAGTAGGCCAAATAAGACCAATATCTGAAAGTACAATTTCCACTCAAAATATCTAAAATCTGATCATAGATTATCAAATTAGACAAAAAAATATGCACTTTCAAAAAAAATGACACCTGAAAAGGAGGTCGTATGATCTCAAATGAAGCCTTTGAAGTTGCAAAATTGAGGATTGGACAGGTACAACTAAGAGAATCTGAAAATTCTGAAAAAACTGTGCACCAAAATCATACACACTACCACACCACTATGAAGAGCACAAAAAATTAGCCCAAATCAAAAAAAATTGCACCCAAAAAGGAGCAAAATTGAGCAAGTTATGATCCTCCAAAGTTGACCCAAAAATCTAAACTGCTGAACGGAGAGGGGTCTAAATTTTTTTCAAAAAATGCTGAATGGGTGCTGACTGGGCAGAAGGTATGGGCTGGAAATTTTTTTTTTTTTTTTTTCAAAAAAATCTTTTTAAAAACTGGAAAAAAAACATTTCAGAATTTTTTTTTTTTGAGATCCGAAAATTTCGTACCATGTCACTCGAATTGGGCAAAAAATTCCTCCAACACCCAAACTTCGATTTTTTCCAAAATAGGTTGATTTTATACTCACTTTTTATGGAAATGGCCTCTTGGACGCAATGGTGAGGTCAAAAATGCTCTAAGATGCCTCCAAAAAATGCTGTCCCTCAAATCCAAAAATAGAAGCCTTCCAAGATGTCTCCAAAAATCAATCAATTGAAGCCCCAATGGCTCTAATACCATGTGAGATTTTGCCGAGATCAAGGGCACAATGAAAAGTATAAAAGAGAGACAAAAGAATGACAAGAACGAATTGTATTCTCATCAATATGCAAATGATCAACTGGATTAACCAATGCAATGAATATAGGCTTGCTTATATAGGCAAGGCCATATGGATGTACAAGCACACAATCATGACATGTGGTTCAATGAGAAACAAGGGAAGGTAAAAAATACTAGGGGTAGGTAGGAGAAATAATATAATATTCCACAAGAGGTGGATGACCCACCGAATGTGGAGTGTAACAGCAAAATAAGACCACAAAAGGTGGAATTTATCCTACAAGCTATATCCTTATGTGCACACTTCCCTAAGTGTCTCAAATCCAAACTATGAAGAGATGCATTATCCTAAGTTAACTTAAGTAAAGTGTAATAATATCCATAATGAATATTTATTTACACCAACAATTTTTAGCTATCTTTGGTGATACTCTCCATACAAATGCACAAAAAGTGAAGAGCTATTTTTTGCCTTTGGCTATATTTGTTATCAGCAACATGCAAATTCAATCGAAGAGGCACTTTTTTAGTTATGGGCTATGTTTAGCAAGGTTAGTAGTTCTATTTTTTGCACTGGTAGTTATTGTTAGGATAACCGGTGAACAACTAAGGGGGGGATGAATCATTTGTTGACAAATTATATTAGTTAAACACTTAACAACCTTTAACCAGAACAAATAAACATTAAGTACTAGAATACCAGAACTAGATACCGATAAGCAATAAAACTTAAGAGTGAAACAGATAATCAACACAATGCAACCATACCACATAACACCATGATTTGTATGTGGAAAACCCAAAAAGGGAAAAACCATGGTGGGAAGCCTACCCACAATCAGATGATACTTCTACAAAAAGTATGTGATACAATGAAGGGCCTACACATGCAGGAAGGCACACTGCCTAGAGCATACTGCTCATTACAAAAGAGTCTCACTGACCACAAAGAGGTTATAACCACCTCAAGATAAATGGACAACAATCCAGAATAATGAACTGCCAGAGATAACATCTACCATGCCTGATTACAATCCCGATTAAGCTCAATACCGGAGGCCTTTGACCTCTTCCATAATCCCAATTCGATCACCTCTGATTGACCAAATATCCTTCACATATGATATTACATTCCACGACTACAAATATTTTCTACAATGAGATGTTACATCAATTTATACAAACCCTAAGGCCTAAAACAATTAGGTCAGCCACCTAAAAGATATTACAATAAGATCATTGCATACATCCATATTACAATGATATGCCATGTTGGCTTAAGACCAAAACAACAATAACCAATTTGTAAATCATCCTGATAACATATAGAGAACACGTTAACATGATACCGGTCCATAACCTAGATAGGCACCAGACCTAATGTGGGTCCACCACACCAAAGCAATGTCTTCAATCAGTTGAGACACAATCAAAGAACATCTTCAACATCCTGAAATCCATCTAGAAGTCGTACCAACACCTCTTATGCATCCTGTCATGATTTCTTAGTGAAAGCTCTGTCGGTTAAACCTTAAACCCATGCCAGTAAGGGTTTACAAGAGTGTATGATAGCATCTGATTACCAAGTCAATACCAACTGACCAAAACATGCTCCAGAAGCATGTAACACATAAAATCAAACATACTTCATTGATCCAAACATGTTGGAAGTGTCCAACAGATAGTCTCTTCTGCCGGTAACACTAGATCTTCTACTGGTAACCGAAACTTGTCTGCTGGTAGCCAAAACCTATCTATCAGAACCAACCATAACAACTAGTGTTTACATTAATGACAAAACATCAATGCAACACATAATCAATTCATCCATAATACCAACAATCTCCCCCTTTGGCATTGATGGCAACACTAGATGTGAAAAACATCTAAGTACGAAGAAATGCCAAACAAGTCTCCCCCTATGGAAGACGATCAACAATCTCCTAAATATCAATAACTTTCCCCTTGTGAATAATATCTTTGTGAAGTTCTGAATTTGTTTTTCACATCACTATATCTCCCCCTTTGACATCAATGCCAGAAATCTGACAAAAATATCAAAACAAGAATGTAAACCTCTAAATCTCAAAGAGGACTACTCCCCCTGAGTAGTAGCACCACTCATCAATGACATAATGAATAATATATCTGATAATGCATGTCAGACTGATGACAAACTGCATCAATCAAGTCTTTGGCAGAGGGGTAGAAACCCCTAACCCATCTCTCAAATACTCAAATGATTCCTTAGACAACGATTTAGTGAATATATCTGCAATATGCTCTTTAGTGTTCACATAAACCAATTTGACTTCCTTTTCTTCTACCTTGTCCTTCAGAAAGTTATACTTTATTGATATATGCTTAGTCTTAGAGTGAAATACTAAATTTTTAGACATGTCAATAGCTGCAGAGTTATCGCAGTAGATAACTACCGGTTCACTACAATTTACCTTGATATCCTTCAACATTTGCTTCATCCACAAAACTTGAGTGCAATTAGTTGCTACTGCAACATATTCAACTTCTACAGTAGATAAAGAAATGCATGACTATTTTTTGCTGATCCATGAAACCAATTTCTTTCCAAGAAAGAAAGCTCCACCAGAAGTGCTCTTCCAGTCATCAGTATCTACTGCCCAATCTGAATCAGTATATGCACATAAAGTGAAATCATCATTTTTAGAATACCATAAGCCATATTTTGTTGTTCCTTGAAAATACCGGAATATCCTCTTTACTGCACATTCATGATTTTCTTTAGGATTACTTTGATATCTTGAAACAATACTTATTGTGTTCATAATATTCGGTCTAGTCTGAGTTAGATATAACAAACTGCCAATCATAGATTTGTACTTTGTCAAATTCACCGGTGTAGATGTTTCTTTGATAGATAATTTCTCACTTGTCACCATAGGAGTACTTACCGGTTTGGAATTATCCATACCAAACTTCTTCAACAATTCCCTCAAATACTTAGTTTGACAGATAAAAATGCCTATGTCAGTTTGAGTAATCTACAAACCTAAGAAAAATCTCATCTCACCAATCATGGACATTTCAAATTCATTCTTCATATTATTAGAAAGCTCCATGCACAATTTATCTTCTCCTCCAAAAATATATCATCAACAAATACTTCAATAATTAGAATATCATCATCAGTGATCTTATAATATAAATTACTATCAGCACTGCCTTTAGTAAAACCAAGCTTCAAAAGATATTTATCCAACCTTGCATACCAAGCTCTAGGAGCTTGTTTCAATCTATATAAAGATTTCCTCAATCTGCAAACCATATCTTTATCATCTGTCAATGAAAATCCATCAGGTTGCTCAATGTATATTTCTTCCTCAAGTTCACCATTCAAAAATACACATTTAACATCCATTTGATAAACCTTATAGTTCTTATAAGCTGCATAGGCAAGAAATAATCTAACAACTTCAATTCTAGCTACAGGTGCAAATGTCTCACCATAATCAATTCCTTCCATTTGAGAATATCCTTTACAAACCAATCTAGCCTTGTTTCTTACAACTTGACCATCCTCATTCAGTTTATTCCTAAAAACCCATTTAGTTCCAATAACATTCTTATTTTTAGGTCGGGGAACTAAATTCGAAGTCTCATTCTTTTCTATCTGATCTAATTCATCTTCCATAGCCTTTAACCAATGTTTATCTTTACAAGCTTCAATAACAAATGTCGGTTCAATTTGAGAAATAAGACATACCTCTTCATTTTCTAGTCTTCTTCTTGTCATAACTCCCTTGTTCCTATCTCTAATGATTTAATCTTACATACCTTGGTGTCTTCTGAACTTCAGGTTCACTGCCCTGATCATCAATCATAGTTGAATTTTATGATTGTATTGGTGTAATTGTCTCAGTTTCCTATACTGGTTGAGGCATTGCCGGTTCAGTTATGATCATTTCCACTGTCGGTTCCCTGTCATAAGATATAGATTGATTTCTATATTGCTTATCTACTTTCACATTAGCGCTCTTTATAATTTTCTGCAATCTTTTGCTATAACATCTATATGCTTTGCTTTGAATTGAATAACCAAGAAATATTCCTTCATCACATCTAGGATCAAACTTCCCAATTGAATAATCCCTTTTGATATAACATTTACTTTGAGAAATTCTGAAATATTTAATAGTAGGTGTGTCCAAACCATAATTCATAAGGGTTCTTACCGGTTTCACCTTTGATGTGAACTATGTTGAATGTGTAGACTGTTGTATTCACTGCCTCTCTCTAGTAGATGTGAGGCAATTTGGCTTCCATCATCATAGACCTTGTTGCATCCAAAATGGTTTTGTTCTTTCTTTCTACTACTCCATTCTACTTAGGAGTCTGAGGTGCAGATAATTGTCTCCTAATTCCATTTGTCTCACAATAACTGTTAAATTCATGAGAAGTGAACTCACCGCCTTGATCTGATCTTAGACATTTGATTTTCAATCCACTTTCTGTTTCAACCTTTGCTTTAAAGATCTTGAATTTCTCAAAGGCTTCAGACTTCTCCCTAAGAAAAGTCACCCACGTCATTCTAGCATAATCATCAATTATTAGCATGAAATACCTATCACCTTGAAAGCTTCTAGTCCTTGTTGGACCACATAAGTCAGCGTAAATCAAATCAAGAACATCATTAGTTTATCATGTATGCTCTTAAAATAAGTTCTAACTTGCTTTCCCAATTGACATTCCTTACATACTGGATTATGTGGCTTCATAATCTTAGGTATATTTCTAACTGCCTTAGTTGAACTGATCTTAACAATACAATCAAAATTAACATGACATAATCTTTTATGCCATAGCCAACTCTCATCAATATGAGGAATCAAACATGTCTTATTACCAGTATTCAAGTGAAAGATATTACCTCCAGTCTGAGTACCGGTTGCAATTTCCAAACCAGTTTTGTTAATGATTTTGCATTTTCTATCTTTAAATTGAAATTGGAAAACCTTGTCCACCAATTGACCAACACTCAAAAGATTATACTTTAAACCTTCTACGTAATAAACATTATCACTATTATGCTTTCCATCCATAGAAATAATACCTTTACCGTTGATCATACATGTTTTGTCATCTCCAAATCTGACTTGACTACCATTGTATTCTTGTAGGGACAATTATATTTTATATCTCTAGTCATATGATGTGAGCATCCACTATCAATTACCCATTTATCCTTATCTTCAAATTTTGTTGCCAGGGCCTTTTGTTCATTTAAGATAGACGCTTCCAGTCCATCATCCTTTAAAGCATAGAAAACCCATTCCTTTCCATTCCTAGATCCACTAGCATAATCTACTGCTGGTTCATCCTCAGAGTCATCACTTACTCCTTCCTCATCTGCTATGTAGCACTATTTGCTTTTCTTGAATCTACATCTGTTCTAATTAGGATTAAATGTTTTCTTAACTCTCTCTTCAAATCTTGCATTCCTTTCAAGACATCTAGATGCAAAATGACCAATCTTATTACATGCAAAACATTTAAAAGGTGCTTTTCCTTCATGCTTACTTCCTATCGGTCCTTTAGGTACTCTTCTAGCAAATAAGGCTTCAAGTTGCTCAAATTCTTCATCTTATTTCCTTATATCTTCCAATTATTTTGCATATAAGGCTTTCCAATCACTTTTGCTGGTAGATGATGATGATGCATGAAAAGCAGGTTCAGACTTTATAGCTCCAGAAGATCCAAATTCTTCAAGCTCAAAAGCAAATAATTTCCCAATCAGAATGTCTCTGTTAACTGAAGTGTTTGCCATTGTTCTCAGCTCATTAATTGTAGTTGCCTTCATATTGTAAGCCAGTGGAAGGGCTCTCAAGACTTTGGAAACTATTTCATCTTCACTCAGAGATTTTCCACAACATTGAATTCTCATAACAATCTCATTTACTCTTTCCATAAACACAACAATTCTTTCATTATCTTCCATCTTGAAGTTTTCATATCTTACCCAGTAACCATCAAGTTTAGCAATTTTGACAGTAGGATGACCTTCATTCAGAGTTTGCAATTTATCCCACATAACCTTTTCCGATGATTTATCGGTCAATCCCATGATTTGTGGATCAGTAAGTGCACACAAGAGGGCTTCTCTAGGTCTACAATCATTTTTAATATTCTTGTCCAAGTCTGCAGGAGAAGGATTTCCAAATGCTGAATCATAAGGTGTATATCCTTTCATACTGATCTCCCAAATATCCTTTCCAAGACATGTAAGATGAGTCTCCATTCGAATTTTCCATATCCCATAATTTGTTCCATCAAGCTTAGGGATTTCTCTTTTGAAAATAGTTGTCGATGGATTTGAAGTGTCAGGTTCCATAGGATCTACGTCAAGCGGTTAAGCTTGTGCAAAAGAGGACCAAAGATCTGATACCAATTGTTAGGATAACCGGTGAACACCTAAGAGGGGGAGTGAGTGAATTAGTTGTTGAAAGATTATATCAATTAAATCACTTAACAACCTTTAACCGGATCAAATAAACATTAAGTACCAAAATAGCCGAACTAGATACATGTAAGCAATAAAACTTAAGAGTGAAACAAATAATCAACACAATGCAACTATACCAAATAACACCATGATTTGTATGTGGAAAACTCAGAAAGGGAAAAGCCACGATGGGAAGCCTACCCATAGTCAGATGATACTTCTGCAGAAAGTATGTGATACAATGAGGGGCCTGCACATGCAACAAGGAACACTTCCTAGAGTGTACTGCTCATTACAAAAGAGTCTCATTGACTACAAAGAGGTTATAACCAACTCAAGATAAATAGACAACAATCCAGAATAATGAACTGCCAGAGATAGAATCCACCACGCCTGATTACAGTCCCGGTTAAGCTCAATACTAGAGGCTTTTGACCTCTTCCTTAATCCCAATTCGATCACCTATGATCGACCAAATCTCCTTCGCATATGATATTACATTCCACGACCACAAATATTTTCTACAATGAGATCTTACATCAATTTATACCAACCCTAAGGCATAAACCAATTAGGTCGGCCACCTAAAAGATATTAAAATAAGATCATTACATACATCCATATTACAATGATATGCCATGTCAGCTTAAGACCAAAACAACAATAACCAATCCATAAATCATCCCAGCAACGTGTAGAGAACATGTTAATATGATACTAGTCCATAACCTAGATAGGCACCAGACCTAATCTGGGTCCACCACACCAAAGCAATGTCTTCAATCAGTTGAGGCATGATCAAAGTACATCTTCAACATCTTGAAATCCATCTAGAACCCGCACCAACACCACTTATGTATCCGGTCAAGATTTCTCAGTGAAAGCTCTGCCGGTTAAACCTTAAACCCATGCTAGTAAGGGTTTATAAGAGTGTATGATAGCATCCAATTACCAGGTCAATACCAACTAACCAAAACATGCTCTAGAAGCATGTAACATATAAAATCAAATATACTTCATTGATCCAAACATATCGGAAGTGTCCAACAAATAGTCTCTTCTGTCGATAACACTAGATCTTCTTCCAACAACCAAAACTTGTCTATCGATAACCAACCATAATAGCTAGTGTTGGCATTAATGACAAAACATCAATGCAACACATAATCAATTCATCCATAATGCCAATAGTTATCATGTAGTTTTAGCAAAGGGACTGATTTTTTCATTCCAACACCTATTTTTGCCAGCATGCACCATGCAATTTGTTGGAATAGAGAGTTACCTTTTAGAGATATTTTTGGGATTTGTGGCAGTCCTATTTTTAGCAGAGGGGTTTCTTTTTCATGCAGTATCAGTGGCAGACCTATTTTTGGCAGGATTACACATGATTTTTTTAAGCTATTTTGGGGAAATTCACCCAAGACTTTTTCTCATACAATTTTTTCTATTAGGGTTTTTGAAGGAGATGTAATTCATGCATTCTATATATTCTCTCTCCTTTTTTTCCTCTGGTTCTTTCTTTTTTCTTACACATACAACAAAAAGAATTGTATATCAACACTTAGCAGTTTATAGTTATTGTAATAGAGTTATTTTTCATTCAGCTTTGATAATTTCACAGTGATTTAGGTTGTAGGTTGTGTTCACCTGGTTTTTTAGGTCCTTGCATGTTGTGAAAAATTCACTTTTCCTACATGAAAAAGCTAAATAGCTTCGAACCTTTTTGCAAATTATTTATGAATTGGGTGGTCTAATTTATTTGTGAAATGTTTCATTCAATATTGCAGTTGTTATAGTTTTACTGTAGTAGTTTAAAACTTCATAATTTTTGTGTATCACCTCCATTAGGATAGGTTTTTCATTACAAGCAAGCTTTTTACCCTTTTCCCACAAGAAGTTAGTGTAGGAGATCCATCAAGACAAGAAGTCGGCCTGGTCTCCAGAGATTCACCTTCAACTTGAGCAACCCATAGGCTCAAAGGTATTTCCATGTTTCACAGGATTGCTTGGTTTCACACTTAGCATCACGGGTGCAATCCTCCATGAAAAGAGTTTTTGGCATGTCCGATGGGACTCATTTGAGCTGTTATAGCTCAAAAAAGCTCCACTTTTATTGCTATTTTGGTATTGACAACAATATTACAACCTTTTGAGGTTTTTTTTTATGTACCTGATGACTCTATTTTTTGGTTTTATGTGCAGAACAGGTCTTAACAACATATGAGAAAATATCAGACAAGACAAAGTGAGGATCCGATTAAGCACACTGAGCTACCACCATCACTAAGGAGGTAAAGGACAACGAAAAAGACAGAGAAAGCAACAAATTCAGCAGTTGAGTTTTCAACAGATTCATCAGCTGAAGTTTTTCTTGAGGTCCCAAATTCTGATTTTTTGTCTAATTCTTCTCCTCTACCTATTTATCAGCCTAATTTTTCCACTCGTATAAATCATCTTTTTGCAACAACCCCAGTTCAACCATTCATCACCTAGAATCTACCAATTAATCCACCAGTAAATCCTCTAGTAATTCCAATGGCCATACCAAGAGTACATTCTTTTGTACCCTTCAATGGAGGCAACCCTTTAAATCTGACCCAACATGATCCCATATGAGGAGTAGCTCTAAAAAGTCTACCTATTTTTACTGGTGAAGACCATGTTACACCTATTGATCACATAAGAGATATGACATCACTTTGTGCAGTTCACCATATAACCCAAGAGAATGTAGAACTCAGGCTATTGTCACCATCTTTTAAAGGAAAAGAACTTCAATGGTTCAGAGGTTTTCTAATTAATTTAGTTGGTGATTGGGATGATTTGGGTGATAAGTTGACAAAGCAGTTTGTAGATAAGTCAGATCACCTATCATTGGTTGAGCAGATGACTAATTTCAATTACTGTTCTGAGCGAACCTAGAATATAATTCCTACAATGGTAAAACCCTCTCCTGAACATGCATTTTTATACTATTTGAGAGCTTTAAACAATGATATTGTTGTTATGATTCGGTCTATGGGTGGGGTTATATTACCAATAGCTTATGATGTATCAATTAGAGCAAAAAAATAGCCTTATACAAGCGGCTAAAATTTCCCCTAGGCCTCCTATGCCTATTTTCCCTGATATAAAGTCATTGATGCCTTTGCAAGTACCCTCTATAGCTGCAATACCCACTGTTCCAGCTCTAGGTTTTCAGAATTATGCTCAAAATAGTGTTGTTTCAGACCCGTAAAAAAAAATTTAGGAGTTAAAGGAGATGTTTATAAAGAATGTTGAAGAAATTCACCAAATTCAACAGACTATGCAAAATTTTGGCAATAAATTGGTGAGCCTCAAGAAAAATCAAACCCAAAATCAGAGGTATCAAGCCCCATATTAAGCTCCTTATCATCCCAATAGGCCTAACTACTAGAATGACCCTTATAATCAAAGGAGAAATTATAATAATAGGCCAAACCAACAGTATAATCCAAACACCACTAGAAACACCAGAGATATTGTACCTGTTCAGAACAATATGGCTCAAGACTACTGTTTTCTGTGCCAACAACCTCATAATCAAACATCATGTCAAAATGCAATGAATGCTCAATCACAAGCTTTGATGATACATAATAACATGTCTTATCAAGATGAAGGTACAAATGAGGAACTAAAAAGTCTTCAGGTGGCTATGATGAATTGGCTGGGTCAGGAATTTTGTGGAGTTAATCATCTACAAGTGCAAACTAGACCTTATTCACCTGTCATAGCTTATACAAGGTCAAAAAAAGCATGCTATTGACATTGGACAGCAAGATGGAACCAATGGGAAGTAGCAAGATAAGTCCAAATAGCAGCAAGATAAGTTAAAACAACAAGCTTCTAAAAGCCAACAGGCTGCTAGGGTACCTCTACCTATCCAAAATGTGCAGATTTTACCAAGAGGACAACTTGCAACACCTAAATAATAGTAGAAAGTTCACTTTCAGCTAAAACCAACTCAGCTAGAGCCTACTATTCCAAAAGTACAACAAAATGTTATTGGTATTCCCTTTAATATTGTTAAATCTATGATGAATACCACTGTTCTCATGTCAATGCTTGATGCATTGCAAATTCCTAGGAAAAAAGAATTGTTGAGAGACAGATTAGATGATATTTCCTTGACCAATGAGCCTCAAAAAGATCAACCAAAGGTTGCATTAGCTAATGATATTCTTGTCAACAATACTCAGCCAATCCAAACAACAAAGCCTCCATTTTTCCTAACATTGATAATTGGTAACCATATAGTCCACAATCACATGATAGACTCAGGAGCCAGTAGTTCAATTATGCCCAAAGACCTTGCAGATAAACTTGGTCTAATATATAAGCCTATTTCTAGAGGAGTTGTAAAGTTAGATGGAACAACAGTCAAGTCAGTTGGAGTGGTCAAAGATCTTGGTTTGCCTGATCTTGGTTTGAACTTGCATGCTTGTCCTAATTTTGTAATACCTCGGGACATGTACATAGCTAACTTACCTCCACACTTTGCCATTTGCTTATGTAGAGATTTCACAGTGAAATTAAGAGGATATCTTTCTGCTGATTGGTCACACTTGTTTTTTAGAACCTGATATGACACTAAGGTGACCATTAAATCAGAACCTCAAGCCACTCACCACTTGGAACCATATATCCCAAGTCCTATAAATGCAGATCTTACTATTAGATACCATGAGGAGGTACCACCCATTCAGGATCTAGATACACCTATTCAAGGCATACCTGATGTCAACTTGGATGAATGGACAACTTAGAATAATACAAAAGATCCTTCCATCAACATGGATGAAATAGGTCTTGGTGTGTATATGATTCATGAGGAAGATGTTGTTATTCCTAAGCTTGGAAAGGAAGATAATTCTACTGGACCAACAATCAGAACAATAGGAAAATCAGGTTTGGCAGCTATATTTTGATGGTTCAAGAGGTAAAAATGGTCTGGAGGCGGTGTATGCTTGTTTGACCCGAAGGTATGAAATATTATATTGCTTTCAGATTTTTTTCAGCTGCACAAATAATACAACAAAATATGAATCACTTGCACATGGTCTAGAGTGGGCTAGAAAGAAAAATATTAATTTTTTAAAGGCTTTTGGTGTCAGTGAATTAGAGGTGAATCAAGTTAGAAACATTCATATCACCAAAAATAATATTTTAAAGATGTATAAACACAGAATCTAGGATTTGATTGAAGATTTTGAGGAATTTAACTTGCTGTCCATACATAGAAATCAGAATAAAGAGGCAGATAGGCTTGCTTCCTTAGATGCTCAGTTTGACATTCCTAAAGAAAGAAAAAATATTCATAGACAACAGTATGTTAAAGTTGTTGTGAGGCCCTCAGTCCTAGATAACACTGTTAATTGGCAAGTTTTTGACTTAGATGAGTAGATTGCCAACTTCCTAATTGAAGAAGTCAAATTTTCTGTCGGAAATCAGCATAAATTTAGTGAACACTATGAAAATTAGTTTCTTCAACTAAAAATTAACAAGTTGCCCAAGGGTTTGGTGACCCTTGAATCTATTTTTAATATAGAAGATCAGGTCAGAAAGGAAAAAGACAACATGTTTGTGAAGGAAAAACACTATGAGCCCATTGAAATATTCAAGGACAATCTGCTGGAAATTGGCAAGGTGTGTACTTTTGAAGAAAGGCATGCTTTTGTGTTACTTTGTCAAGAATTCAATGATATATTTGCATGGAGGTATGAAGAATTGAAAGGATTTGATCCTCACTTATCTTAGCATACCGTAGAACTGGTAAATAATGCAAAACCAGTTTGGCAGAAACAAAGGCCTCTTAATCCAAAATTAGAGCATCTTATGAAAATTGAAATAAATAAGTTGATTGAAGGAAATATCATTTTTCCAATCAAACACACATCCTGGGTATCCAATCTAGTTCCTGTTAGGAAGAAGAATGGAGAACTTAGGTTGTGTGTTGATTTTAGAGACTTAAATAGAGTCTCTCTGAAAGACCATTACCCCTGCCCTTAATGGAGCAAATTTCGCAGGTTGTTTCAAGTTCAAAGATATTCTCATTGCTTGATGGTTATTCAAGATATAACCAAATTTTGTTCAAAGAAGAAGACCAATATAAAACAACATTTACCACTAAGTGGGGTACAATGGCTTACAACAAAATGCCATCTGAATTGTCCAATGCAGGGGCAACATTCTAGAGAGCAATGGACATGGATTTTCAAGGCCTGATTAACAAGTTTGTTTTGGTTTAATTAGATGATGTTATAATATTTTCTAAAAAATCTAACGAACATCTTGACCATCTTAGACAGGTATTTGAAAGATGCAGGGAGTCTGGAATTTCATTGAATCCCAAGAAGAGCATATTTGTTGTCCATGAAGGAAATTATTGGGATATATTGTTTCAAAACATGGAATTAGCATTGATCCAGAAAGAATAACAACCATACTTGCACTACCATTACCAGCCCATAAGAAGGCACTTCAGAGTTTCATAGGTAGGATTAACTTCATCAGAAGGTTTATTCCTAATATTGCAGCTTTAATGCAACCACTTACAACCATGCTCAAGAAAAAAATACCATTTCAATGGACTAAAGAAGGTAAAAATATTTTTGAAGAGATTAAAGAGGAAATAGCAACAACCCTTACTCTCATTAATCCCAATTTTGAGAAAGATTTTATTCTATATGCTTTTGGGAGTGTATCAGATTTTGTATGATTATGAGACTAGGTACTCATTTGTAGAAAAACATGTACTAGCTGTTATGAGAAGCCTTAAGAAATTTAGGCACATGCTTTCTAATAATAAAATTTATTTTATGGTTGCTCATCTAGTAGTGAAAGAGTTTTTGCTTAGCAAGGACATAAATGACAAAAGAGCAGGTTGGATAACCAAAGCAAAGGAATATGGCATCTCTATCATGGTTACCTAGTTGTTTAGAGGCAAGGGTTTATGTCAATAGCTTGCTGGAAGTACAGAAAACAACAACGAAGAGGAGCAACAAGTTGAAATAGTGCTAAAAAATGATGAGCAACCTATTGTCCCAACTATACCAACAACTTGGAATCAATAGATTGCTCATTATCTGCAAATAGGTGACTGTCCAGAAGGTTTGGACAGGTAAAAATAAGGTATTTCAGGTTGCAAGCCATTCCTTATGCTTTAATTGATGGTATTTTGTTCAAAAAAGACTTCAATAATGTTTTATTAAGATGTATTGAGCCAAATCATATTGATAAAATTCTACAAGAATTTCATGAAGGACCCGCAGGAGGTCACTTTGCAACAAGAGCAACTCTTAAAATTATGAGAGTTGGTTATTATTGGCCAGATTTGTTTAAGGATGCTCACTCATGGGTGATGAAGTGTGAAAAGTGTTCATTGTTTGCAGGCAAACAAAAGCTTGTAGCCTTTCCTTTGCAACCAATTGAAGTTGAATAACCCTTTGCAAAGTGGGGACTTGAATTTATAGGACCTATTAATCCACCTTCTAGTGCAGGTCACAAGTGGATTCTTACAATGACTGATTATTTCACAAAGTGGAGAGAAGCAGTACCATTGATATAAGGTAATGAAACTTCTGTCCTAAACTTCTATCAAGACTTGGTGTCCAGGTTTGGTACCTCATAATCAATAATTTCTGATAGTGCTTTAGCTTTCATTGGTCTTAGAGTTTTAGATTGCTCAGTTAAGCACAATATCTATTTGAATAATTCATCCAATGATTACCCTTAGGGTAATGGGCAAGCCGAATCAACTAACAAGAACTTGATCAACATTATTAAGAAGACCATTATGAAGAATCTGAGAACTTGGCATGAAAGCTCAAGTTAGCCCTTTGGGCTAATAGAGTTACACCAAAAAGATCAGCAGGTAACTCACCTTATATTTTAAATTATGGCAAAGAATCCAAGTTACCTATTTTACTTGAATTACCAACTTTAAACTATGTAAGAGAGCTAGAGTTACTTGAAGAGCAGCCAATGCAGATTAGGCTTGCTCAGCTTATGGAGTTAGAAGAAAATCACAAGGAAGCATATAGAAATTTATAATTTCACCATGCTTAGATGAAGATAACCTTTGATAGAAAATATGTACCGCACATATTCAATCAAGGTGATCTTGTTTTCAAGTGGGATGAGTTAAAAAATAGACTTGGTAGGCATACCAAGTTTGATGCCATGTGGGATGCCCCTTGTGTTACCACATAATGCAAAAAGAACAATGCATTCCAACTTGAAAAGTTGGATGGAGAGGTGTTTCCAATCCCTGTCAATGGGATTCACCTCAAACTGTTCTATTGAATACTAACAATTTGCATATGTACATAGTAGAGTAGTTTCAGTTTTTGTTTCCAGCAGTTTGCTAGGCCCAGCTATAAGCCGAGTTGTAGTTGTTTAATTTGAATAAGTGTTGTTCAACACTCTACAGTTTCAGTTTTCCTGATTTGAGTGTTTATTTTTAGATTTCAGCATGTTTCAGTTCAATAAGTGCTTTCCACACATTGTTGTTTTCAGTTTTCAGTTCAGTTTAGATTTGTTTGCAGTTTTTCCATAAGTGCAGTTTGCACAATGTGCAAGCTCAACTATATGCAGAGCCTTTTTAGTTTCATTTTCAGTTTTGTTTAGTGTGCTGGGATACAGTTTCATATTTTGAAGAGGGTGGATTTGACTCAATACCCAATGGATATGCTAGGCTACTAGATACTACTGTTTAGCATGAAAACACCCCTGAGAGGTCACCAAAAATGTTACCAATTTTTTATCACATCTAACTTTGGTGACCTATATAGGTCTTATGCATTGCAGGTAAAAGGTACACAAAAAATTCTTCCAAAACTTTCATTATCTTTATAAATAAATATGTATTCCATACAAGTATTTTATTTCCAATGTACAATGTTTGAATCAAGAAATAAACACATGAATAAAACATTTGCATGTAATATATTTTTATTTATAAAGAACAAACTATTTACAAGATCCTACACAAGCCGTGGGAGTAGCTGAGAAAAGATCACAATGATCATAGAAGAGTAAACACAAAAGAAACAGAAGAATGTATGAAGAAGGGAAAGAAAGAACCCATCATTGCCTGAATAGGTTGATGAGTTCTGCAAAAGAATCTTATGATCAGCTTTGTTGATTTGAGCATCCCATTGTCTACTCCATGAGATGACTTGAAACAGAGAGATAAATGGTTTTGTTAGAGCTCCAGGTTATTCCTTTCACTCCTACATACACTATGCTACTCCTAGTGTGCCTACACTACTATATCAGGTTTAGAACATAAGAGATCAATGCAGAAAAGATGCCATGAGATATCAATGAGAACCATGTTTTTAACTAACTTGTTTGTTTCATGTGTAGATACAGGTTTTAATTTTAGAAATATCATGTATGTGGGTTAAAATGGGCTCCCGAAGAGGTTGAGCTCAACATATATGTCACTACTCGCAGGGTGGTACAACTCAAATATCAAACAATGAGCACAACTGTATCCACGGTCCCATATATTGGCATTCAATGACAATAATAAACTATCATCCAATGTCAACACATACAACAATGAATAAAGCTATGTTTTGTGATCAATAGGTGACCAAAGACACCACAAGAGTAAAGGAAAGTATACAAAGTCATAATTTACATCATAATTGTAAATAGTAAAGCATACAATCATAACAACAACTAGAGAAGACAACCATTCATAGGGGTAGTCACAACCTTATAACTCTTAGGACAGTATCAAGAGAACAGTCATAGTTGCTTTGGTTGTTCATAGAGTTGAGATAATCCTTCAATGCCTAGATGGAAGCATGAGACAAATCTGAGAAAAGCAGTGTTTAAGTTCTTGTCTTGTCAACAACATAGTATTTATGAATAAAAAGACCTTTCTACTCAAGAAAACAAATCATTCTTTGAAGGCACTAAAAATACAATGAGCAAGGTTATACACAACAATGCTATCACCAAGAATCCTCAAGATAGTGGGTGAATTGAAACAATTATCTCAGAGTGTATACACAGTCATGCTAAGGGTTAACAAAAAATACAATCATCTTTGATAAATTAGGAACACATTTATACATTCATTGTCAAGAAGACATAACTATTCATCAAAGGAAGGAAAGTGATACAATGATAAAAAAATTAGCATGGAGTCACACTGTGCATTCACAGTCATATAGAAATGAGCCATGATGAGCATAGTAACACTGTCAAACCAAACCTAGAACTATCAAAGATGTATTGTGTAGTGACAAACTCAAGATCAAAGAGCAGACACTATGAAAATCACAAAGGTCTTAAAGCCTCCAAAGAGCAATAATATCCATAAATGACAGTGAGCATAGTGCAAAGCTAATGTTGCATCAATGAAATCAACAAATTAATGATAATAGCAGTCATCTATGGAGCCAAAGCAGTTCACAAAGAATCAAAAAATCTTGAATGCATATAACAATCATATGTTGCAAAATGACAATAAATAGGATAACAAATTATAAAGTAATGAATACCTCAAAGATAGTTGTGAACAATGAAAAACTTCTGACAATCATCTGTAAGTATCAAAAGTACAGTTCACATTGTAGATATTTATATGCACAACATGATCATCAAAAGGAAAAGCATTGAAAGTATTGATATATGAACAACCACTTCATACTAATAGAGCAGTTACTACTGGAAAAAAATCAGAAAGAAGGATCAATATTGGTGTTATCAACATAGTGTCTTATTATAGTAAAATGTTGAACCTGTACATTGGCAGTCAATGATCCACAATAAAGAAATAAATGAACAATGAACAAAGCATTATATATTCATAATAGTGACAACAAGCAAAGATAAAAATTCTCTATTCTTAACAACATCTATAGCCATTCACCCTAACAGAGGTATATTCATGAAGACTTCAAAGATCACATTGACTCACAACCAGTTCAAGAAAATACAAAGATACAAAATAAATGATCTCAGTCAATGGACCATGATCTCCATTAATCTACAGTAAAATCAGTCACTTTAAGAGAATTTTAGTAGAAAAGGCACAGTATTGAGGTCTGTTGTTTGATGGTATTAAATAATAGTTGCTGTGAGGTTGCACACACAAGGAAGATCATGTTAAATTGCAATAAGGGGTACATGCATAGTCACTATCACAACTTTTTTGGAAAGCTGACCTTCTTACAAAATACAGTCACAAACTTTAGATACAACATGACAATGTTATAGCCGAACCAAGGGAAATGTCTTACTGCAAGGTTAGATTGTTAATGCAAATCAAAAGAACAAAAGACACAAAAACATTCAAATAACAAAACATGAAAAATAATATTTTATACCTTGCCAAGAGAGTTCTCTTGTTCCTCTGATTTGGACTCTTGTTGAAGCCAAGAATGCACCCCTTCCTAGCTTGATCGGATTGGTCCAATATGGATAATATGGTTGGCTCTCCAAGATTGTGCACAATGTATGGAGGATGGATGGATGAGGAGGGATGAATTAATGAACAAGGAGGTATGAATTGGCTAAGTGTGGGTGAGTGGAAATTTTGGTGTAATATGGGTATGAGGATTATTTCTTGAACTTAAAATAGCAGCATAGACTTACTTGACTTGGAGATGAGAAACAAGGGGATGGAGTCCTCAATTTATAGGAGGAGAGGAGGAGAAATGAAGGGCTAGGATTGACCCAAGATGAAGGGTTAGGATTTCTTGTGAGCCCACACATGGCCTAAGAGGAGGTGACAAGACAAGTGTGGAGACTAAGAGATATGCCTTAAATGTATTTCTTGTCTCCACACTCCTCAAGGCTCATTGGGAAGACTTCCCAATGTGCCTAGGGAAGAGAAAGGAATAAAATATTCTTTGAGGGATGGGGATGAGGAATTAAAAATTCTTCAAAAAGGATGATCATGGGGATTGGAGGAATAAGGTGGAACTAAAAATTCATTGGAGGATTGGATGCCTAGAGGAATGTGAGATTTTGAACATCTCACATTCACCTAGGAAAAGAGCATTTAAGGAAGGTAGTTGGATGGAAGGGACAAGGAGTTGACTTTGTGGCTAGTCATGATGATTAGCCACTAGCAAATCATTAGGAGAGGGATTAGAAGAATGATTAGGTGGGATTAGGGTAGATAAGATTTGTAGGAGGATTTGACTAGGAGAGAGAATGAGTGGAAGGAATTAAAAATTAGAAAAATAATGATAAGTGAGTTTAGGGAGCTTATAGAAGAATTCATTAGGTTAATGATGGATTAGGATAAATGTTATTTGTAGGAACTACCTAGATTAATTAATTAATTAAAATTAATTAATTAAAAGGAGGAATTTGAGGAGACTTAATATTAGGGATTTTAAGAAGAATAAAGGTGGATTGATATATTAAATAAATCAATCAAAAGACTATAGTGACAACATTAAATATATTTAATTAATATTGAGGAGGAATAAGAATTGGCACAATTAATAAATTAATTATGCAAAGAACTTAAAATAATTAAAATAATTATTTTTAAGTGTCTACATTTTGCCCCTCTTTTACGCAATGGCAAATTTGGTAGTGGGTAAAAGATAGAAGAAAAAAGAAATAGATGCCCTAGCGTAAAGCGTGGGTGGTGTATGCCCCCTCGAGATTTTTTTTTGAAATTTTTGGTAAAATTGATGAAAAATTCTCGAAATGGAGAAGGAAAAATTAGGGCAGAGGAGATGAATGAAAAAGAAAGATAGAGCAGATGAAGAAAAATAGAAGAGGAAATAGAAGGAGGGCGATTGTGAAGGGAATGGGCCCACAAGGGGGTCCATATAAGCCACAAAGGGCCCAAGGAGGAGTCATTGTTACACAGAAGCCTTGGAGAAAATCAGAGCCTAGAAGGAGAGAAGGAGAGATGGATTGTGTTCCCAAATGTGAGCACCGTGCCGAGAGAATCTGATGGTATGAGATACCCATAGGCTATGGACCACTGGTATATAGGACTATCCTCCTTTGTGAATTTTTAGGTTTAGGGTAGAATTAGGGCATAGTTTAGGGCCAAACTTTGGTGACGCGAACGTGTTGATCGTCGTTTTGGCACGCGTGCCTATAGGGTAGCACGAGCGCTCGAGAGTGGAAAGGGAAAAGTAGGGGTTTGGGGGTGGTCACTGATGTTTAGCGTGTGCAATCGTGCTACTACACGGGCACTCATGGTGGAGGAGTTTTAGGGTTAGGGTTAGGGTTAGGGTTAGGAAATGGTGGCACAAAGCGGGCGATTGTGCTAGGATAGGTTAGGGTATGGTCGGGTGGGGGAAAAAGTCATCCAGCACTAGCGGTCGTGCTAGTCTGATCAGGGCCCCTAAGGGGGGTCTGCTAGCATGTGCGCCTATAGAATGGCGTGAGCATTGAGTGAATCAGCGCGTGCACTAGGGAAGGGAAGGATTAGAAATAGGCTTTAGAATTTTTGAGATGGGTGAAGGTATGGGTGTACCAGGGGGCAGAATAGGACTCAAGGATGTGGAATGATGAATTGGATTGTTGGATGCAGGCTGAGTTGGGGCCATTGGCATCGAGGGAGTATTGGCCTACTACCATGAGATTATATCGACGGTTGTCGAATGAGTTAGAGATTTTAGCTGCTGTAGGGTTGCATTTTGTGGGCAGGTGGCCGAGGACTCGAGCTCATACTATGATGATGACGACTTTAGTTGAGAGGTGGAATAGTAGATATAACACCTTCCATCTACCTACCACTGAGGCAATGGTGACTCTTCTAGATGTATGGAGGATCTTGAAGATCCCCATTCGCGACGTCATCCCAAAGTACCATTTAGATGCAACATATTTTTACCTGTGGGAGGTTTACGAGTATGAGGCACTGTCGATGCTTGAAAGGAGTAGGATGCATTTGGGTAGGGTGGTGGGTATCTGACATATACCTCATGTGGTACTTGTGATTTGTGGATTTTTGAGCGAACAAATTCTACCTAATCTAGGAGGGCATGGGTTTCTTATTGGATGGAGCAGGTGCCTTTATTTCATGTACATGATTGCGCACATTATGCCTAGGGAGTCATGATGTTGGCTTAGTTATATTACGATATACATCTGGTGGTGTATAGGGAGTATGCTAGCTTATCTGTGGGAGTGACACTTCTCCATATCTGGGCTTGGGAGCATATTGCGGTTACTCGACCACTGGGTGTATAGGACACGTGGGGCCATCGGCCATATATAGATAGGTACAGGGGCCTACTACATTATACCCGGATAGGATCCACATGGTTTTGGCACCACAATTTTTATGAGCTTACACAGTTTACATGGCAGCCATTTTTGGGTTGTGAGACATGGAGGGGGGATTGGCAGCTACATTGGGCTGAAGTGGAGATGTGGATGTTCGGTAGGTCTATATATATTATGGAGTACTATGCACCATATAGAGTAGCGAGACAGTTCATCCTGGTCCAGGACATAATGGGAGACATACCATTGTATCCTCAGATGACACGAGAGGTGATATTTTGGGGCCCGACAGCGAGTCCATTGGAGGGCAAGACCATTTTTTAGACAGTATCCTACTTGGTTTGGGATGAGCAGCTCGACATAGGAGAGGATCCAGGGATGATAGGAGGTTACTAGATATGGTGGGAGGGACATTTTCCAGTGTGCCTTACCATTCCTAGGGTTCTAGAGTATGATGAGTTGTAGCCAAAAGTAGATTAGATAGTCAGCAGAGAGGATGATGGACTGGGTGAGAGGGTTGTGGTTGCAACAGGGTGAGTTGCTGGCGGACAACAGAGGAGGGTTAGGGTGGTATGGAGGAGGGATCCCAAGGCTGGAGAGGGTGAGGCTACAGAGGGAGGGGTTGGTGGTAGAGAGGATGTTGTACCCATGGATATTCCCGAGGCACAAGTGGAGGGTAGGGGAGGAGTATCACAAGATGATCTTGACAGAGTCTAGCATGAGAGAGACGTGACCCAAGGAAGGCTTCACTCCCTTGAGGATGAGATATAGATAGAGAGAGCTGGGAGGGAGAGCTTGGAGGTAGAGATGGAACAATTGTGGTGGGAGATAGCAGATTTGATAGAGAGCCTCCATATAATGAGGATAGAGGTAGATTCTCTGAGAGAGGAGAGGGAGGAGTCTGAGCGGATGGTAGAGGAGGCACGAATAGGGATGGCCATTGAGATTTTATAGGATTTTCTCCATTAGCAAGATGATGAGTTAGAGGAGCTGTGAGGCTGAGCGTAGAGGGCAGAGGTAGATGTGACATGACTATGGGGGGAGAGGGATGCGACCTGTCAAATGTTGGTTCCTGCAGGGCTTGGATAGATGTATTCTGACATGATGCAGTAGAGGGATAGGGTAGAGAGGGTAGTTCGAGAGGCAGAATAGTATAGGGGGCTATACCATGGAGCAGTACCTATGGTGCAGCAAGAAGCCTTGTACACCAAGAGTGTGAGATCCCATAGGACACAGAGTTAGCGGACCACACAGAGCCAACAAATAGGTGGATTGGTGGGTTTTAGGCCACCTAGAGGAGGGGGAATAGGAGGATCGAGGGGAGGAGGTGTAGAGGAGGGGGGTGGAGAGAGAAGAGGGGAGAGATAGCTCCATTTTGGTTTATGTATTATATTTTGACCCTTTGGGGTGATCATTGTATTATGACAGACATATTCATCTTTTTGAGCTTATATGCATATATATGATTTGTGGCGGTGGATGATGTGTGTACTTTATTATTGATGGACTCTATTTATTAATTTGTGATGTGATGCATGGATGATGATTATGGATATATTGTGCTGACCTATTTGTGATGCAGTGTGGATGCTTATATATGTATGCTTATGATATGCTGCTGACATGTTTATGGATGCAGGATGAGTGATCATGTTTTTGATGTGTATATATGTTATATATGTAGATGTATGATGAATATGTAATGCAATAGTAGATTTAGATGCAAATAATTTATGATGAATGATTAATTAGCCTAGATGTAATCTATATGAGGAATGGATGATGAATGTAATGCCACTTACGCAAATATTGCAATGTAAATCATCAATGCTATGCAAATGATGTGATCTAAATGAATGATGAAATGAATGAGTAATGTAATGTAATCTAAGCAAATGAATTAATGCTATCTAATATGATTGGATAATGCAACTTAAGTGACGTATGCAATGAAATCTAAATGCAATCTATGTGGTAAATGCTTGTGAAAAATGATAATCTAAGTGAGTAGTATAATGAAATGAGTAGGTAATGTAACCTAAATGGATAGACAATGGAATTTATATGAATAATGCCACCTAAGTGGATAAAATGAATGGATATGGCTGAGTATGCACTTATTGTAAACATACCTAGATATGGAAGATCCAGGTAGTCGTAGGGAAAAAGATGCAAGTCTAAATGAAAATCCTAGAAATCAAACAAGTCACTCATTCATGACCAATTGACGCCTCTTGCCAAGAGTAGGATTAGGATGGAGGATTAAACTACCAGGAAAGGGAAGGAATCATCCCAAGGGAAAAGGATAGAGTGGGTGAATTTTGGATTAGGCAAGTGATCAGATGACCTTGAAGATTAACTTGTGGACTTGGGACTGACCTCAAGACTTGATGGAGCTCACACAGAGGCATAAAAGCTCAGTTTGATGGGACCCTCTTTATTCATGATTTAGGTAAAGACTCATCATCATACGCGTGATTTATTCCAAGGTGGGTGGGGGAGGATGTCACGATGGGAGAATTGGATAGTGAGGGTGATGGAGTACTAACCTGATAGACAATGGATCTAGATTATTTACCTTGGCGCCTGCATGTAGGTTTTCACCAAGGTACTTGACCATAGCGCCACAAAGTAGTTTTCACTGATGGACGAATTGATTTTGATTTTTTTTTAGTGTCACAAGGTGCCTGTTTACTAGGTTTTCACTAGAGTGACGATCTTTTTTCGAGATCTTTTTCTCATTTTTTTGTATTTTTCATTATTTTTTTATTTTTTTTATTTTTTGACAATTGATGACTTTCTGAGGTCTAGGCATATAATCTTTTTAGGTGCATGATATTCATTGGATCATTCAAAGGATCTCCTTTAGGA
The DNA here is from genome assembly GCF_030272615.1 of Cryptomeria japonica. Taxonomy (NCBI): domain Eukaryota; kingdom Viridiplantae; phylum Streptophyta; class Pinopsida; order Cupressales; family Cupressaceae; genus Cryptomeria; species Cryptomeria japonica. The sequence goes on along the minus strand of NC_081408.1, from coordinate 383,180,331 downwards.
GTAGCCAACGGATAGGCCCCTGATCCATATTTTTCTGTGATTACATATGGTCCAAGCCAATTAGGCTCAAACTTGCCTTTCTTTTCTCTTTCTTAAAGGTTTTTCTGATTTTCCATGAGGATGAGATCACCAATTTCAAATTCCTAGGTTTTGACCTTCTTGTGGTAACTCATGCGTAGCCGATTTTGATATACCAAGAGATGGTTCAAGGCCTTGAGGCATCTTTCATCTAGCAATTCTAGCTCTTGTAGTCTGGTAATTCTGTATTCTTCGTCTGGTAGGATATTCTGTAGCGACACCCTTAGAGAGTGGATCTCGATCTCAAGCGGGAGGACGACTTCAGAGCCAAAGACAAGGGAATAGGGGGTGGCTCTTGTGGGAGTGTGGATGGAAGTGTGGTAGGCCTACAAAGAAGGGTGGAGTTGGAGGTGCCAATCACGACCAGCTTCATTGACCATTACCTTGTGGGTAATATGGGGTGGAGAAGCGATGTTGGATGTCGAATTTCTAGCAAAGTTCTTTAACTAGCTGGTTTTTGAATTGTTTGTTGTTATCTGCAATGATAACTTTTGGGATCCCATATCGACAGATCAAGTAATTCAGGATGAATTTGGATACCCGCTTACCAGTGGTGAAGGTATGAGGGATGGCCTCGACCCACTTGGTGAAATATTCGGTAGTGGTGATAATGAATATATGTATGTTGGAGGATGTAGGGTGGATTTTCCCAGTGAGATGGAGCCCCCACTGTAACAAGGGCCAGGGTGTAATGAACAACTGCAATTCTTGTGATGGAGAATGGATCTTGTCGCCATGTTGTTGGCAAGGGATGCATTTTTTCACATAGTTATATGCATCTACCTCCATTTTAGGCCAGTAATATCTTGTTCTCAAGAGATTTTTAGCCAACATGAGCCCACTTGAGTGTGCCCCACAGATGCCTTTGTGCACTTCACGTAGTACCCATTCAGCCTCTTGTTTATCTAAACACCTTAGGAGGGAACCATCGAAATACCTTTTGAATAAGGTATCTCCAAGGATAGTGTAACGAGCACATCGGCAGATGAAGGTTTGTTGTTGGGTTTTGGTAAGGTGTGGGGGACTGATGCTATCTTTTAGGAAAATGAAGGTCTCTTGATACCATGGGGATTCAGGACCAATGAGTATGCACACCATTTTGGATTTTGGTAGATCATATGTCGGTATGAATAATTGCTCGATCAAGAATTCACACTTCTAACTATGTGTTGGCAACTGAAGGAGGGAGCCAATGGTGGCCACTACATCTGCAACTCTATTGTTTGTTCGTGGTATTTGATCAAACTTGATTGTTATAAAATGTTGCTTAAGATATTCAACTATTCTACAGTAGGGAAGAAGTTTGTCATCTTTTGTTTGATATTCATCATTGACTTTTTTTATGACAAGTTGGGAATCACCATAGACTTGTAATTCCCTTATCTTCCATTGGATAGCCAAGCGTAGTCTGGTAATGAGTGCCTCATATTCTGCGATGTTGTTGGTACATGCAAAAGATATCTTGTATGACTTTGGGATGCAATCTCCTTAAGGTGTGATCAATAGTATTCCTGCCCCTGATCCATTTTGGGTGCAAAAGCCATCAAAGAACAACTGCCATGTGGAGGATGTGGTGACAGTCATTATGAATTCATCTGGTAGTTTTGTAAGAATCAGATGGTCACCTCGAAGTGGAGCGTCAACTAGGTTGTCTGTGATAACTTGTCCCTTGATTTCTTTTCTTTCTACATATTCAATGTCAAACTTGCTTAAAAACATGACCCATTTAGCGGTTCTGCCAGTGAGGGTAGCTTTTGATAAGAGATATTTAAGAGGGTCAATCTTAGCAATCAATTTTGTTTTGTTGTTTAGCATGTAGTATCAGAGTTTATGTGTACTAAATACCAATGCCAAACATGCCCTTTCAATGGGGGTATAACTGAGTTCATACCCCACTAGTGTTTGACTGATGTAGTATATGGCATGTTCCTTTCCTTGATCATCTATTTGTGCCAATAATGCCCCCAATGCCACTATAGTAGCACATATGTACAAAATAAGAGGCATTACAAGAGTAGGAGGCATAAGAAGTGGAGGTGACACCAAATATTCTTTGAGTTTTTCAAAGGCCTTTTGACACAAGAAGTCCCATTTGAATTTTATGTCTTTGTGCAATAGGTGTGCAAATGGATGGCATTTATCTGCAAGCTATGAAATAAAGCGCCTGATATATTGGAGTTTCCCCTCAAGGTTGTGCATTTGTTTGAGGGTCTTTGGGGGAGGCATTTCCACGATGAATTTCACCTTTGTAGGATCAACCTCGATGCTTCTGCGAGAAACAATGAAACCTAGTAGTTTTCCCGATATGACACCAAAAACATACTTCTTAGGATTGAGGCGCAGTTTGTATTTTTCCAATCTTTCAAAGATTTGCCTTAAGATAGGGATGTGATCTTGTCTTGTCTTTGATTTGCCTAGAAGATCATCCACATAGTCCTCCATAATTTTGTGCAAGAGGTCATGAAAAATTATTGTCGTTGCACGCTGATATGTGGCTCCAGCATTTTTGAGGCCAAAGGGCATGACCCGGTAATAGAAAGTCCCCCATGGTGTTGTAAATGTAGTTTTGTGTTGATCTTCTTCCACAATCCTAATTTGATTATATTTAGAAAATCCATCCATAAGTGATAGCATCTCATGTCCCGCTGTAAGGTCCACAATCATGTCTAGGTTGGGTAGTGGGAAATCATCTTTAGGGAAAACCTTGTGTAGATCTTGGAAATCAGTACAGATGCAAATGCCCCCAGTCAGTTTGCCGATAGGTACAATGTTGGATACCCATTCAAAGTAGTCTATTAGTTTGATGAATTCTGCATCCAACATCTTTTGGAGTTTTACTTTGACCAGGAGTGTAATATGTGGATGCATTTTGCACAACTTCTATTTTATGGGTTTTGCATCTGGGTGGACAGCAAGATTATGAACCACCAAGTCAGGATCTAGACTTGGCATGTCAACATAGGACCATGCGAAGTTGATTTTTGTCTTTGTGAGGAAATTGATGAAGTCCTATTTCCCTTGATCCATGAGGTACTTGGCAATGAGCACGTTTTTTGGAATGTCTTTGGTGCCGATATTGATACTGTTTGTTTCCTCTATTAACAAATTTGACCTGTCCTATGGAAGATGACCAATGGTAGGGAGGTCAAGTCCCTCATCCTCAAGTGCCTTTTCTAGGTTTTCACTTCCAAATACACCCTTTGTTTTTACTTTTTGCTCACCCAAAGGTGCCTCGAAGAGGTTTTCACCTAGGGAATCATGTCTTTTCTTTTTATTATCTTTTTTGTGGCTAAGGGCATTGACCTAACTACCAAAGTATCCCTTTTCATGTAGTTTAATCCCATGTACTCTATTGCAATCTTCCAAATTTTGCATAGTCAGGAGAGTAATGAGAGCATTATCATAGACGTAGATATCTAAAGTGGGTTTGCCTCGTTGGCCCCAGTCTATGAGTTCAGGATGGACAAGATGTAGCTCGTGTGAAATGGGAGGGGTTATGGGAGTGATGGTGTTGATGTGAGTGTCAAAGAAGATGTCATCTTCATATTCAAAAGGCATTTCATGGAACTCCTCTTCATCACAGTCTTTGATATTCAGAGAAGGACTTGAAGGGACACTGGTGATAGTGATATTAGGCACTAGAGTGTACCCCAAGCCTCTGTAATACTTGTAGGAGATAGGATTTATGGGTGCTTTTTTTCCTTTCTCCTCTAGTCCCAAGCTGTGTCCTTGGTAACCCATTTTTTTGACTATAGCTGATGCTTTTGGATACATTTTTTTAGGTATTTTTGTCAGGTCTTCATCATCTTCCCAGTACAATCATGAAGAGACATCTGTGTCAAGGCTCTCCTCATCAAGTGGGCCCCATTGCTGAAAGGTGGTATCTTTGCATTGTATAATCGGTTTTTGATCTTTTTTGAGATATTTTGGTTTGCCAAATGACTTGGGAGATAGGGGAGGTTTCCTATTAATAAGACATCCTCTAATTTGTATTCTCCATAGCCATTATCTAGGATCTTGATTTGTCGGTCTTTTTGGGATGAGGTGGAGGTGACATTTGATGTGTCAGATGGAGGAGTTGCCGAGGGTCTATTTAGTGGGAAATGATATGGATGATTCCCCTCTAAGAGCTTGTAATATTGAAAAGGTTGTGGATCACCTTTGATAGTGATCTCTCTTCCATTGAAGGGGAATTCGATGCATTGATAATAAGTGGAGGGTACGACCTGCAAGGAGTGAATCCATGGGAGATAAAGATCTAGAACTTGGCAAGGGGTTTAAATTGTGATAGGGCCCACTTGAAGAGGTAAGGTGATCATGCCTTTAGAAACTCTTTCTGCATCATCATATGCTTTTATTGTGATTCTTCCTGATGTATCTACTAGGTCCTTTGAAAGCACTAATTGTTTTATTAACTTGTATGTACACAAATTGAGTCTAGATCCACTGTCTATTAGGATACATTTGACCTTGTGTTCCTGGATAAGGGCTTTGATGTGCAAATGTTTATTATGGTCTTCATGTATAGGAGCATCATTGGAAGTGAACATAAGGTGTTGTTGGGCGGCAAGGTTTCCAATGAGAGCTTGAAATTGGGCAACATTGATATTACCTAGAACGCAAGACTTAAGGAGGGCTTGTTTCAAAATTTTCTTATGGACAGGGGAAGTCTTGAGAAGTTCTAGGATGGAGATCTGTGCAAGGGTATTCCTAGGTTGGTAAAGGAGGTCATATCAGCGGGTGGAAGACATGGGGGGAGGGTTTGGTGGAGGAGAGGCTTCTTGAATAGTGACTCTGCCTTGGCAGGTGGGTACATTGCAGTCATTCTGAGAGTGGGAAGTGGAAGGTGTAGCACCTTGGATGACTATCCTAGTAGGGTTAGGCCTACTTTGAGAAGGGGGAGGGTTAGCTCCTTGGATAGTTATGACATTGACATGGTTGTCTACAAGCTCAATGCGACCTAATAAAAAGTCAAAGCCTATTATATGATTAGTGTAGTCATAGATCACAATGTTAGATGATGATCCTTTTCCTTTATCATGTTTTGGGAAGGGTTCCTAGTACATTTTGAGTTTGTCATTGTTGTTACCAGGTTTTGAACTTGCTACCTCAATCTCACCTTTGTCAATGAGATCTTGTATGTAGATTTTAAGCTTCATGCACTTTCGTGTATCATGCCCCTTGATATGATGATACTCACAATATTCATTCTCATTATACCACCTACATTTGGGTTGATTGGGCTCGAACGAGCAAGTAATTGAGAATACCAATGTGCCTGCTTGGATAAGATTTTGAAACACCCCTTCAATGGGCTCAGCAAGACGAGTGAAATCTTTTGGAGTCCTGTTATTGGATCAGGGTGGTCGCCCCTAGATTTAGACATTGTTATGACGCTTTTGAGATTGATTTTGATTATTTTGATTATTGAATTGGCAATTGGTGGTGGTGGGCTTTGGAGGAGTGGCCACGGTCTAGACCCATTTTGCATCAGTCACACCATCATTGACTACGTTCTTGTTTTTGGACTAGAATTTTGGTTTATCATTATGATTAGAGGAAGAATTTTGACTTTATTTTTGGTAATGTTTCAAGTTTCCATCCTCTAACAAGACACGTTCGAGGGCTAGGCCCTTATCAATCAATTTTTGGAAAGATTAAATACATTGAGATGTCAGAGGCCTTGATAGTTTGGGCACAAGATTCTTTCGAAATAATTCAATTTGGTGTTGTTCTGGCATGGCCCATTGGAATTTCTTGATGAGATGCCGCCATCTTTACAAGAAGTTAGCAAAAGTCTCTCCAAGCCTTTGCTTCATGTTAGAAAGGTCCATCATGGAAACATCATTAGCCATGTTGTAGGCATAGTGAGCCACAAAATTCTCTGCTAAGTCCGGGAAGGAGGTAATGGAACCTTGAGGTAAGGACGAGAACCATGCAAGAGCATCTCCTATGAGACTCTTAGGGAAGAGCCTTTGAAGGTATAAGTCACTATAGGAGACTTCTTGACATAGGATGTGAAACTCATGAACATGGTCTCGAGGGTCCCCTTTGCCCTCATACTTCATGAACTTAGGGATTTCAAACCCTGGTGGGTATGGTGCAACTGATATAGACGGTTCATAAGGACAAGGACAAAATTACTCAAACAAGTAAGGTTTCCTTTTATTAGTCCCTTCCTTCATGTCTTTGATAATGTTTTTCATGTCTTGAATTTATTTAATGAGGTCTTGCTGTGGATGATGAATTGTGTTTTCCCCTAGAATCGGATGAGTCATATAAGGTCCACCACCACTAATTTATTGATATGATGAGGAAGCGGGGATGTGAGATGTGATGACCGATGTCACAGGGACTTGAGTGATAGTCAGTTGTGACCCGCAAATTGTTGTGACACGAGGAAGTGAGGCTCAAATTAAGTTAACAACATTGTTGATAGGAATGGAGGATTGTGGGATAGAAATGTATGGTCGGGTAGAAGAAGATGGTATAGAGGCATGTTGGAGAATAGACGAGATCGGATTTGATAGTGGCATGGATGATAAGAAGGAATAAGGTGGAATGGAGACCACGGGGATAGATGTTGTGGGTGTTATTGATTGGGGTTGAATGATTGGTAGGGGCACAATTGATTGAGTTTGAATAATGGGTGCGACGGTATGGGCAGGAGTGAGGTCTCCTTGTGGTTGTTGACCAAGAGTGGATCTATCACAATCGGGTGGGAGTTGAGCTCCATTTTCAAGGAGAGTCTGTAGAAGAGGACTAGGATTGTGTTAGATAAATTTCTCCAACATTTCTTGATTAAAAGTCTTCTAAGAAAGTTCACACTTCCGGAGAGAGTTCATCTTGGTCAACCATATTAGGGTCTTGTGGTTGATTTTGAATGCTAGGTTGCACACTTTGTGTAGGGTCTTCATATAGGACACTAATGTCCGACATACCATATTATTTTTTGACCATCTTTTTCTTTCGAGATCGAGTTGTGACCATTCAAGAACAACCTTAGAAAATTTTGATTGAAGAAGGAAGAAATTTGATGAAAGGACTTAGCAAGGATCTTGAATTTTGGGATTTGAAATTGATGAATTTGGATCTAGTTGATTGATAGAGTCCTTGGATTAGGACATGGGTTTTATTAGGATTGCACCTTAGTCCTTGGATGAGAATTTTAGGTGGGAAATGTTGATGAAACCACAAGCGAGGTAATGACTAAGTTGGGTAAAATTTAGACCTTGGAATGATGATCAAATTCTTTCTTCTAGTAAGAGTTGACTAATGACCCTAAGCAAAATAAAGACATGAGATAAGAGTCTTGATTGACTCAAAGGATAAGTAAAAGGTACTTGGAGAGGGTTCTTCTTCAATAAAAAAGCCAATTGATTGATTGATTAAGGATGAGGTATAAATGAAACTTCACAAGGCATAAAACCTTAGCATAAGGTTAAATTGGATTAAAGGATGCTTTGATTTGGTTTGAGAATTGATTTGATAATTGAAGGTGATTGATTTATGGTCAATTGATGTGATAAGTCCTTAGAAAAATATTGAGGATGATTTATTGAAGAGAGATGATAGTGATTATTATAATAAATTTGATGACTAAGCTATCCTTAGCATGGACATGACTCAATAGATGATTGGTTCAGATGGAAAGTTGTATGAAGGGATAGGACCACCTTGATTCTGATGATAGTTGGTGTTAAAAGACAAACCTGAACCTTGATGGAGGGCACAGACTCTTAATTCATCACTAGCATCATACTCATTGTTATGACGATGGGCGTAATCATGGTAATGATGCAAGAAGGTCCTATGTTTAAGCAAGAGTTTGCGGTTTGTGTAGCAAAACTTCCAACATCTAATAAGTTGTGCTTGTGTGAGCTTCTTCTTCTTGATAGGTCGGTGGATTGACTTCTTGGTATGCTTATACAACTTGGGTTAATGAAACATGAGACGGACAAATTTTTGATGCAATTGGGACTTTGTGTGGAAGACTACTAGGATGTGACTTGGGTATGACTATAATTGGAATTGTGACAAGGACTTTGACTTGGATGATTGTTTGTTTTTAGACAAGTGTTTTTGCAAAGTGTTTGAGGATAATGATGTGTTTAATCTACTCTTGGCAAGTAAGTATCAAGCAAGGCAAACACAATAATCAAATGAATTTTAACTCAAAGACACTCATGCTCATATACAATATTCTTACGGCTAGCAAGGACAATAGTCATTGGATCCCAATTGGTATCCAAGCTACGCTTACCCAAAGCGGACAATTAGATGCTTGATCCCATTGGCTCCCCTCCATGGTACTCACTTCTTCAGGGAAACCAAGCATCGATTCCCATGAAAACTCCTCATGGAAAACTTTGTGTCTCTACTGAGGGCCGTAAAAATATGGGCGGCTTTAGAGGTTCGACCTCCTACACCAATGATTAGAAGGTTTTTGGCTACTATGCACAATGTGTTTAGTATGGCTTCCCGTTAGGAGCTACCCTTCATAGTTGCGCAAGCGCAATTGAGACCTATAGCCCAATGAAGCACCAAGAGCTTAGTAGTCACATAAGCATGATTGAGATCTCTAGGATCCTACTAAGCACCCAATGTCAGAGTGAACTCTCATATAGCCCCAACCATTGATTATTTTGATCTTAATGGCCTATTTATTATAGTGAGTTGGGAACCCCAGGTCTAAGTGTACTCACTTGGGTCATTCCCCTCTCACCGACTCAAAGAGAAACTCGGGAGGGTAGACCCACTAAGGGTAAACATGCAATAAACACGAAAATCTTGGAGGGTTTGTATTTCTGATCATATAGATAGATGATAGCATACTCTCCTACCTTTACGCTTTTCACAAACATGAAAAACAATGATTCATTTACCCTCTAATTAAGTCTAAGTTCCTAAAAAAAGAAAACACAAAGTCTAGTCGAATCTCAAAGGAAACTTGTAGAAAATCAAATCAGTAGTTTTGTGTTTTTAAGTCTTGGACAATTGGATAACGCTGCAAAACTCACAAAAGTGTAATCAGTAGACATAGGCCTGCAGAAACAGTGCACACCCTGATCTGTAGTCAACCGTGCTAAAGCACCTGCGCAAGCACTGACATGCCATCGTATGCACTAAAGTGGGCCGAAAGTAAAAAAAAGAAATGCAGAAAACAAAACAAAAGGAAATTGCCGATTTATACCTGAGCGGTCACACATTTGTGGTTCAGTTGTGCTGAAGCACCTGCACTCGCGCTAAAACAAAAAAAACTCCAAAACAAGTTAGTGGTTAGAAAAAAAATTCAAATTTTTAAATTTCAAAGTTGGGCGGGATTTTGAGAAATGGTCGGGATGATATAGGTGTGTCCGCACTGAATCAGGTCAATACATAAAACAATGTTTTAAAATTCAAAAAAAATGAAATTAGGCGAGTACCTAGTAGAGCGCCCACGCTATTTGCAAGTCGCTCGCACTGAATCAAGATTACCGAAAAGAAAATGCTAATAAGCAAAACTAACTAAATTTTTTTTCTTTTCTAGATTTTTTGATTTTTTAGTGTTTTTTAGATGTTAATAGTAAAATAAAAAGAAAAATAAGAAAAAGGGAATATTGTTAGATTAGGAAGAAAAATTCTGAAAGCGGATGCGGTATTTTCTAAGTGCTCGCACTAATGTGCAGACCTACAGGGGAGCAGTAAAAACACATTTGAATTTTCAGTGCTCGGGCTAATGCACGTTCGCATGCGCTTAAAACCCTATCGCTCATGTTGAACCTAAGTTGGTCGTGTCAATTTGGAGATGCTCGTGCTATTCCAGTACCTGCGATCAAAAACTCATAAATAACTCAAAAAACATTAAATTTTAGGGATGTGGGTCCCACCGAGCATGCCAAAATGAACTAAGGGAAATGTCTTACTGCAAGGTTAGATTGTTAATGCGAATCAAAAGCACAAAAGACACAAAAACATTCAAATAACAAAATATGAAAAGTAATCTTTTATACCTTGCCAAGAGAGTTCTCTTGTTCCTTCGATTTGGACTCTTGTTAAAGCCAAGAACGCACCCCTTCCTAGCTTGATCAGATTGGTCCAATGTGGATAATGTGGTTGGCTCTCCAATATTCTGCACAATGGATGGAGGATGGATGGATGAGGAGTGATGAATTGATGAACAAGGAGGTATGAATTGGCTATGTGTGCATGAGTGCAAATTTTGGCATAATATGGGTATGAGGATGATTTCTTTAACTTAAAAGAGCGGCATAGACTTACTTGACTTATAGATGAGAAACAAGCAGATAGAGTCCTCAATTTATAGGAGGAGAGGAGGTAAAATGAAGGGCAAGGATTGACCCAAGATGAAGGGTCAGGATTTCTTGTGACCCCACACATGGCCCAAGAGGAGGTGACAAGACAAGTGTGGAGACCAAGAGATATGTCTTAAAGGCATTTCTTGTCTCCACACTCCTCAAGGCTCATTGGGAAGACTTCCCAATGTGCCTAGGGAAGAGAAAGGAATAAGATATTCTTTGAGGGATGGGGATGAGGAATTAAAAATTCTTCAAAAAAGGATGATCATGGGGATTGGAAGAATAAGGAGGAATTAAAAATTCCTTGGAGGATGGGATGCCTAGAGAAATGTGAGATTTTGAAAATCTCACATTCACCTAGGAAAAGAGCATCTAAGGAAGGTGGTTGGATGGAAGGGACAAGGAGTTGACTTTTTGGCTAATCACGATGATTAGCCACTAGCAACTCATTAGGAAAGGGATTAGAAGAATGATTAGGTGGGATTAGGGTAGATAAGATTGTAGGAGGATTCGACTAGGACAAAGAATGAGTGGAGGGAATTTAAAATTAGAAGAATAATGATAAGTGAGTTTAGGGAGCTTCTAGAAGAATTCATTAGGTTAATGATGGATTAGGAAAAAGGTGATTTGTAGGAACTACCTAGATTAATTAATTAATTAAAAGAAGGAATTTGAGGAGACTTAATATTAGGGATTTTTAGAAGAATAAAGGTGGATTGATTTATTAATAAATCAATCAACAGACTATGGTGACAACATTAATTATATTTAATTAATATTGAGGAGGAATAGGAATTGGCACAATTAATAAATTAATTATGCAAAGAACTTAAAATTATTAAAATAATTATTTTTAAGTGTCTACAATAGCTAACAAATGACAGTCAAAAGAGCTCATCTAGTGTTCAATTCAATGATAAATACACCCCAAATGAAAAGATCAATATCATATTGACTGAGATTTTGCATCAAAGAAACAAATATAGTCACGTACACTGAATCAAAAGGAGTTCTTCAAAATGACAGACAAGAATATTTTATAACAAGCAAAGTACCAAATGAGCAAGCATTTCCCAGTCCAAATGAACAGTAAGAAATCAACTAAGCCTGAGACAGAGCATCTCTAATAGAGACAGTTACAAACATGTGTAAAGAGCAATATAACAGTTACGATGATTTGTTTCATTCACCAAATGAGAGATTGTAGTTTATCATAGATTAGCACTTATGAAGGAAAGAACTCCAATAGATCAAGTAATAAGGAGTATACATTTTGTGTCATAACAGTGATATCATTGAACAGTTAATCAAGCTAACAATGGCTAAGTGTCACTCAAAATAGAGAACAATCTTAGGGATAGTGAATAACATCTTTGGTATATTATGAGATTGTCAATAAAATTAATAAAGGGACAACCATGGTGTTAGGCCCAATATGGAAAGCTAATGTACTGAGAGGGGAAGGGTGAATCAGTACTTCAAAACTTTTCTTCAACAATAACTTTACTGTTAAGCATAAACTGAATAGTGCAGTAACATAATATAATGCTAAAACAAATAAATAACAATCATACATGATTCAATGCATAACACATATATTTTGGTTACGCAAAAACTCTTGGTTAGAGAGAAAAACTACGGTGGGGATGACACGCACAACTTCACTACTGCAATAATAAAGGTTGCTCGGTTAGAGCTACATGTTTAGCTATTTCTGATAGCTTACCCTGTTAGGAGTATCAAGATCTATTAGATATACCTTGCTAAAGGATTTTACAACACTTATTCTAAATGTTGCACCTGGTTAGAGGCTTTACAATTTATAGACTTAGTTAGAGTCTTTTACCTTGTTAGAGGTTTTTCTTACAACTCAAAATATTACAATCAAATCTTTACAAATTATCTGCAACTTTACATCTAAAATGTTATAGCAAATTATATGTGCTCAAAATGTTATTAACTTGCTTATAGCATACCTCGGTAATCCATATATTAACTCAGTAAACCCTTTTGTTTACTCTATTCCTTGACTGTTCTCTAAAATCCTTCACGGTGACCTCTATGTTTCTCTGTCAACTGTAACAGTCATAACACTCTATGATATCTCATGATTTTCCTTTTTGTATATGTCTTGCTTCACACACACATGCACATATATACTTGCACATATATCTAATCCTGAATTCATGTTGTATAAATAGATCTCTTATGTTGGTGATCTGGTCCATGCTTCGATCTTACAAACATGATTTCTCAAATGAATAACCATGCAAAATATTTCATTTGTTAGATGACCTCAAAATCATACACAATCTTTAAGTGTAATTTCCAATGTGATAACGGTTACTTGTTCCTTGATCTTTGTAACATGTTTCCCATATATGTCCAGGTTCAGTGAATTTGGTAACATGTTTCACTCGGTATATCATTCTTTCTTCTTGGTAGACATAGAGTGTTACTCAGTAGAGTGTTTGGTGTATACTACGGTCTGAGACTACTTTTTTCTATAACCAACGGCACTGTGCTTACCAGCTATTTTGTGCTTACCGACTGAAAGATTCGATAGAAGTAACCGACTAGAATATATAGAATAACTTTGAACATAAGGCTAATGGAAATCTTAGTGAGTAGTAACACATGGTTCCTCATAATTACCATTGATTTTCAGTGAGCAGTGATCAGGGCAACTTAAGATAGTCCGCTAGTGCACAATTCCCTTCTATCAGTCAAGACACTGAGATGTATAGAGATTTAAAGAGATAGAGAAACACTATCAAGTATGCATACCACTAAAGATGGAAAGTCCATACTTTAGAGTTAACTCATCAAGAAAATGTAATCCCAACTAACCCAATATACATGGACATTCACACATTCCCTGCCATAGAACAAAAAGAAGACCTTTTTGAGGATATTGTAATAGTCAAGGAACAATTATGATATTGTTGTCCTCAATTTTGGTGTGGCCTAAATCATGAGACAACCCTACTAATTTCATCCATTTCATACCTCACATCCTCTTGAAAAGGCTAATTGACCTTTTCGATTAGTCGCTTTTCATTTTGCATCTTTGTGGTTAATCATTTTTGAGTTTTTAGTTTTCTTTGTTTTTTACTGACAGGTCAGGTTTGAAAACCTGACATGTTAGTTTGTTCTTATCAGCACATCAGACTTTAAAATCCGATGTGCTAATTGGCCTAATTGACAGGTCAGACTTTAAAGTCCGACCTACAGTTATGTTTTGTTGACAAGTCAAACTTTAAAGTCTGAATTGCCAGGGTCTTGAGCTGACAAGTCGAACTTTAAAGTCCGACCTGTCAACACGAGTTGCATTTGTTTCAACTCGTGTTATCTTTTTGTTTAATTATAAATCTCTTTTGGCTAGTCATTTGAGCATTCTAAGTTATTTCTTCTTCTGGTGAGGCATCTCTTGCTCTGTTCTTCCTCCTCCTTGCGCATTTCGACGATTCACCATCGGATTTCTTCACTTCATTAATGCATTCGCCACTAGCAGGTAGGTTTTTGTTTTTTGTTTCAGTTTTTTAGTTAGCAAGTGCTAGGGTTTTATTAGTTTTTCATTTAATTTCGCATGCCTCTGTTTCTTTTTGTTTCTTGAAAATCCCTCATGTCAGATTTTGAAGTCCGACATGAGGGATATTCCTCATGTTTTTCCCTTACTAATTAATCTAGTATGTCGGGTCTCAAAATACGACATGAGGATCGTCCTTCCTTCTGACTCACGTTTCGAGTTTCAAACCCCAAATGTAAGTTAGCTAATTCTCATTCCCACAGCTCACATGTCAAGGTTTGAAACCTGACATGTGAGGATGAGGTTTCCTCAAGTCCCATGTCAGGTTTCAAATCCTGACATGCCAGCCTTTATTTTCTATCATTTGCAACTGAGAGGTCAGGGTTTGAAACCCGACTTTTTAGTCAGTTTTGTTCCACTAGCATGTCAGGTTTTAAACCCTGACTTGCCAATTTTGATGTTTTTCCCTTTGAGCCTTATTCAACCTAGTTTTTTGTCCTATTTGATTCTAGATATCTAGTTTGTTCTTCTAATGATGAATACTAATTATGGGCCTAACAAACATGTTCTCTGTAGCATCTTTGCAAATGTCCAAGTCATTCGTAAGCAAACCAAAGGCCTCTCCCAGTCACACAGATCCATCACCAGGCAAACCTGTATATAAAAAGATGAAGTACAAGTATGATAAGTACTTGAATATGTTCTTTGAAAGCTCAATGGACTCTAATGTGGCAGAGATCAAAGATACTGAAATTGGGCATGTGGACATGAAGAAGTTTGAAAATAGATGCAAGAAGGCTCCATCCCATATGACAAATTTGATGAGGGAAGAATTGCACAAATATGCATCTTTTCCTATTGCAACTCATGATTCAAAATTTGTATTGGTTGTGGTAGAACACTTTGACACGAACACTGGTCAGGTGAAAGATGCTAACAAGAATGTGGTGATGACACTTGATAGTGTGTTTTTCAATAATCTTTTCAAAGGTCTAAAGGAAGTTGAAGTTGCTGATATAACCATGGATAATGAGCAATAATATTATGAGAAGTACATAGATAAGTGCAAGAAAACAATCAACACTATGTTTTTATCTACTTCACGTGATTCAATTGTCACTAGATGGCCAAAGTACTTTCATAGAATTGATTTCCATGAAGAGTATAATGACATGTTACAATGCTTGCATGAGTTAGAGGTTTGAGAGATTCCCACTACTTCCGAGAATGGATGTGTTACTACATGAAAGTCATCAAAAAAAGGACAACCAAGATTGATTGGGGAGAGAAAATCAGAGAAACTCTCTATATTCAGCTTAAGGAAGTCAAAACATCATCAAAATTTTATATGACTTCATCTCTTGTGTATGCAGCCACCTCAATGAGGCAATATCCAGGACTATCTACTAAAGGAGATAGAAGGTTGTTACCTATTTGGGATTATTATGATTAGCTAACCATCAATAATCAGGGATGTCATTTATGAAGAGTCAATGATGCTTTCTTCACACTGTGGAGATGTTTGTTCAACAAGAATCTGCATAAGGAGAGAATTTTAGAAGCATCATATGACTTGGTGTCTTCTTTTGGTTGTGTGTTCTTACAATTTCCTACTTTTACATATATCTACATTGGATTCTTCACAGGTGAACCATTCATTTTGCCAAGATATCCATCGGATAAGATTGTCCTCATGGAACTGTGTCATCAATTGGTACAAGTACATTGTGTGGGGGAAAAAGTGACACTAAGCAAGCATGCCCTAATCTCACTTTCAATCACACACTTGTGGAATACGAAAGAGCCTAGAGGTATCACACAATTGGCTACTTCTTTTTGTGGAAGAGAGAGCCACGAGCTACCTATTAGGATTTCTATTCCTTTGTTGTAATTGGAAGATAAAATGATGCAAGTTCAATCCCTAACCCCAAAGTGCAAGTATGAACTAATAACAAGATTGCAGAATTGAACTTAAACAATGGAAAGCTGTAAACACAAGGACAAGACAAGAATGTAAATGCGTACCCGGTGTTAAAATATGAGTGAAAAGGTTCGAGACGGGGGCACGGGCGCCACTGTCCTGATTCTGCTCCTGAAACTGCTGTTTTTGCAACCTGAAAAGCTGTCAGAAAGTTGTTGTTTGACAGAAGGACCAGGGCACCCAGCGCCCCTGTCCCAGGGACCAGGGCGCCCAGCGCCCCTGTCCTGGTAGGACCAGGGCACCCCACGCCCCTGTCCTAGCTTTCTGGGCTAGAATTTGGTGTGAAGTTCTGTCTTGGTCTGCTTCTTCCGGATCTGCAACTTGCGGTGTCTTCCGAATCCTGAAACCTGCACTTATATCTGAAAAGGTGTTTTGGGCAGCTATATAGGGTTTTGCCTTAGTCAAACCCCCACTTCGGTGATTTCCACCTCCACGAATAGCCAAGTTGTATTGTAAAATGTATTGTGTGTGCAGACCTAGTGTGTGTGCAAGGTCCTAAAATGCAAGAAAGCAAACTAGAGCAACCTAGAAAGTAAACCCTAATTGCTTGTAAATGATAATGTAAATGCTCTAAATCAAGATGCAAAGTGATCTAAAGCATGAATAAAGGATATATTGAAGCTTATGCAAAGACATGAAAACAACATGAAATCATACCCAACCCTCAAGGGAGGAGTACAAGCCAATCTTCAGTCGGTAATCTCCTATTGTTCTTCAATGTCTTCCAAGCCCTAAATGGATGAATGAAATTGATAAATGCTTGACGGATGGATGTTGAATGTTGTTGAAGTCTTCAAAGATCTGCTCTTTTGCTGCATAGAAGGTCCTTGAAAGCCAAAATTCCCCCCCTTTCAAATGAAGAAAGAGAGCTCTTATATATGAAACCCTAGGTCTTAATTTCAACTTTTGGCCAACCTAGAGATTGAATCTCCCGCCAATTTCTTGGGGTTAAGCTTTATTTTATGATTGGATCACGCTCCTAAAATTTTGAGAAAAATGTCTGGGACCATGTGCACGCCGGGCGCCATGGTCCTGACAACTTTTCACCAAATTTTCAGGGCCGTCGGATATGATGATTTTAGAGCGAATCCTGAAGTTACAGGTGATTTCGAGATGTTTTGACCCCAAAATCAAGCCCCCAAGTTCAAAATAGGACCTAATTAGGGTTTTTGATTAAATGATGTATTGGAGGAATAAAATGAAAGGGGCACACTTTAATGAAAAGGGCCCAACTTTATGATATGGAAGATGATGAAATAGGACCTTAGACCTAATTAATTTAATTAATTAAGTGCTAAAGGGGAAATGCACTGCAAAATGCAAGATGCGCCAAGGTGGGTGCTAAACTAGGTGTGAAATTGTACCACCCTAGCAAGTGCGTACAATTTACGACGTTACATTTAGCCCCCACTTTAGCGGTCATATGAACACTACGTGCATATGCAAGCTAAAGTATAGAAAAGTAAACATTAGTTGAAAAAGGATACATCCATAAGTTGTCGAACGAAGCCCCCAACGGTATCTGCAGTACACAGTTAGGAACCGCACCCTACAAAACCACATGTTAGATCACAAAATCACCTAATGCTTACTAAGGAAGGTGATGAAAATTCGAGGGTAGCTATATGCCCCCCCCTGTTTCGGCTTGCTAATTTTAGTGAGTTGAAACAGGGTATCATGTTTACCACTTCGAATTGTTAAAGAATATTGATGGCAAATGCTCACAAGAAGATTTGATATAAGATCAAAAACTAATGGAGAATCATTTGGTAAGAAAGAGGACTAAATCTCAATTCCAACACAACAAAGAGTGTGAGGATTTGAGAGTTCTCTAACACAAGATGAAGGATGTAAATGGAAACAAAATGCAAAGAGAAGAAAAGAAAGGAAAAAAGCATGAATGCACACAGTGGTGATCCATGAGAAGAATAGTGAGAGAGAAAACATGGACTTCTCGCCCCTAGATGTTGTCTAGGTGATCCATGGGAAAAGGACATGGAAAACTAGCCCCTAGAGTCTGTCTAGGTGATCCATGTAAGGGAGGAGAGTGAGAAAGTCTAGCCTTATGCCGCTAGTTCCACTCAACCTCATGCATGTGTGTGTAAGTGAGGTTAGAAGCACCTCATAGGAGTCTATGCCCGAGTATGCTACAACCTGTATATGTATAGTACAAAAGTGTGACATCTCTCTCTAAGAGTCTGTGCTCCGGTTCCGAGAATAATCACCTTGCATAAAAGAAAAATGGAGACATCTCGCTCTAAGAGTCTGTGCTCTGGTTCCGAGAATGACCCATTGCTCAAAAAGTGTAATGTTTATGTCATAAGCAAAGTAGAACAAGGATACCTACCTTCATCACAAAAGAAGATACCCCAAAAATGCAACAATGTCATAGATCCACGCAAGAGAGTTTTGCACTCTTTAAGCAAGGATAAGATAGTTGACAAGGGATATCTTGTAGTATGTGTAAAGGAGATCCTTAGAGGAGAAGAGATCTTTGTACAAAAGACACCTATCCCCAAGAGGAATTGTCTTAGACAAAGAAGAGAATAAGAATGCAATACTTCCTTCTTTTGCGAGGTGAAAGTGATTCTTAATGAAGGATGACGCTCTTTTTAACCCAATTAGGAGAGTGAATTCACTATGGATGTATTTTACCGAGTGCAAAAGAGGTTGTAGTCAAGGACTTACACCTCTTGTAAGAGAGAACCCTTGAACAAACAACAACAAATGCGTACAAGGCATAACATCAAGTAATAAAGTCCACACCATCCACAAAATAGGAAAAAGTGGATCCTTAGTGTAGCGTCCTAAAATTGTGACACTTGCAATTTCGACTGCATTTTGGTCTTCACGATGGCGACGCAACATGCAACCTGAATGGAGACCCCGAAACCTGATTACGACACTGAAAACTGCATTTTTCAAGCACCCTGGCCTGAACCTCCTTGCACCCTGCTGTCCCGGGAGGTGGGACCAGAGCGCCCAGCGCCTTGGTCCTTCAGGACCAGGGCGCTGGGGTCCTATTTTGGGCCCGATCTCCTAAGGGGTCTCAGGTCTTTTTGTTTGCAATTTGGAAATTAACTTTCCTGGTCGGCCTAAGGTCGGGAAAATCAGTCTATCAGCCCTAAATGACAAGTATATAAACTACATTTTTCTCTCTCATTTGGGATGAAGAGGATATGTGTAAAAGCATGGAAATTATACTCAAGCATTCAAGCATTCAAACATTCAAGCATTCATTTCAAGTCTCCATTCAAGGCTAAGTGTTGCATTCAAGTCAAGGATTCAACCATTGAAGAGGAGATCACATACTACATGCTACAACATACAACATACAACATCTATACCTTCGCACATAAGGATACAAACATCCTTAGAACAAGGTATTAGTACTTGTTTTACAGTCATTTACATTTACAGCACTTGCTCATTTCTTGGTTAATTCTAAAACTGGGGTTTGACCTAAAGGCAAACCCCTAATCCCTAACCCCCCAATCGTCTTCTCTTTTCTGTGTGTAGGTTGCAGGTACGCGGCTGAAATTGAAGATCTGGAATCCTTGTGCAGAGACGAACAGATCCCCCTTCGTTTCGTGGATTTTTCGGAGGACCATGGCTCCGGGCGCCATCGTCCCGACAACTTTTGCTCAAATTTGCAGGACAGCACCGTATCAACATTTTACTGCTAATTCTAGGTCCGCAGCTTCATCCTATATCCCTATCTTAGTTTATAAGCGAATCTTTGTCACTTTCTGTGCATTCCTAGCTTAATTCTTCTATCAACATTCTTTACAAAAGAGGGTAGCCTTGCTTTCTTAACCCTTGAAACACATTTAGCATCCAATCTTGCATTGCGTGGGATTGGATCTTGTGGGTTTCAACCCCTCTTTTGAATGTAAAGTCTCTCCCCTAAGTGAAAACCATCAACCCTAGTGAACCTCCCTTTTCTCTCCTCGGAGTTGGAAGAGGGGAGGGCAACTAGGGTTCGATCACGATTTTCCGCTTTACATTTTGGTGAACCCGACGTGAACATCCTTTCTGATTATTCATAGTTAGATCTGAAAATTGGATTCCTTGATTACATTTCCATGTTTGATCTTTTGCAAAATTTTAGAGGTGATTGCATAAAAACCCTAAAATTTCTTTTTGAAAATTAAGCTTGCGAAATGTTTAATTATTAATGCTTGTTTCAGATCTGCCCTTCTATTACAAATTATCAGTTCATATCTATGCTTTAATTTTGAAAATTAAGTGGTTAAGTGTCAAAACCTTAATTTTTGAAACCCTCTTGATTCAACCTTTGTCCGACAATTTCACTAATCAAAACATCTCCAAATCAGCTGTAACTTTGGATTCCGCAATAAAATCACAATATCTTTCATCCCTGAAAATTTGGAAAAAAGTTGCGAGGACCGTGTGCACTCCGAGCGCCATCGTCCCTGACATTTTTTCCGAAATTTCGGGAGAAAGATCTTACTGTATTTTCCCGCTAAAATCCAGAATTTTGGCTGATTTTATCAATTATAACACTTTCAAAATTACAGTCAAAGTTGGTCTAGGGATTGCTTGGATTAACGCTTCTAATCATTCAAAAATCATTGAAATTGAAATTTTGTGTCAAAATTGTGTTCTTACTATCCTAAACCTGAAAAGTGTGTTTGCATTCATTCGAAATTTCAGTGCTTTCTTCAAATTCTTGCAATTTGTGACTTTTGAAATTAAGTGCCTAATTACAACAACTTTAATTTCCACTTTCAAAATTGAATTTTGCGTGAAATTGGGTCAATTTTTAAATTTCAAAATTTGCATTGCTCTTGACATTCCCTCTAAAATCATAAAATTCAAAATTTTAGTTTCCCTCTCTTTTTCAAAATTCAAATTTTGCATTTTTTGACAATCTTGGTAGGGTTCAATTTTGAATTTGCAAGTTTAATTTGGCCTATCTACAGATCGTAAAATCACTCAATTTTTTCAGATTAGCTCTAAAATCATCATACCTTTCATCCCTGCAAATTTCGAAAAAAGTTGCAAGGACCGTGTTGCACTCCGAGCGCCACGGTCCCGGACATTTTTTCCAAAATTTCGGGAGACTGTTGTGATTGCATTTAACAGCTTAAATCCAGAAGATTGGCTGATTTTACTGAAAATTGCTACCTCTAAATTCAAAATCTTCTCTCTCTTTCTAGTGCATGAGTTTTACAACAATAAGCCCTACTTACACTATTCCCGTTAGACGAAGCTGTAGAATTAAGTCTTTCCGAGGTTTAACTACTGAGGAGATGGAACCTAATTTGAATAGCCTTTTTAATGAGGACATGGGTAATTCCTCTAATCCTCCTAATGATGAAGAAGCTCTCCATGAGGTTTCTGTAGAACAACTTTCGAAATTGGATAACCAATTTGATGATTTTCACAAATGGATGTCTCATGAGTATCCCGATAGTCAAGCTCTTCCTTTAATTGAGGGTCTAAAACATATGCTTCAAAGCGATAAGAATGGAATTGATATTTTGCGTGGTATTGCACACATTGTGGGTTCGAATGTGATGCCTATGAAGAGTTATGCTGAAAATTTGGGTTATACACAACCTCCTACTCAAGTCAATCATTCTATTCCTTTGATGACTTCTATTGCTAGCATACCTACCTTTACATCAAACATAATGGCTACTTCTACACAAGACATTCCTCCTGTGATCACCAGTCATGGGGGCAACCCTCCTTCTTCAATTAACCCTCTTCCTTCATTCAATCCAACTTCTTCATACATTCCTTCAATGAGTGTTCCTATTATATCTCCACAAATGAACATGACACAAGGGGGCAATTCGTTTAACCATTCCATTCCTCCTTGTACTGTTCCTCCTGTCCAATCATCTCCTATGACTAATTATCATAGAGTCCCACCACCTTACTCTTTACCTTCTTTCAATAACATAACACCCCCATCTCAATCTAACACATCTAATATGAATTCTTCGACTGAAGCGACCATTAACAATCTTGCACAAACTGTCTCTTCTTTACAGCAACAAATTGCCTCTATGAATCAATCTAAGTTTAGTGTGCCCACATTTGATGTTGCGAGTCCACTTTCTCTTGACATTGTTCGAGCTATCCCTCCTAAACATGTTGAAATCCCGCATTTGGAGCTTTATAATGGTAAAGGTGATCCTCTAACACATGTTAAGACCTTTCAAACAATATGTACTGATTTTGCTTATGACCAAAGGTTGCTTGCAAAACTGTTTACTAGAACATTAAGAGATAAAGCCCTACAATGGTATTGCTCGTTGCCTTCTTATTCTATTACTTCTTTCGAACAACTTGCAAATGCTTTCATTCAACAATTTCAAAACAATATAAGTCCTAAAGTTACTTTGATTGATTTAATGCATTGTAAACAAGGTGTTAAAGAAAAAGTGACTGATTTCATTGGTAGATATAAGCATTTGTATGCTCATATTTCCTTTCCAGTGCCTGACAATGATATTCAAAGAATCTTTATTTCTAATTTACAAAAAGATATTCAAGACAAACTTCTATTTTCTGAGTTTACTTCTTTCCAACAGTTGTGTGCAACTCTTCACAATTATCAACTGACTGTGAGTCAAATGGAACAATCACATCCTATGGCTCCGAGTGATAAGGGTGATAGCAGTCAACAACCATTTGGGAAGTTTAAACCGAACAGAGATTCCATCAAATTCAATGAAAACATCATCAACAACAATGTGAATGCAGCATCAGGTGTGCCTCCTATTTCTAAATTTTTCAAGAAAGAAAGAAAGTATACTCCTTTGAATGAATCATTGCATAGTATTATGAATAAGTTATTGGAACAAAATGTGCTTACTCTTCCTCCTATAAGGCAAATTGATCCTGCAAAGATTACTTCACCTTATTTTGATAACAAAGCTTTTTGTCAATTTCATCGTCAGCCTGGGCATGATACTGAAAAATGTTTTTCTTTAAAGGGTAAAATTCAAGATTTGATTGATAATAATACTATTTCTGTTTCTGGAGTGAATGATAAAGGCAATACATCTGTAGCTCCTCCTAATCAAAATCTTCAAATTTTTACTGATCCATTACCTTCTCATACCTCTAATGCAATTGAGGCTAATGATTCCTCTCTCTCATCTGATGGTCTTGTCTCTATGACTCCGAATGTGATTAACTTTGTAGAGCAGCAAGAAATCCCTAAAGAACCTTCCATCACATTTGATTCTAGTGAAACCATTAGGGCACCTGGTGGTCCTTTATACATAGTTGCAAAAGTCAAGAACACACCTTGCCGTGGAGTGCTTATTGATCCTTCGTGCATGATTAATGTTATTACTGAAGAGTTTCTTTTTACTTTGCAATTGAATCAAGTGATATATGACAAAACAGATGTGATTGTGAAACTATTTGATGCATTTTCCTCTCCTGCAATTGGTTCTATTACATTGCCTATTGAGGTCCATAACAAATTTGTTGATGTGAACTTTGCTATTATTCCATCTTCCGAACAATTTTGTGTGAAGCTTGGCTATGCTTGGCTATCTTCCATGAAAGCTATTGCTTCTCCTATACATAAGTGTTTGAAATTTCCCCATAATGGTGAAGTTGTTACTGTCAATCATAGTCTCTTTAAACCAGCTGAAAGAACTTCTAGCGTTCCTATTGATTACTTTTGGCCTAAACAGTTCCAATCTCTTCCTCCGCGAAGTGATCATCTTTTCAAATCTTATCAAAAGTGGAAAACAGATATGATCCTATCTCTAAGTGAGCCTAGAACACCTAAACTTGATATTCCTATCATTCTTGAGAAGGAAGTTCTTCCTTTGAAAGATAAAACTAATGTCTTTCCTCAAGAAGATTCCCAACCCTTCCCATGGATGTGACTATGTCTATGCCTAATAAACCTTCTAAGAGTAGACCTATACCTCCTCGTCATGATGGACTTGGTCTTCTTCCTAAACCAAATATTCCTCCTTTATATGGAGCAGTTACTCCTCCTTCTTTTTATAGAGAGAAGAGACCTTCTTCTTCTCCTATTATCTAGCCTAAGAGACCACAACCTAAACACCCAAGTGATAGGGATGAGAACATTCCTCCTCCTCAATCTTCTCCACTTCCTACTAAGACTAGACGAAATCGTTCGGCATGTGAACGCCGGCGAAAGCGTCGTCTTAGAGCTCAAACTTTGCAAGAACCAAAAACACCTTCAACAAGCATTATTCCATTTTCTCCTCAGCCGGACATTGAGCCTAAATCTCCTAAACATAAGATGCATGATGGTCTTGATCCTGTGCGAATTAAAGACCCTATTTTTATAAATCTTGATGATGCTATAGATAAAAATGTTATTCATGATGAAAATGTTACTCCTCTTGCTTTTGATAGTGAATATGAACTTGTTGATGTTGATAACCATTTATCTAATGAATTTTCTAAAGCACTTATCCTAGCTCCTAGACAAGAACAATGTGGCTCGGAACATGAACATAGCCCTTGTTTGGATCTTGTGATAGCTCCATCTGCTGTGTTGGATGTTCCTCCTCTAGCGTGTTCCCTACCTTCCCGAAACATTGATTAGCAAGATCGGGGGGTAGATGACGTGCTAGACTAGTTACATTAGCATAGCAGATTCTCTCCCCCTCTCTTCTGTTACTTCTTCTATATGTTATTCTCATTCTTCTATTTGTTGTCCTTAGTGTTGTCTACTTGAAGATGATGCAAAGCATTGAGATCTCTTGGTCTCTCTCATGTTGACTCAAAAGACACATGTGTTCCCTTCTTCTAGGTGACCTTCCTTGATTAGGGAATGAAGAACAATTATGCATACATACATATGATATACATGAATTATCATACAGCATACTGACACCGAGGAAAGCGAGGTCACCTCGTGCTTTTTGTTTTGTGTCTATTATCCTTGGGTTTATCTCACACTTGGGGGCTAAATCCTTGTGATAATGTGCTCCTTTCTCATTTCTTATATGTATCACTACGTTAAAACAATCACCCCCGGTGAGGCATGTGCGATCACTTTAACGTAGGGGGGCATACATCCCATCCATATCTTTTCAAGATACTTGAAAATTTCTTGGCAAATTTAGCCTTGCCTTGAAAATTTTTGATATCTTTCTTGCATGACTCATAGTGAGGGAACCTTACTACTGACATTCATGGTTCTCCCTCGTGATCTTCCCTTTTACTTTGTCAATCGAAGTCGTAAGATCCTTAGTCCACTGGGGGCTTGGTGTGTCTTGCCTCCTTGACGTGGTGAAAGTATTTCAATGTTGTTTCCTTGTACTTTACCGGAAGTATGAGCATACATACTCCCGCTAAAGTGGGGGCTAAATGTAGCGTCCTAAAATTGCGACACTTGCAATTTCGACTGCATTTCGGTCTTCATGATGGCGACGCAACACGCAACCTGAATGGAGACCCTGAAACTTGATTACGACACTGAAAACTGCATTTTTCAAGCACCCTGGCCTGAACCTCCTTGCACCCTACTGTCCTGGGAGGTGGGACCAGAGCGCCCAATGCCCTGGTCCTTCAGGACCAGGGTGCCCAGCGCCCTGGTCCCCAAGACCATGGCGCCCAGTGCCCTGGTCCCTGGGTCCTATTTTGGGCCCGGTCTCCTAAGGGGTCTCAGGTCTTTTTGTTTGCAATTTGGAAATTAACTTTCCTGGTCGGCCTAAGCTCGGGAAAATCAGTCTATCAGCCCTAAATGACAAGTATATAAACTACATTTTTCTCTCTCATTTGGGATGAAGAGGATATGTGTAAAAGCGTGGAAATTATACTCAAGCATTCAAGCATTCAAACATTCAAGCATTCATTTCAAGTCTCCATTCAAGGCTAAGTGTTGCATTCAAGTCAAGGATTCAACCATTGAAGAGGAGATCACATACTACATGCTACAACATACAACATACAACATCTATACCTTCGCACATAAGGATACAAACATCCTTAGAACAAGGTATTAGTACTTGTTTTACAGTCATTTACATTTACAGCACTTGCTCATTTCTTGGTTAATTCCAAAACCGGGGTTTGACCTAAAGGCAAACCCCTAATCCCTAACCCCCCAATCGTCTTCGCTTTTCTGTGTGTAGGTTGCAGGTACGCGGCTGAAATTGAAGATTTGGAATCCTTGTGCAGAGACGAACAGATCCCCCTTCGTTTCGCGGATTTTTCGGAGGACCGTGGCACCGGGCGCCATCTTCCCGACAACTTTTGCTCAAATTTGCAGGACAGCGCCGTATCGACATTTTACTGCTAATTCCAAGTCCGCAGCTTCATCCTATATCCCTATCTCAGTTTATAAGCGAATCTTTGTCACTTTCTGTGCATTCCTAGCTTAATTCTTCTATCAACATTCTTTACAAAAGAGGGTAGCCTTGCTTTCTTAACCCTTGAAACACATTTAGCATCCAATCTTGCATTGCGTGGGATTGGATCTTGTGGGTTTCAACCCCTCTTTTGAATGTAAAGTCTCTCCCCTAAGTGAAAACCATCAACCCTAGTGAACCTCCCTTCTCTCTCCTCAGAGTTGGAAGAGGGGAGGGCAACTAGGGTTCGATCACAATTTTCCGCTTTACACTTAGATAAAAATAAGGAAAGATCATGCCTCCCAAGGAGGACAATGAGAAGGACTTACACAATCTTCTAGGGAGAGATTTGGACATAAGCAAAAGAAGAGATGTATGAAATCATTCTTGTCCCCATAGGAACAAGAAAATTAGGCTATTATGTTGCTTCAAAAAATATGATTGCACTTGAAATTGTACCATCATGAATGACAATGAGCCCCTAGTAAATGAGCTACCAATGTCACATAATGATGAGAAACATAATAGCCATTAATGTTATTTAAAGACATGATAGACTAAATGAGGTATTTGAATATGACATGTTAAATGCTCAACTATAAGTGAGATCAAAAACATGTATAAAATGATGAAAATTGAAGAAGAAAAGTCACATGAAATCTTAGAAGAGGGATGAGTGTAATTTATTAGAACCTTATCCCTAGAGGAAAGGAATTTATGATGAATAGGAGATAAAGATTCATAAGTGGATTTAGAAATTTGAGGGGAGTCATAAAGAGATTTGTTCATCACCAAGATTTCCTTATGAGGGGAATGAGAGTTGATAGAAGTAGAAGATGATTTAGTTGAAGTGAGATCATCATCACTACTAAATATAGCATTCACACTAAGAGATGGTCTTTTAGATGCTTTGGTACGTTTGCAGGGATTATAGCCAAGTCCAAAGGCATAATTGTGAAAATTAGTCTCTAGAGGAAATTTTATCCCTTGTTCATGAGCGCCACAACCATTTCCATGATACCCATGCTTAGCAAAAATGCAAAAACCACGACCATAACGATCAGCCATTTCAGGAAGAGAAGGTGGTTTTTTATAAGACAAAGAATCAAACTCTTCATAATTAGAGGTGTGAGGAGAAGAAGTTTGAGAAGCGGCCACAAAATTATTGTTCATAGGTTCAGGTAGGACTGATTGTTCTCTAGTTTCTTCCTTCTTTTTAACTTTAAGCTCTCTAGGAGGAACCCTATACTCACCTACAAAGGTGGGATTAAAATCAAGAGATCCCCAATCATCCTCTGCGAGGACCTTCTCAGGATCAAAAGCCTTTTCATGTGTAGATTCAAGTTGAGAAGAATCTTCTTCAGGAACTTTAGACTCTTCCAAAGAATTTTGATTATCAGAGGGTAAGGATTCATCCATAGGTATCTTGTTCAAAGAGTCATTACTAGAAGAGGAAGGCTTAGATGTTTGCAAACAAGCTTGAAAATTAGTATCACCTATCAAGGTATATGTCTTATTGTTATAAATGAATTTAACTTGTCTATGCAATGTAGAGGGGACAACTTGCATACCGTGAATCCAAGGTCTCCCTAATAACAAGTTGTATGTTAGATTTCCCGACATAACATGGATAGGAGTAGGCAAAGTAATAGGTCCCACTGTGATGGGTAAGGTGATAATACCTAATGAAGACTTAGCCACATTATCAAAGCCTCTAATGGGATGAGAGTCAGGCTCAATAAGGGATGTATCCACATTCATCTTATGCAATAGATTAATGCTACACACATTAAGGCCAGAGCCATTATCTACCAGTGTTCATCTTATAGCTGTGTCATTTATGATAACCACAATCATCAAGGGATCATATTGATGTTGAATTTCACTAGTAGGCAACTCGTCTTGAGTAAACACAATTTGAGCTTTAGGATTCATCATAGAGTTAACCAAAGACACTATATTACTAGATGTATTAGGTGGAGGAACATTCAAATCTTTCAAGGCATCTTGTAACATTCCATGATGAGCGGAAGAAGTTTGGATCAGATCCCAAAGGGATATCTTAGCAGGGGTAGCTTTAAGTTGTTCTATGAGATCATATTCCTTACCAAGAACTTGTGAAATACGTGGAGCTTGGGGAAGAATAGGTTGGGAAGGAGGAAGTGAAGTTGGGATAACTGGAGGAGGATTAGGTTGCCTATTGTTTCTAGTATTATAAGTATGGGCAACCACATGATAACTCTCTCTAGTCAATTGCTTAGCATACTCATAAGGGCTCTTAGAGGAATAACCTCCTTGCACAGTAATAACAGGTTTCTTAGGAGTGCAAAAAGAATCATTAGCATAACCACCTTGAACCACTAAGATAGGCTTATTTAAAGGTTGAGAATTTTGAGAAGGACAAGCACCTTGGACAGTGAAGAGAGGTTTGTTAGGTGTCTCATTCACATGTATCAAATTGATTGAGGATGGTTTAGAGGAATGAACAAAAGTGTTGGAATAATTATTGATAGTCTTCTCTTGCACTAAAATCTTATCACGGATCAAATCAATTTTAGGAGAGAGACAAGGGATAGGCATTGATGTTCTAGTAGGAAGAGTAATACTAGGAAAGGTCATATCATCCTTTATCATCACAGGATCTACATGGGGAATAAACTCTCTAGGAGAAGGATCAATACTACTCTCTAAAGTCTCACTTTTGAGAGGGAGATCTTTGAAAGAAATGTTAACCATCTTGCTTTGAACTAGGGTTTCCTTATGAGTAGAACCAAGTTGAGGAGAGGGAGATGCTTTATTTTTAGAGGGAGAATAATTGAGATTCAAGGAAGGAGAGAAACTATCAAGGGAGTTTCCAATCTTGATTTCATCCCCTTTGGCTAGGGGTAGAGAATAATCTATACCTTCTTCTAATGGTTCATCCCAAATAGTGAGGTTGTTGAAAGGAATGTTTGAAGTGTTGTCAATTTCGGGAGAGGAGATAACATTGTTTATTAATTATGCATCCTTAGGAGGGAGAGCATCAATAGATGTGTTAAACTCATCCTCTTTCCTCAAAATATGTTCAATAGGGGAGAGAGAATTAAGGAAATTGCTTATTATTTCATCTTCTTTCTCTAAGGGATGCTTATGGGTAAGACCAACTTTAGGAGAAGGGTAAGCATTTACCATTAATTCATCATCTCTAGTGGGAATTTTGTTGGAAAAGGAAAGGCCATCACTAGGAAATGTAGGGATAATGTCATCTTCTTGCACAAAAGGATCCTCATGAAGGGAGTGTTTTTTAGGGGACACAAAGGCATCAAGGGCATCATTCAACAAAGCATGATCATATCTATTAAAAGGTTTATCTTTTGATTCAAAAGGAGATATCTCTTCATAGAGGGGATCATTGAAAACAACCATGTTACTAGATTTAGTGGAAGAGCTGATAGGAATGTACCCTTGAGAGGAATCATTCGACTTATCTTTCTCATCACAACGAAATGGCATAGTAACAATGTTTATGAGTTTTTGGTAAAATGAAGGTTTGGTATATTTAGGTTTCAAGAATTCATCTAAAGCTTCATCTAACTCATAATCATCACAAATATGAACATCTTGCAAATAAAAATCTGACATTTTGAAATTGCATAAAATTTTAAACACACAATGCAAAGAAACACACTTTTTTTTTTTTTTTTCTTTTTAATGAAAATGAAATGAAAACACACTAAATCTAGATCTAGATCTAACAAATGCAATGCAAGAGGAAGCAATGATAGATTCACGTCGGGTTCACCAAAATGTGTGGGGGAAAAAGTGACACTAAGCAAGCATGCCCTAATCTCACTTTCAATCACACACTTGTGGAATACGAAAGAGCCTAGAGGTATCACACAATTGGCTACTTCTTTTTGTGGAAGAGAGAGCCACGGGCTACCTATTAGGATTTCTATTCCTTTGTTGTAATTGGAAGATAAAATGATGCAAGTTCAATCCCTAACCCCAAAGTGCAAGTATGAACTAATAATAAGATTGCAAAATTGAACTTAAACAATGGAAAGCTATAAACACAAGGACAAGACAAGAATGTAAATGCGTACCCGGTGTTAAAATATGAGTGAAAAGGTTCGGGACGGGGGTGCGGGTGCCACTATCCTGATTCTGCTCCTGAAACTGCTATTTTTGCAACCTGAAAAGCTATTAGAAAGTTGCTGAAAGTTGTTGTCTGACAGAAGGACCAGGGCGCCCAGCGCCCCTGTCCCAGGGACCAGGGCGCCTAGCGCCCCTGTCCTGGTAGGACCAGGGCGCCCCACGCCCCTGTCCTAGCTTTCTGGCCTGGAATTTGGTGTGAAGTTCTGTCTTGGTCTGCTTCTTCCGGATCTGCAACTTGCGGCGTCTTCCGAATCCCGAAACCTACACTTATATCTGAAAAGGTGTTTTGGGTGACTATATAGGGTTTTGCCTTAGTCAAACCCCCGCTTCGGTGATTTCCACCTCCACGAATAGCCAAGTTGTATTGTAAAATGTATTGTGTGTGCAGACCTAGTGTGTGTGCAAGGTCCTAAAATGCAAGAAAGCAAACTAGAGCAACCTAGAAAGTAAACCCTAATTGCTTGTAAATAATAATGTAAATGCTCTAAATCAAGATGCAAAGTGATCTAAAGCATGAATAAAGGATATATTGAAGCTTATGCAAAGACATGAAAACAACATGAAATCATACCCAACCCTCAAGGGAGGAGTACAAGCCAATCTTCAGTTGGTAATCTCCTATTGTTCTTCAATGTCTTCCAAGCCCTAAATGGATGAATGAAATTGATAAATGCTTGATGGATGGATGTTGAATGTTGTTGAAGTCTTCAAAGATCTACTCTTTCACTGCATAGAAGGTCCTTGAAAGCCAAAATTCCCCCCCTTTCAAATGAAGAAAGAGAGCTCTTATATATGAAACCCTAGGTCTTAATTTCAACTTTTGGCCGACCTAGAGATTGAATCTCCCGCCAATTTCTTGGGGTTAAGATTTATTTTATGATTGGATCGCGCTCCTAAAATTTCAAGAAAAATGTCCGAGACCATGTGCACGCCGGGCACCATGGTCCTGACAACTTTTCACCAAATTTTCAAGGCCGTCGGATATGATGATTTTAGAGCGAATCCTGAAGTTACAGGTGATTTCGAGATGTTTTGACCCCGAAATCAAGCCCCCAAGTTCAAAATAGGACCTAATTAGGGTTTTTGATTAAATGATGTATTGGAGGAATAAAATGAAAGGGGCACACTTTAATGAAAAGGGCCCAACTTTATGATATGGAAGATGATGAAATAGGACCTTAGACCTAATTAATTTAATTAATTAAGTGCTAAAGGGGAAATGCACTACAAAATGCAAGATGCGCCAAGGCGGGTGCTAAACTAGGTGTGAAATTGTACCACCCTAGCAAGTGCGTACAATTTACGACGTTACATACATGCTAGACAAGCTTCTTCTCATAAGATAGGTCTTAAATGGCCTAAGTCTATTGGTCAATATTCAGTGCTTACCATACCCAAGGCCAAGAATATGGAGAATAAAATGTTATGGGTCACAATGAGGAGTTTTAAAGCTCGAGAGAAATTTGATTTTCACAATATGAGAGGCAAAATAAAGAGGAGTTATGTGCATGTACATAGGCTTGAGGATGTTTGGGTGGATTGTAAAAGTAATGAAGATGTAAGAAGGATGGACTATAGTTGTCTTACATTAGAGCAAATAGAGAACTTGGACTTGGCTAAGATTCTAAATACCATGGAGGATACTATAGTGGATCCTATCTACTATGAGCAGAAAATTGTTGATACTCCTTTACTTCTAGTTCAATGGTCAAAGAAAGAAAGTAGATCAATTTCAAAGAAGTTTGTGCCTATTATGGCTAATACAAACCAATGGCTACTAAAAAAGGGAATCCAAATGAAACTACTTCTTGCTAGCTATATTAAGGAAGATAATGATGGTCTAGTGGGAAAGACTTCAGATTTAAGAACCAAGAATAAAGAAGATAATCAGGTACCCCCACCACCAGTTTCACCAGCAAAATCTAAGGGAAAGGTGCCAAAATTCAAATTCACAGTTAAAGGCCTAAAGAAAGGAGAATCCTCCTCTGTGCCCGTGCAATGGGAATCAACCCAAGGGCTTGATCAAACCAAGGAAAAAGAATGAGAACAAGAAGAGGGAAAAATTCCTCATGTTGGAGAAGAAAAAGAACAAGGAGAAAGTTCTACTCCAGCCACCTCTCAGACATCATCACCTATTCATGTTGAGATTTATTCTATTGACTGTGATTCTGATGAATAAGTGCAATAACATAATGAAGTGAGAGAAGATATTGATTTGGATGATGAACAAGGTCAAGAAGGGGGAAATGAATAATTTATTACTCTTTCTAGAATTCCTAGCTTTGATGGCATTCCAACTTCCATGATTGAGTCATCAATATTGGATTTTAATGAATCCATGTAACAAGTTACTCAGAAGCAACAGGTAGTAGATTTTCCTACTTCTACTACCATGATATAAACTCCACCCTTGGTGAGCATAATTGTCATTTGTGCAACAAAAAAATTTGTTATTACATCAATGCCACCAGTAGATACAACAATTGGGACAGTTAATGTCTTACCAACTTCTATGCCACTGGCACCACCAGTATCAATTTCTACAATTTCAGTTGTGACTACTTCTATGATGCCTATTTCTACAATGGCCTTAGTATAAGTGGGACCATCAGCAACAATAATATCTTCAAGTTAGCCACCTACTAGTTTGCCTATAGTTATACAAGTGGAGGTCACTACTCCAACCACACAATCAGTCTTATCTCCTTGGTTGGACATAGTGGCGCCAAAAAGGAAGAAGAAAGTTGTCTCACTAGATGACTTTGACTTCGAACAGTTAGCTCCTTTGAAGGCAAAGGTGACCAAGAAGCCAAAGACAATATCAAGGGTGCTGGTTGATCCTATAAGTAAAAGGAAATATGTCAAAGTGATTATGCCAATTATAGGTAAAACCAAAGAGAACATTCAATTGACAGATTATACAGTTCAAATTATCGAGCTTGGGGAAGAAAATCATGAGAGTGTGAATCATGATTCAAGAGCCGCAAATGACGCTATCATGAGAAGACTTGATGAAGAGCATGCTGAAAATCTAAAATTTAAGGAAAAGTGTGAGCAACTAACCAATGTTTTGGTCAAAGTGACCCAGACCTCTCAATAGGTAGAACCAATTGTTTAATCCATCGATACTGAAGCACTCAAAATAATGGAACAAGTGGGGGTTAAGGGTCAAGTGGTGGATAAATGGATTGAAAGGTTGAAATATGAAGGCTCCCTCTTCCTAGATTCAACCATCAAGCCATTGAAAGAATTTATAATCATGTAAAGTCAAGTACAAGGAATCAAAACTACTTTCACATAAGAGATAGATGAGAATGAAAGGAACTTGCAGTTGTGGAGAAAGATGCAGGACTTCAACATTGATTTCCTTGTAGAGAATAAAGTGCTAGAAACAAGAGGAAACTATGTTCAAGTTTTGTCTCTACTATCACATAGAAATGAATTGATCAAGCATATGGTCATAGATCTTTAAGGTGAGATTAAGGGTTGTGATAATGATATTGATCAAATTTCAATAAGAATAGCTGGCATCCCTTGCTTCTTATATGGTAAGGATAATCAGAAATTGGTCACAAGTGATACCATCATCCAAGAATTCCACTCTCTAATCTCACATTGGGCAGAGTAAGATTTCACTCTGAATGATTTTGATAAGCTTCTTGAAATATAGGTCTGTTTAGAGTTGCTTGTATCATTGCTCAAGAATGGAAAGAAGTAACATGTGAAGATCAGATATGCTATATTCTAGATCAATACTATATCAAGTTCCATCGCCTTGCCAGATGAAATCCATCTTGGCTAAATTTGAAGAATTTAAATCCAATGAGGAGGAGAAAGATGAATAAAGTGTGCCCTTTTTGACACTTAGTTTTTCATGTAGATGCATTTTTAATGTAGTTGCATTTTTAGATGCTGTAAGTTTTCTTGCAACTGCATGTTCCCTTTATGTCATAGTTGTCATCAAGTGGGACTGTGTAATTGAATTAGTCAATTGTGCCCACCTTTTTCTCCCTTTCTCTCCTATATATAGAGGAGCCTCATTTGTAAATATTTATCTATTATTATGCTAAGCAAGACTCTACCAAATTTTTGCCTCAACTAAGACTTTGAGCTTTTTTTTGTGAAGATTCAATCAAGTAAATAAAGAAAGCAATTCCATTTGATTTCAAACTTTGTGTTGCGTCAAAGATTATTTAGATGAGTTATAACATGTTCCTATGTTCATTGCTTATATATTTTTTTAATTCCGTGATATTGGTGATATTGTTTATGTGAGTAAGAGAGCTTTCCAATTGTGATAAGTAGACTTTGTGCTATTTGTATATTTGGGAAATTTTGTGATGTTAAGTGATTAGTGGTAGGCTTTGTACTACTGCTATTACTTGTAGTTTTAAGGGATTGGGAAATTATACTTCAATACTTTGAGTTGCAAGTTAAATTTCTTATCATTTGTAATCATTAGCTTAGTTAGAATTACATTCAAGAAAGACTTTATGCTTCTTGATTGTAAGTTTAGTTTATTCATTTCTTTAAGTATCAAAAGTGAGAGAGAATTGTACCAAACTAGAGGGAGAATACTCTGAAAAAAGAGAGTTATATGCCCAAAACTTACCCACAAATTTTAGTTTCTTGTTAATTAGAGAAGAAATTTCAAAGGGAACCTCCCCTTGCTGAGAGGAGAGATTAATTTCTCAACATAGCTGTGTGTGAATTATATATCCTATCATTGGTATGCTAGTGACAAAATATTCACCCAATAGAAATGACAGTCATATGTTGACAAGCTAAAATGGGTTAAATCATAGATTCATCTTAAGTCAGTGTACAACCCAATAAACAATGAATTAAAAGCAGTCATGAGGAATGTATAAAAAGCCATAAATAACCATTATTTCAAAGCAAAGGCATTTTCAAAGCACAAGGATGAACAACATTTAAAGGTAAAATGCCAAGATCAGTCACAGTTAGAGCATTAAAAGGATACAGTCATAAACTAAAAGTTGCAACCTTCAATCTCAAAATAGAAGTTATAGTATATTTGCCATAAAGAATACTGCTATTATACAGCTAGAAACATGCACACTTCATATCCAACACAATGCCAAGGAACATAAGGTAATGAAATTAGAGCATGAAGAGTGAAACCAATAGTGCAGCATTTTTGTGAATGCATAATATAGTGCAGTCATGAAAGTTCATGAAAGAAAATAATTGTCACGGTCTTTTAACTTAGAAAATATAGTCTTAATAGTAGTCTTCAAAGAACAAGAATTGGTACAGAATGAAGACTAAAAGCACAATAGTATATCTAAAATAGAGGCACAACCATATCAACATAGAACAATCTTAGTATCCATAAGGACTGTGATATTGAAAGACAAACATATCATATCTAAAAGATCAATATTCCATTCACACTCAAATCCTATCACAAGTGAATAACAGATCAATGAAGAAATGTCGAGTTCAAACTAATGCATAAACTAGACCCAATAACAAGGAATATAAGGGTTTAAACCATCAAAACTATGAATAGAGAAAAAGCCACAAAAATGAAAGTTATGACTTTCAAACAGTGATCAGTCACTTAGTGTTTTGAAAAGACGAATGAACAGTAAGAAGAAAAGAGAGAGGAAGTGCGGCCATAAGGAAGCTTATATCAGACTTGAATGTTAGAGCAAGAAAGTTACAATCAAATGACTATTTCCTATCAAATATACAAACAACCTTGGGGTATGATGACAGTGAAGAGAGAAGATATCAGATATAAACCCTACAAGATCCAAGAGCAAACAACTTTTAGGGTTTTTTTATTAAAACTATAAAAAAAGCATACACATACAACAAAATGTTTTAGGGTTCTTTCTTTTTTCTTACACATACAACAAAAAGAGTTGTATCTCAACACTTAACAGTTTTCAATTATTGTAATAGAGTTATTTTTCATTTAGTTTTGCAATACAAAGTTATTTCTTTGTCAATATTTCTTTCTTTTCATTGTCAGGTGAGCATTTTGATAGAGTTATTGTGATTTTTACAATCCTTTACTCCATCATGCTTTTGCTTTGCAGAAGTAGGATAATTTCATAGTGATTCAGGTTGTGGGTTGTGTTCACCTTATTTTTCAGCTCCTTGCATGTTGTAAAAA
The DNA here is from genome assembly GCF_030272615.1 of Cryptomeria japonica. Classification (NCBI taxonomy): domain Eukaryota; kingdom Viridiplantae; phylum Streptophyta; class Pinopsida; order Cupressales; family Cupressaceae; genus Cryptomeria; species Cryptomeria japonica. The sequence goes on along the minus strand of NC_081408.1, from coordinate 383,143,829 downwards.
CTTCACTTTTCCTACATGCAGAAGTTGACTAGCTTCAAACCTTTTTGCAAATTGTTTATGAATTGGGTGGTCTAATTGATTTGAGAAGTGTTTCATTCAGTAATGCAGTTGTTATAGTTTTAGTGCACTAGTTTAAAACTTCATAATTTTGGTGTATCACCTCCATTAGGATAGGTTTTTCGTTACATGCAAGCTTTTTACCCTTTTCCCACAAGAAGTTAGTGTAGGAGATCCATCAAGACAAAAAGTCAGCCTAGTCTCCGGAGATTCACCTTCAACTTGAGAAACCCACAGGATTGAAGGTGTTTCCATGTTTCATAGGATTGCTTGGTTTCACACTTAGAATCACAGGTGCAATCCTCTATGACAACAATTGCATTTGATGAGATGTTTATGAGATGTGTTTGACTATTGTTTGACTGTCTTCGTGATAGAGACAATTCTACATCACTCATTGTGAGCGGGATGTGTTGTTGTGATTCTCTATCACTTTCTTGTTTTATATATGTATATGTATATGTCATATTGTCATTTTGTGGTTTCAGGATCTTGCAGGTACCAGACATCGACTGCACCTGGCTTCACAAATCTGAGCATGTCTTTAATTCCAATGGCTTATGTGGTTCATAGATGACACGAGTTCCCTTCACATACTCTAGATCTAAGTTGTCCAGAGTGAGTCGTGAGCGTCTTGGCGTAATTCGCCATGTCAGTTAGGTAGCTTGGTCTTTTTGGTGTTGTGAGTATGCTAGAGATGGTTGATTTATTTAAGTATGTTTAGATTAATTATGTGACTCTTGATGTGTGGTTTATATTTAAAAATGTTTATTTTAATGTATTTAATTTATTAGTTTTGAGTATTTAATTATTTGGTATTTATATTTATTTAATAATTAATGTTTATTGATTTTATGATTGTTTAATATTTATTTTATATTTATGGTTTAATTTTTACTGGGGTTTGATTATATAATTGGTATTTATTTATTTAATTGCCTATGGTTTAATATTCGTTTGGTATTTAATATTTATTTGGTTCTTTTATTTATTTATGAGCCTTTGGTTTATTTATTATTAAATCCCCATTTGGATTATTTATTTATAGCTTATGTTTTATTTTTATAGTTAACTATTATTTATTTTCAAGTGGGTTGTATAAACACATTAAATTAAAATAATAATAAAACATTCTCACTTGGTTGGATAAATACATTTTATATTTACCTTACCTACCCTTTACTCTTATTGGTTGAATTTGAAATGGGAGGTAAATTTATATTATATGGTGGGGTTGGTAAAATATATTAAAAACCGAATATTTTGATTGGTCAGAATGGAGGCTAGGGTTTTAGTTATTGTTTGGTTTTTATTTTCATTTCTATGATGTTTTTCAGGTTGGCTATTCTCTGAAAATTTTCTCTGCAAGTATTTCCCTTGAGCTTTAGATTTTGCACTGGGATTTTGGCTGGAGCTTGGTTGGATTTTTGCTTGGCTTTGTGGGGAGCTCTTCAACAACTACATTCCATTACACGGGTTGTAGGTTGGAGCTTTGTTCCTTTGTATTTTTATTTTAATGGCTTCCTTGTATGCTTTGTGTCTATACATTGTGTGCGGGAGATGGGTTAAAATAATATTTACATATTCTATAGTTTTAATATAGTTTCCAAAATAATATTGGGGAGAGAAGTTTATATTATATGAGCTTTATTCAGTTTGTTGGGAAAATATATTTTGGTTTTCTTGTGAATGTCATTCACGACTCTATATGTATTTCTCAGATTGTATTTTCTCTTTGTGAATCTATTTGGTTTGTTGGGGTGTTTAAAAATCCCCTTCCTGAGTGTGATTATCTTGTGTGTGTGTTTTGCTGGATTGTTTGGAGGTTCTATAGAGTTTTCTGGTTTCCTCTGCGAGTTTTGACGTGAGGAAAACTTTAATATATCTTGGTTTATACTTGGTTATATTTTATTTCATTTGTGCCCTCTTATTCCTTGTTTCTGGGTGACTCTTTCCATAATATTTTTGAGCCCTTTTGTTAAAGACTTTATTTTATATTTTTGACGAGAGTTTTCTATGGAAATTTTTGTATTTGTGTTGTTAGTGTGAATATGCTAACCTATTGTGTAAATGCACTAACCTATTGTGTATATGCGCTAACCTATTATGCAAATGCACTAACCTATTGTGTAAATGTGCTAACTTATTGTGTATATGCGCTAACCTATTGTGTATATGCGCTAACCTATTGTGTATATGTGCTAACCTATTATGTAAATGCTCTAACCTATTGTATCAATGAGCTAACCTATTGTGCGAATGCACTAACCTATTGTGCGAATGCGCTAACCTATTGTGCGAATGCGCGACCCTATTTGGTTTATGTGTTTTTCACATTTTTTCTTATTTTGATGAATTTTTCCAATTGGATTTTTGTACCAAAGGATTGATTGAGGTTTGTTGATGATTTCCAGAATTGGTCTTGATCAGATTTGATGCTTTTACATGGTTTTATGCTTATTTGTCTTCCTATGTTATTATGGTTGTATTTGCACTCTCTCCATGTTGATATGCCATGGTTGATAAATTGGATATGTTGCTATTTTGTACCAGCAAGTGAGTTGGCCTTGCTGTGGATTTATTTTAATGACCGACAACAGATTTGATGACTTTATTATGCCCTTTTGTTGGCCAAAAGGCTCATTGTTATACTTGATGTTGTTGTAGCCTTGTGTATGTTGTAAAAGTATGTGTGGATGTTCTTGGCTGCATCTGAATGTTATATCTTCATATTTCATTATGGTTTACAACCTCTTGTGATTTATTGTTGGGCCATGTTAGGGGGAGTGGGCTTCCTTGTGATGACTGGGGTCACGAGAGATAGGCTTGCATGAGGTTCCTTGTAAGGATGCATGAAGTCTAGACTAATAGGGCACATTGGGAGTTTACATGATTTGTAAATAAGTGATAACCTAATAATTAATGGGTTGGGTAGTTAGATTCATTAATAAAGATAAAAATTGATGTGATCCTCATGACTTGATCCTAGGGAGGATGTTTTAGGATAAGCATGAGAAAGCAATTGCTATAACAAGTTATTCTCCCTTGATCTCTCATAGGTTGAGATGGCTCCACATATCCATCAGGTTAGTGCTTTATGTTGTTATGTTTTGAGGATGGCATGTGATGACACTCCACCCTACATGTGTTCCCTTGATGATTTATGATTGTCTTATTGGTTGCATTTATGTCTTGTTGAGTTGTATGCCTTTGGGAGTTTATTCTTGTTGTTTTGTGTTGCTTCCTGCATGAGAGTCCTTGTGTGATTAGTCTATTTGGTTATAGGTTTCATCTTAGGTTTAGAGTGTGTGTTGGGACCTTGTGTCATCTCCTAGCATGGGGAGTAGTTCCTTTGGTTCCACATGGTTGAGTAGTTGGTTCTTTTTAGCCATTGGGATGTTCTCTTGGATTCTTCTTGTTGGCATTTTGATGATGTTTAGTTATGATTGTCATTGATGGACACACACTTATTTGTTATATGAGTTATTCTCAACCGGTACTATGTGATGTATTTCTCAAACTAGTATTGTATGGCATTGTATGCACAGTCTTTGTTTGTTGAAGACTATCGGTGTTTGCAGAAGGAGCTTACCAATCAAAGCATGACCAAGGACCTCAAGCGGTACAAGAAATTCAAGTGGTACGAGGACCCCAAGTGATAGCCAATCTTTTTAGGATCAGAACACTATGTTCTAGTTTACCAGTCTTTGTTTGTAAATTGGTAATTGGTATATTATGTTTGGTTAACCAGAAAAATTTTAAAGTGTGATGAGTTATCATCCATCGACACTGATGCGGTGATTTTGTGTCGTGTTAGAAATTGTGTCTAGATGCACTGTACCTAGAAATTGTAGTTTAATCTCATTGGACCGACATGAAATCAGATTCCTTTATAAGGACATCATGTCTAGGGTTTTATGTATGTGTGTAGAAGGGTTGCGTAAAAGAGATTAGGTCTTTGTGGAAAAAGTATCTTGCGATGGAGATTGGATAGAAGACTGAAGTAATGTTGTAATGCATTAACAAAGAGAATTCAAGGATCTAACTAAGCATTCTATGCTACTTTCTAGATCACTTACTTGTTGATTACTTATCTCTTCAACAAGTCTGAAACCCTTAACCGGGTAGGCTTAGTTAAGTCTGTTCAAATATCCTCTAACAAGGTGGTTTACAGTTGTGGATCTGAAATCCTTTAACATGGTAGTCTTTAATAGGACTTATCTCCTAATAGAGATCCAGATTCCTAACAGGATCTATTTTGGTGAAGAACATTGTAAGGCCTTAACCGCTTTGACCTTAACTGGTATGGTTGCTATTCTGCAGATAGTAGACTTGTGAGTTTTACTCACTGTGGTTTTTCCCATTTGGGTTTCCACGTCAAAATATCTTGTGTTATTGTGGATGAATGCTTTATTTTCTATTTGGCTTTTCTGTGTATTAACCAGTTTACTGTTTAAAAGGCTATACTCGTTTGCGGTAAATTTGCTTAAGTGTTTGGTAAAGTTTTTTCATATACTAATTCACCCCCCCTCTTAGTACTCATCAATTGGTATCATAGACAACCTTCCTTTAAGTCTAACCACTTGAAAGGAGATATGGGGGAATACAACATGAGGGAACTCACTCACCATCTGGCTAAATCTGAGAAAGCCTATGATAAACTTAAGGTCAAGTATAAAGCCTCTTTAGCCAAAAGAAGATAACTTGTTAAGCAAATGCTGGAAATTACTGAAAAACAACTCTTCTGATGAAGCACACATGGATGCCCTAGTTGAAGAAGTGGAGAAATTGAATGAGTCCAAAACTAACCTGAGGAGGGAGCTAGAAGGACTGACCATTGGGATGAGTCAGGAAATGGAAAACCAAAGAAAGATGAGGATCTAGTGAAGGACAGAGAGCATGAGATCTCTAAGTTGAAACAAGAAATTGGTACCATTACTACTTATCTGCAAGAGGGTAAGGAAGAGAAAGAAGAAAAACAAGCAGAATTGAATGCAACCATTTCTCAGAATGAAACCCTAATGAAGACCAATGAAGCTCTTTCCAAGGAACTTGTTGAGATGAAGGAGATACTTGCAAAGTTCAATCGAAGTGCTGCAAAGTTGGACCAAAAGATGGAATCAATGAAGCCATCAAAGGATATCTCTGGACTTGTTTTCTTTGTATATGAGGAAGGTGAATCATCTGGAACCAAGATTGATGCATCAAAAGAGCAACTGGTATCTGAGAAAAGAAGAAAAAGAAAAGGTAAGCCAAAGTTCAAACCTGTATGCTTTAACTGTCATAAGGAAGAACATATTGCCAATGTATGTAGGAGAAAGGCTTATAATAATTTCCCTTACATGCAAAACAATGTGTATGACCACAAGGTTAGATCTGGTAGATTTAATGGTCATTGTTATGCATGCAACAAGTTTGGGCATAGATATTTTGAGTGCAGGTCGGTTATGAACAACTCTGGAGGTTATGCATCAAGATCAAAAGGAGTTGACCTAGAACCTCTTATGAATCGGAACCCAAACCAGTATAGAATCTATGACCACAGGTCAAATGGTTATGGAGCAATGAACGGTTGGAGAGCAACCTATGTGATCTGTCGTGGTAGTGGTCACATTGCTGCAATATGTAGGAGAAAGAATGGAATGGTGAACACCGGACCATGGAGAGCACCTAGTATGGTACGATATCATTGTAACAAACCAAGACATCTTGCCAGAGCATGGAGACTGAGATAGAATCCATCGGAAGAAAAATTGGTCGACCCAGAAGGTAAAAGAAAGGTCGATGTTGAAACCATTCAGGCTAATATGGATAAAATTTGGAAAAAGAAATCTAAAGAGAAGCCATAAGATGCACCAGTTTCCGCACCTAGTGTGTAGACCCCTGAATTGGCAAATTGAGCTTCAAAAAGATTAAGGGGGAACATATCGGTAACAATCTTTTGAACCCTCGGAGTATATCAGTAAAGTGCTTTTATCGATATTGGTTACCTGTCAACCAACAGAAGAAATAAAGTGGTAAAAGGTAAAATTAGGGTTTGTACCCTAACGGTGATGCATTTATTATGGTAGGTAGGAGCATGTATAAAGGTGATTCTTGTAGTCATTTTTACTTACCTATTTTTGAAGAAGCATTTTTCTAACTTGAGCAGAGTAACAAAAGTGATTAATCTTGCATTCGAAGAAATCCAAAAAGAAATCTTGTGCAAGATTCAACAGTTATTTCAAGTTATCTAGAGTGGAGGTCAGAGTGGTAAAGCTTTTGGAGAAGTGTGTTATGCTTGACATCGATGAACCCTAGTTCGGAGTAAAAAGGTATTTTTCATCGATTCACTCTTATCATTCAAAATTATTTAGACATGGCTTCTACATCCAAAGTCTCTTCTAGTTCTTGCACACCTGAGGAGTCATCCGAATCTCTTAGGAAGAAGGTGAAATACAATGCCCTATCTCAAATTCCCGCTAGATTCATTGTCAAAGGGGATGTTTCTGGTTATATTGATTGCAAACTGAAAGACCTAGGGTCTCTAGTGATTCACTCCTAGTTGAGTTTGTTCTATGGAAAAGATAAGAAGATTAAACTAGAGTACAACGTGATCAAGAAGAAGAAACTCCACAATGCAACATATTTTCTTGAGGAATTCATGAAAGATCATATAAGAATTATTCTAAGTAGGGTTCATGGTGACAAGATGTATCTTGAGTGAACCCATGACATCACACCAGAGGCAATCCATGCTGTGACTGGTTTCTGCAATATTGGAGAAGTCCCTATTCTTCGTAAGATCACAACAACCAAAGTGATAGAGCTCACCAATTTTGTGAGCGACTAGAGAGCAATGACTGTCAACACCACTGAAGATGACTTCGTGAAGTATGCGTGCATGATGATCAGATCTAGAGTATTGTATGCTAGCAGAATGAATTTTGTTCCTACAGCTACGGTGCATGCTACTTATCATATGATTAAGGAAGATGCAGAGTACGATTTGTGTACCTGCATGCAATGTATCCCTTAGAACATCTTCTGTTGTGTTGGTATTGTCATCCTCATTTGATGCATTTAACTCAATGACAATCCCACCTTGTGGTGGTGGTGAGCTACTGTGAATGGCTTCTGCAACTATAGAAGTTGATGGACTAGAAACTTTGCCAATTCCAAAGAAAGACTTTATTCATGGAGAATTTGAAATCCATCAAAGAGGACAAGACATAGGTTCAAATTCGGTCAACTACTTGTCGGGTTGTTTTTCTACTTTAAAGGGTATTTTCTGGGAGTTGGTGATGTTGAATGGTCAAGTGACCTACTAGTTACAAGACAAATCAAGGAGAGTCTGCAAGCAATGGGATCTACTTATCTGGAGACTCTGAACAGATATTTTGATGAGTTCAAATTGAAGATGAACTAGAGAACAAGGATATCAGGTGACTTGGTTAAGAAGTATGAAGATGATATTTGTTTCACAATCAAAGTGGATCATTGCATAATGGAAGTTCTTGAGCCAAGATAAGATGAAGTTGAGCCTATGGGCTATGAAGTGGTGAACAATATACTTACTAGGTATGCCTCTACCCTATTTGCTTCACCGCTTGATCCAAAGAAGAAGAGGACCGATACCTACTCTGAGAGGGTTAATCCTACTATAGTACCAAAGTAGAAGAAGAGGAAAGTTATGCTATCAGCATCGGCACTGGTTACATCTACTGCCTATCCTAAAGTAACAAAGAGGTCACCAACCAAGAAGAAACCGAAGGCTATTGCGCCAAAGGTATTTGAGAGGAAGAAGAGAACCAAGAACGAAGCATAGGATTCAATAGACACTAAAGGGAAGATGAAATAAAGAAGGTGAGGAAATCAAGTAAGAAGGCCAAGCCAACCGGTAATGTACCTGCAACCTCTGAATGGTAAATATACATCTTGCTTCTTACAAGCCTATGACACATTTTCAAAGGATTATGAAGAACATTAGAAGGAAAATTCTTGATGATCTAAAATATTATTTTGATGATCTTAGTGATATTGAAAAGAAGGAGGTAGAGCAAGAACTTATTAAGTATTTATGTGATAATGATCAATCTCTGATTGATATTAAACCTGTTGTTTCTAATTCTTTGTATAATTCTTTGGATAATAAATGGTGCATTGTCATTGAAAATGAGCAAGAAATTAGGGAGAAAATTTTTGCTCAATATTTTCTAGATGCCTCTAATTCTGAATTATTTGAGCTTCTTAATTGGTACAAAGGCATCTTTTTCATGCAAAAGAGAAGACTTCATTTACTTGGAGGTAAAGTCTCTAAGGTGGAAAAAGACACCCATTTGCAGGCTAAAGAAGCAGTCAAGATGCAGAAGGTATCCGAAGAAAATCGGCAGGCTGAGCAAGAGCCTGGCCTATCAAAATCTAAACCAGATGAAACCTTCAATGATAAAGGACAAAGAATAACTAAGCAAAATTATCCTATTGATGTGGATGCATTAGATGCTGAGAGTACTAAGCTAGAGGAAGTAGAGAAAGAAAGAGAAGATAAGGAGAAAGAGGATAAAGAAGAGCAGGAGAAGAAGAGACAAGAGGAAATCAAAGAAAAGGAAGGTGGACATACTTTTGAGACTCCCAAGGAAACCAGAGATGATGCCAAGTTAAACATGTTAATTCCACCGGTCCCAATGAATTGACTCTTTCCTGTCTCACCAAATTGGTAGATGAAAATGAGCTCCTGAGAAGTATTCAACTTTCTCAAGAAAGATTGGAGGAACTGAGAAGGAAGAAAGAAAAATATGTTATTGAACTTGTTGTTGACACTCTTTCAACCTTGGTCCCCGATACTAATCTTTCTGTTACCAATTCCTCATTGGCCTGGTTAAAACTTCTATACACAGTAGTGGGTGATCAAGTGCAATCACTGGAAGATGCTGCTCAGGCTACCATAGAGAAAAAGATTGCAAAGGAACTAAAAATTGCATTGGTGAAGCAATTTAATGAAGATAAAGCCAAGCTAATACATCAGAGAGATGATATCAGTTTTGGCCATGGCTGAAGGTAATAAACTTCTGAGAAAAATCTGCCAACCTGATCTATTTTGTGATGATGCTCTAAAGAAGAAGGGTCAACTCCAATTAGAGGTAAAGCAATATATAGACAACTTGAAAGTGTCATATGATTTCTTCATAGTGTATGGGCAGACTGTACAAACTAACCGACAACAAATTGATAGGATTGATTCAGAGATCTGCAAATGGTCTCAAGATTTACAGAAACTTCAGTTGTTGTTGTTACCTAAGTTGCATATTCCTCAGAAGTGCTTTCTGAACATGGACGCTATTATTTTCATTTAGGAATTGAGTACTATTGATGCCATGGAGTAATTAGCATTCCAGATGAAGACTCCGAGTGAAATTGCTGCCTCACTCCTAGATACCTGGTCTACAGACATGAAGGAATTTTTGAAAAACCTTAAATTCATTTTTGAAAAGTTTTACTCATTATTGCCATAGACATATACTTTGTTTTTATGTTATGCAATATGATTTTGGCATGTTTATATTAATTTTCTATTGTTGGCAAAGGGGGACTGGTATTGAAGTAGTTCATGCTTGTAATTTTGGCAAAGGGAGTAGTGTATATGCTTAGGGGGAGTAATTTTGACTATGGCATCATATTTGTTTTGTAAGCACTTAGATGTCAAATTTTCCTAAGTGTTGCCATCAATGGCAAAGGGGGAGATTGTTGGCATTTTGATGATGTTTAGTTGTGCTTGTCGTTGATGGACACACACTTATTTCTTATATGAGTTATTCTCAACTGGTACTATGTGATGTATTGCTCAAACCAGTATTGTATGCCATTGTATGCATAGTCTTTGTTTGTTGAAGACTATTGGTGTTTGCAGAAGGAGCTTACCAGTCAAAGCATGATCAAGGAACTCAAGTGGTATGAGGACTTCAAGTGGTATGAGGACCCCAAGCGGCAACCAATATTATTAGGATCAGAACACTATGTTCTAGTTTACTAGTCTTTGTTTATAAACCAGTAATCGATATACTATGTTTGGTTAACCGACAAACTTGTAAAGTGTGATGAGTTGTCATCCACCGACACTGATGAAGTGATTTTGTGTCGTATTACAAATTGTGTCTAGATGCACTATACCTAGAAATTGTAGTCTAATCTCATTAGACTGACATGAAATGAAATTCCTTTATAAGGACACCATGTCTAGGGTTTTATGTATGTGTGTAGAAGGGTTGCATAAAAGAGACTAGGTCTCTGCGGAAAAAGTATCTTGCAATAGAGATTGGACAAAAGACTGAAGTAATGTTGTAATGCATTAACAGAGAGCATTCAAGGATCTAACTAAGCATTATGTGCTACTTTCTATATCACTTACTTGTTGATTACTAATATCTTTGACAAGTTTGAAACCCTTAACCAGGTAGGCTTAGTTAAGCCTGTTAAAAAATCCTCTAACAAGGTGGTTCATAGTTGTGGATCTGAAATCCTTTAATAGGGTAGTCTTTAATAGGACTTATCTCCTAACAGAGATCTAGATTCCTAATAGGATCTGTTGTGGTGAAGAACATTGTAAGGCCTTAACTGGTATGGTTGCTATTCTGCAGATAGTAGACTTGTGAGTTTTACCCACTATGGTTTTTCCCATTTGGGTTTCTACATCAAAATATTTTGTGTTATGGTGATTGTGTTATTGTGGGTGAATGCTTTATTTTCTATTTGGATTTTCTGTGTATTAACCGGTTTACTATTTAAAAGGCTATACTAGTCTGCAGTAAATTTGCTTAAGTGCTTGGTAAGGTTTTTTGGTATACTAATTCACCCCCCCCTCTTAGTATTCATCACTTATTGCATGGATGTGGATTCTTCTTCATGATGATTATGGATGTACCTTGTAGCAGATTTATGTAATGAATATGATGGAATTCACGTAATGTAATATTCTTGTATGTAGTAGATGGGATCTTGTAATAGGAAGAGCTATGCTCATGATGTATTTTATGTAATTGTAATTGTAAGAAGGTAGTAGATGGAATTTAGGATTATGTCATTGATTGTAATAAGAATATATGATGTATCACATTGTATTTATAGAATGTAAGAAATGCCCTTATGTATATTGGTAAATCGAATGGAATGGATTTATATTATGGCTTAATTGTATTAGTTGAAATGTAATTCTATGAAAAGATTAGGATGTAAATGAAATGTGAAGAAAACTTAATGAATGGGTTAGTATTAATGAGAATGTTAGATAATATGATTTGATGAATGGTTCATGTAGATGCATTGGTACAAAGAAAATTGTGCATTGCATGTAAGGGATTGTTAAGTAAGAAGATTGCATTAACATTCTTGCATTATGCATTTTGAATTAATGTTAAAATAAATGGTCATGTTAGGTAATTAGATGCACTTGAAGTATGTTTAAATGGATTAGTAAAGACATAATATACCTATGCATTAGGTTTGCATTATTATGGAAAAGGATAAAGAGCATGTAGATTGGAATTGTTGGGTTAAAACACATTTGGATTTGGTGCATAAAATGAATGTAGATATAATGGGGTTAGTCTTGCATTGAAATGGTTAAATGTATCATGCTAGAAAGATGTTAGAATAGTACACATATCATATTGGATAAACATCATAGTAGATTGCATATCTCATGGTTAGGAAATGGATATAATGCATTAAGTTAGAGCGGAATATGATTATCAAGTGAGTAGGATGTCACTGTGATAGTTAATTAAGTAATGATGTTGAAGTACCTTAGGGAAAGATGAATGTTGTTTATCTTTATTTTTGCTTGCATAAATTAATGAAATGTGTAATGATGCATGTTCATAATGGTTAACTGGTTAATGAATGTAATTAGATGAAGATGTTATGAGTTGCATTAGTTGTTAAAGGATATTAAAAAAAAATTAATTATCTCTATTAGTATGTTAGATGTTTAGTTTCTCTAGGGAATTTTGGTGGGCATTACATTTGGCATCAGAGCCCATGTTCAAACACTGGGTACTCTGGTTTCATTTGAGCCAATTGTACATGTTAGTGTTTAGCATGGGGTAGCCCAACAATTTTATCCCTGCTATTTATTTTCTTGTTATAGTTGCCCTAGGTGGTTAGCTTATAGTTTTCTTTTGCGTTTTGTTTAGACAAGATTTTTGCTAGGGGTAGAGATCATCGTTGTCCTGGTCACATGGGTACTCATAGGGATCCTCATCTTGAGGTGTTTGAGGAGTCACACCATGAGGAGAATCAATAAGATCAGACTAGAGATGATGCGATTCTGCAGTTGGTGAACATGCTTCAGGAGCTTCTTGGTCGTCTAGGACCGACACAAGAGGAGAACCAATAGGAGGGATCTCATCACTCAGAGCATCAGGAGAGAGAGAGAATTCATATTCTCCTAGGAGGAGATTTGAGGTGGATCAAGAGGTGCTTGCAACTAGTCACATGAGAGATCTGATGATGACTCACCTGTTGGCATTATGTTATCATTGATGTCAACTAGTATAAGCAATGTATGTGCAACACTGTCTTTGATGCATACTGAATGTGATGTCTTTGATGTCACCTAGTATTTCAGGTCATCGATAAGGGAGAGAATATCATTTAGTACAATGACCATTGGAGTCACCAGTACACAAGTTAGGGGTTGACTTGTGTTGAAGATATGGATAAGAGACGGACATGATATAAAAATTGATAAGTCATGACATCTGTAAGAGAGAAAGATGTTGGTCAGTTGATTGTGATGAAGAGGGGGAATGTTATCTAAATCACATCAACACCGAAAGAGAAGGATGTACAGGTCACTGGTATGTTGTGTGGATGTCAAACAGCGGAACTCCCACCAGATAAAGATGTAGTCACCAATTGAAGAGATGACTGACAGTGAATGTGCCCCAACCGGATCACATGTGCTTGTTTGAAGATATGCTGCTCAAACAGGGAAGCCACATTGGTGCATTGCAAGTTGCAAATGACAAGGATCCACTCCCACTGGTAAGTGGAGCTTATCTCCTATATACATACAATGCATCATAGTCCTCTGAGATAAGAGAGAAGAGTAGCAGGCAAGTGATTGAAGGCTCACTCTGGATCTACTGGTGAAACAAAAAGATGCCTCAAGTGCATGAAATTAGAGATGTGCATCGGATTAGAAAGAGTTGGCATGTTGTGCTATCACGACAGAAAAAGAAGAGTAAAGAAGTGATAGGTTTGTCACCTTGACAAACCGGTTGAGATATGGTTCGGGCTGACAAAGAAGGAAAGGTTGAGCAACTGTAGATAAAGAGGGCAAACCAATATGCAGATGCCTCATATGGAAACAATTGAAGGTTGATAACATGGTGTCATCAAGGATGCCTACCGGTAAGTATGAGAATCAGTAAGAGAGAAAAGAGGCTAAGTGATGTGCTCCTTCCTGATGAAGATGAGAATATGGTGGATTGATATGATTGGCAACCAACAAAGGTTCTCCACCACAAGAGAAAACAAGTGCAAGGTGATGGCAGACTTATTAGGGTATAACCGGTGTGTGTGTGAAAAAGTGGAATAAGTATCTATAAGCTGTAAGACACAACACTTCAATTAAGTCATTACATGTATGGTTAGACATATATAAGCATGAATAATAAAACCATCACAAATCGACCAATTTCCTTCTAAAAGTTGTGAGTATAGACTTGCTCTTAGATTTGTATAAGCGATACCAGTGACTAGACTACACCAAGATGAAGGATTTAATCTATATGAGCATGATATTAAGCTAAATGGATGCAAGATTATGCTAGATGGATGAATAGTAAGCTATATGAATTCAAACAATCATAATTGAACTAAATATGCAAAAAGAAAAGTTAAGATGCAATAAACTCAAAAAGCAAGCACAATATCTTCAATGATTCTAGAGCAAAAACTTTATAATAACAATAAATCTCCAGGGTGTTTGAATGAGAGATGAAGGCTGAATTTATATAAAATCACAAGAGAGACCAAGAAAAAGCATAATTTAGGATAATTAAAATAATTGAGAGATCATATTCAGTTAACCTTGAGATAGATTCCAATTATAGTTTGATTGAAATGCATTCAAATTATAAGTTCAAGTTTGCATTAGAGATATAATTCAATTAATTCCATGCACTTGAGATGAAAATAAGTAGTTCCATGCACATTTCTTTGATTTATTCAAGAAAATGGTCTTTTCAATGCAACTGAATTTCTTTTCTCAAAAACTTTGAGTTCTAACTTTAGAGAATGATTAAATTCATTTAATTGCTTTCTTGATTTAAAGTTCTCAATTTAGAAGAAGAAATAATATCTCAAGTTTGATTTCTCTCTTAATTCAATTCTTTTATTTTATTTTCAATTTAACTCTTGCTTTGCATATTGATTCCTCTTTTGTGATAAATTAATTCCTTTTTTATGATTAATGGCAAATTTATTAATTAATTAAATATGCTAAGATATTTAATATATTAAATAGGATAATTGACCAAAATGATTTTCTTGGAATGATTTAATTAATTAAATAAATATTTGATTAATATAGAATAATTCACTTGCCATGTAATATTTGATGATTGAAGAATTAATTAATTGTGTGCTCAAGATTGATTTAATTGCCTTTAGTTAGGACCTTGGTGATGTTGTCAAGATTAGGGGCCCATGGTTTAGGTGACCTATTTTAGGGTATTACATTTTCCCCTCTTTGAATTAATGTGCGAGCAACGTGTTGGTTCAAAAAATAGTTGATGTATAATAAATACTAGTTTTGAACTTGATTGATCACGAACTAGATGAAGAGCGAGGTGTTTAGCTTATTTTGAAGCGATGAAGCTGAACAGAGTTGATTAAAGTGAAACTGATCCCAAACTTGATTGAACTAGGACCGATGAAGAGCAAAGATACCAAACTTGAACTTGATTGACCAAGAAGAAGATCTTACTAATCTAGAACTTGATTGAACTAGACACAGTGAGCGAAGATAAAATCAATCTTGAACTTGATGGATCAAGACATGATGAGTGAAGGTAAATTGTCGAGCTTGATTTGAAGTGATGAAACTGAACACCTTCTTAGATTGAGCATGTGATCAAAGATACTCTTTAAACTTTTGATTGAGTTTAAACAAATAATCAGCTTGATGAAAGAGATGAAACTGATTAACATTAAGAGATTGATTCACATAAAGGCAATATCAATTTGAATTGAAGTGATGAAACCGATATGCCCCTAGCGATTGATTTGACTCAGATGATTGAGAGATCTCAACTTGATATGAAGCAATGAAGCTGAGATGCCCCTAGCGATAAGAATTTGTTTGATTTTCTATAGTTGAAAATATTTTTTCTCGACTTTTGATGAAGATTTGAAAATTTTCTCGACTGCGAAGATGTGAGGTCATGAGGTCATGAGTATGCCCCCTTGGGAGCGAAATCAAAAGAGAGTGAGGGTACATGATTTTAGGCAATTGTTGGCAATGATAATTATTTGAGCACAAAGATTGAGTTAGAGGAATATTTGAAGATTGAGAGATGATTAATGTGAAATGGAGCGCAAATTGAAGAAAAGAATGAGAATGTGATGAAAGTGCTTAGTGATCTCAGTTGTGCAAAATTGACTAGAAGAACAATTTCTTATTTTGATTTCGATCTCGAAAATGGAATTAGGATGGGCAAATTAGCTAAGGGTACAATTTTCATGTCCATTAGAGCAAGTTGAAAAATTAGGTTTTTGGCTATATAAGGGGTCGAAGTGTCATTTTCAATTCATTTTAACCTCCCAAGTTTAAAATTCAAAAAAGTCTTCTACGAAAAAAAAAATGGTCATTCCGATCCAGGAGCACCGATTTGAGTACCAAAGACATCATAATCGACCGCAAAATTATGAGCCAGCGGTAATAGACTAATCTTTTGCCTTTTTATTTTATCAATTGTGATTTTTTTGTTGAATCTTTTGCTTTTTGTGGCATTGAAAACTGCTCAGTGTCATTTTGTCGTGCGAGACCATACTGTGTCTTGTACGACAAACTGTCTTTTTTTGTTTTGTCGTTATTGGCCATTAGATTTATCATCTGAGACCTCTCCGCGTATCGTACGAGTTTGTGCTTGATAGACCATTTTGTCATGCGAATGCATGTAGTTTATCGTATGAGAGTCTTTTGTCATGCTTCCTACATTCCTAACTTGTACGAGTTTCTGCTTAGACTATTAAATATCGTATGAAAAACAGTGAGCATTTTTAGGTGTCCAAACATGAAAATTTGATTTTGCAATTGATGTATTTGGATTTGTATGATGTTTAATTTGTTTTTTATAATTTGTTTTGTAGCGTAAATTGGATAATTTTCTGATGCTCTATTGTTTGATTCTTGCAGGTTCAATTGCCACATGTCCTTTTTTTGGTGTGTTTATCCTCCTACAATGAGGCTAGTTCGTGAGTTATCCGATATAGATAGAGCACATATTGACTTGTGTGGGTTTACCCATCTTCTACAAATGCTAGATATTCGTGTGAATCACGAAATACTTATTGCACTAGTTGAGAGATTTCATTCTAAGCATAACACATTCTATTTACCAGTTGGGGAGATGACCATCACTCCAGAGGATGTTTACAGGATATTGAGGATTCCATTTGTTGAGGATAAGGCTGATTATGATTCTGCTCAGCATCTTGGTATATTAGCCTTGAGACGCATTTTTCATGATTAGGACATCCTTACACGGGCTATCAGTTGGGATGATATGATGGCCAGGTACAGTGAGCAGTTTCGCTTGGCATGTGTCTTGGTAGGATTCATTGGTTTCTTTGTTATGCCAGATAGAGGACAACAAGGTTTCTTATGCGGATGGGCTTGGATGCTAGAGAGACTTTTGGATCATCTTAAGAGATTATGATAGGGTTCTTGTCTATTAGCCCACATGTATTGTGAGATACATGAGGTTGTCTACAGGGAGGGGAAGAACATGGCAGCAAGGGTCTTTATTTTATAGATATGGGCATGGGAGCATATCCCAGTTTGCAAACCTATTGTGGATGATGTGAGAGATCCACACCAGCTGATCATTTATAGATATTCTGGATACTTACCCAGCCCTATGTGGGAAAGACAGAGTATTAGCGATGATAACTCGATGATTTGATCATTGTTGTATGGAGACCGTACAGGGGTCTTGAGCTTTGGGACAACTAGAGAGTTGTGCGGCGTGACATGTTCATGACTCATCCTCTTATTGGTAGATTGATGATAGTTATTGAATGATTTGTTGTATCTCGGGTCATGAGGTAGTATGGTAGGCCTTAGGGGATTTCATAGGAGTTCACTGCTTATGCTCGTTATGCAGACAAGGAGAGACAAGGATGGGCCCCCAGGTTGTCCTATGCATTGAGCATGTAGGATCTGATAGGGTTACAATGACTTTGGTGGGACTAATTGGATGACATTGTAGATGAGGGGGTATTGGCCTAGTATAGGGATTGGTTCCAGTAGAACTCATTCCCTAGGTTTACGGATCCAGCTAAGCAGATGCCTCTCATAGAGGAGGTTGAGGATGACACCCCTGCACAGTCACAGGGACAAGCATAGGGAGAGGGAGAGGGATAGGAACAGAGAGAAAAGGCTCCTAGGCACGTAGGTGGTGATCCTAGTGCGAGCAGCAATAGGGTACTAGATGGGGGGAGACAACAACACAAAGGAGAAGGTTAATCCCTTGGAGCTATTATTGTGAGGATGAGTGGTGCTAGGGTAGCGGAGGGTGGAGGAGAGGAGGGTAGAGAAACTCCTAGACATGTGCGGCAGAGGAGAGATGAGCAGAGTGGAGATGGAGGTAGAGATGGAGGTGGAGAGCCTGTGAGGGAGCAGGGGGCATCTAATGCAACATGATTGATGAGGGCAAGATTAGTAGGTCTACAGTCATAGTTGACAATGGCTCAGACACAGCTTGCAGAATGAGACCGACAACTAGTGGAGGTTAGGGCAGAGCAAGATACTCTCCAGTGAGAGGTTTTGCATCAGACCAGTCAAGTGGCCTATTACATTGCGGCATATAGCATAGCAGGTTGTTCCATATTCTCAGTATATAGCTCGATCTGAGGGAGCTCGGGCACTTAGGCAAGATGTTGGTCAGCGGGCTCCACCTCCTCCACCACCTAGCGATGAGGGAGAGGCAGAGAGGTAGATTTTTGTAGCTCTTAGATTTTGTTATATACCCCATTTTTTGTAGCCTATATGATTCTTACTCCAATGGGGGATTGTAGATGACAGTTGATATCATTTGTACTCTGAGACTTTTATTTGTACTCTGAGATATTTATGATGATATATATGAGATCTTGATTTGACTTCATCGTAAGTGTGTTTATTGATTATGAGATGTTTTTCTATATGCTTTATTCTATATGTATGCATATTTGTTCAATATGGATGTATGTAATGCAGATGAATATGGCTATTTGTTTTTGTTTCTTTTCATATGCAGATAAATGATGAAAATGAGTAACTAGTACTGCAAAAAAAAAAAAAATCTATGAATAATGTGAATGCAAATGAATGTATGGATCTATATAAGATGATTATGTATCCAGCTAACATCTTAATACACAAGTACTTGATCAGAGAAATAATGAAAAAGAGAGACCACTTAGCTAAGAAATGATGATACTTCAAACTCTCATTCAGAAGATAAAGAGATCATTGTTAGCATGCAGAAATCACTCGAAATGCACAAAATGCAGAATGAATGCAAACTCAAAAACTAGTCACTGGATTTGAAATGCTTAATTTTCATCACTGAGTGTTTACAAACATAATAGGTAGAATAGAGTTCCTTCCTTTTCATGTGCAATATTAATTATCTTGTCCGCAATGACCCTTTTTTCATTCATATCCTTGGACAAATTATGCATGCATCCAGATTGCACATTTAAAGAAATTCCCTCAAAATAGACAAATAAATGATGCCAACCTCCCTGTAGCATACAAATAAGTGAAGTCGAGGTATGTGTGGCGATTTCACCTTGATGTGAAGGCACTTATCATAGACACCTAGCTGATTAGATGTTTCCAGATCATAGGAATCATTCCTACAAGCAGAAAACAAAGAAAATATTATGCCCCCAATCCTTGCTCCTCTTAGTCAAGATAGACTTCCTTGAGTTACTTAGAGGGAATAATAATCGAAAACCAATATAAAAGACAACACACAAACAAAATTTCATGCATATCTCAAACTGTTTAGTGATTGTTTGCAGTAATATTGTTTTACTTGTGTATTCAATGATAAAACTCTTCAGTAGTTAGGAGACAAGTGACTGACTTAGATTGGATGACCAAATATCACTAATGAAAAAATGACTTGGTTGATACTACTTAGGACATGTAAATTGCTCAGTCAATTATCCTAAGACTAGGACATTGATCAGTTTCAAGCCATGAGGGTTCTAAAAGAACTAGGATGTCACAAAAGTGACTAAAATATATGTACAAGTGAAATTAAAGATGCATGAAAGTGGGAAATGCCAACATTGTGTTGATAGATGGAGCGCTTGAGTACAAGAGGCACCTGTTTGCCAGGTTTTCACTTGCTTGGCAAAGTTTTTTTTTTTTCAGGACTTTTTATCTGTACAGGTTGCTGGAGTAGAGAATACTAAGTGAAGAACTTTTTTAAGTGGATTGTTTCGATCGGTTCACAGACCTGTTCTCCTTCTGATGTTGAGAGCTGATAGGCACCAGAGCCAAAGATTGCAGTAACGATGTAGGGACCCAACCAATTGGATTTAAACTTCCCTTTGTTATCTCGAAACTATTGATTTTTAGGATTTTCTCTCAGAACAAGGTCACCAACCTAAAGTTCTCATTTTTGAATCTTCTTGTTATATCCTTTAGACATTCTCTTTTGATACACTCTTAGATGATCAAATGGCACTTATTGACGTTCATCCAGCAACTCGAGTTCTTGTAATCTAGATATTCTATAGTCTTCATCAGTACCAAGACCTTGCAAAGAAACTCTCAAAGATGGTATTTCCACCTCAATAGGTAAGAATTCTTCAGATCCATACACCAAAGAAAAAGGTGTAGCACCAGTAGGTGTTCTAATACTTGTTCTATAAGCCCATAGTGTAGGATTGAGCTACAGATGCCAATCCTTGCCAGATTTCTTTACTATTCTATGTAAGATAGTCAGCAAATTTTTGTTAGATGCCTCAGCTTGTCTATTTCCTTGAGGGTAATATACGGATGACCAGTACTATTTGATTTTGAATTTTTCATAGAGCTCATCTAGATCTTTATTCTTGAATTGTCCTCCATTGTTAGTCACAATGGATGAAGGTATCCCATATCTGCAGATGATATAGTTAAGGATGAATAGAGCTACTTGTTTACCAGTTTCTTTGATGAGCGGAACCGCTTTTACCCACTTAGTGAAGTACTCAATGGTAGTTATGATAAACTTATGTCCATTGGATGATGCAGGATATATTTGGCCAATAAGATCAAAGGTCCATTGTTGAAAAGTCCAATGTGTAATGAAGGGTATGAGATCCCTTGTTGGAGCATGCATGAGATTCCCATGTAGCTGACACTTCTCACAAGTTTTAGAAAATTTTATAGCATCTTTCTCCATGTTTGGCCAGTAGTAGCCAGCCCTTAGTAGTTTCTGAGAAAAAGTTAGACCATTTGAATGAGATCCACAAATACCTTCATGGATTTTTTATAATGCACATTGGGACTCTTAAGTTTCTAGACACCTAAGCAAAGTACTATCCAAACCTCGCCTAAATAGATCGTTAGCAATGATGACATACCATGAAGCATTTCAAATTAGGTTCCTTTTCTCATTACAGGTAAGATTTTTTGGGATAATTTGCTCATAGATAAGAGTAAATATGGCTGTAGTGAGATGAGTCATGTCAATAATAGAACAGACCATGTGGGACTAAGGATAATCATAGGCAAGGTAATGTAACTCTTCCACCAAGAATTCAAAGTGAAAATTAGATTCTTGTAACTCTGGTTTGGATGCCAAGGTGGCCATAGCATCTACTGCTTTGTTTGCGAATCAAGGAATCTACTGGAATGACACAATTAAAATATTTCTTAAAATCATCCACCATTCTCCTATAAGGAATCAATTTCTCATCTCGAGTCTGATATGTAACATTGATTTGATTGATGATTAGCTGAGAATCTCCATAGATGTGTAATTCCAAAACCTTCCATTCGATAGCCAGCTTGATCCATTTACCAAAGATTCATGCTCTGCAATGTTGTTTGTGCAAGGGAAAAGAATCTTGTAAGCCTTCGGGATTGAATATTTTTGAGGAGTAAGAAAAAGTATTCTAGCACCAGAACCATGTTGAGTGAAAGACCCATCAAAGAACATATTTCATGATTGTTGAGTAAGGTGCATGATGGATTCATCTATAAATTCTATATGCAGAGGTTGAGTGTCTTCAAGTGGAGCATCAACAAGTTGATCTACAATTACTTGTCCTTTGATGGCTTTATGCTCTACATATTCAATATCAAACTCTGTAAGAACCATGACCCATTTAGCCAATCTTCCTATCAATGTTTCTTTGTTAAGAAGATATTTGAGCAGATCAATCTTAGCTACTAGATTGATGGAATGTGCTAACATGTAGTGTCTCAATTTTTGTGATGAAAAGACCAATCCCAAGAAAGATTTTTCTATTATAGTTGTAGATAGGAATCTAGAATTCATCAAAGCAATATAAACATTAGCCTAGCTCAATCACAAAACCAGATTGCAATGATAACAAAACCTACAAACATTCAATAGAGATATGGAAATAAAACATTCAATTCAAATGCAAACTATCACAAATGCGGATGTCTCCTCCATGATTCTCCATTGTCCTTCTTTCTCCTTCAAATTGCTTTGTTTTGTGGATCTCACCTTCAAGTGCATAAGCATAATGTGAAAGCAAGATTGACAAGATGGTAGCGCAAGAATACTAGAAGTGTGATTGATTCAGGGATTAGATCGATTCGAAAATGTAAATTAATTGGGATCTTTGATTGAAGAAATTCATCCAATTTATAGACAAATTGGAGAGATGACAAGATTAGCATGAAGAGATTTGAAAGGAAATTTCAAATCAAGAATGACAAATATGACAAATTATGACAAGATTGACACTTTCTATGCAAAATTGATTGATTGACAAATTATGACAAAATTATGACAAGGTTGATATGCAAAATTGATTGATTGACAAATTATGACAAATTATGACAAATTTGCTGTGCCATTCCCATGAAATTAGGAAAAATATTAGAGAAAATAGAAAATTAGATGAATTAGAAATTAGGAAATTAGAAAATTGATGGAAATTAGAAAATTAGGAATTAGGAGAAATTAGTAAATTGGAAAATTAGGTAAATTAATTAATAATTTTTCATTCATTAATTAATTCACAAAGAGAGGAGGAATTAGTTAGCCAATTAAATAAATATTTAATTGTGACAAGAAAACTTAGGATAAATAAATAAATTATTTAACCTAGAGGGAAAATGACAAACAAGATTAAATGAATAAATCATAAAACCCTTGAAGATGAATTAGAAATGCATGGATGACAATTAGGTCTTGACAAAAGATAATTGATGTCGATTCGATCATGATTTTGATTAACAAAGGACCAATGCTGACAAATGATTTGATTGATAAATGCGCCAATTGATGAGGAACAATGACTAATTGATCCAAATTGACATGATTGAGAAGGACGACGATTGATGACAAACTGATCGCAAAATGACAAGATTGAAAAGAGAACAACGATCGATGACAAATTGATAGCAAAATGACAAGATTGAAAATGACAACGATTGACGAGAAATCTATTGCAAAATGATAAGATTGATAAGAGGACAACGATCGATGACAAATAGATCACAAAATCGACAAGAGGACAAAACCCTAATTCTATCATTGATTAGGATTGACGATGTCCAAAATATGACAAATGAGCACGCACATTGATGTGACAGGATAAGATCAACCAAAATCATGACTGAAGATTGTTATCAACAAGACCAAATTCGAAAGTGAGACAAATGAAGAATGCAGAAGGACTCGATGCTCGCAAATGATAAAGACCAAGTGCGCAACATAGAAGAATGTTAATGTGACGCAAAAACCCTAAAATAAGGCAATGCGTAAATGTTAAAGTATGACTCTGCAAGCGTTGACCATTTTTAGATGTCTACAATAGTATAGTCCATTTCATAAGACACCAATGTTCTGCTAATATAATATATAGATCTCTCTTTTTTATTTTCATCCTGTTGTGCCAGAAGTGCCCCCAGTGATGAATTAGTAGTTGATATGTATAGGATCAATGATTTACCTTGAATTGGCAGCATCAATATTAGTGGATTAGATAGGTATTCTTTGATTTTCTGAAGGTGTTGTTCACATTATTGATCCTAGATGTATGTTACTCCTTTCCTTAACACTTTTGTGAAGGGTTGAGCTTTATCTACTAACTCAGAAATAAAGCATCTGATTGACTGGAGACATCCTTGTAAACTTCTCATTTGACTGATATTCTTTGGAGGTGGAATTTTCATTATAGCTTGGACCTTCTCAGGATCAACCTCAATTACTTTCTTTGAAATAATGTAACCAAGTAATTTCCAAGATGTCACTCCGAATGCACAATTTTTAGGATTTAGCTAGAGCTTGAATTTTTCCATTCTATCTAGGATGAGACCTAGATCTTGAATATGTGTGGATCTCTTCATAGTCTTCACTAAAGTGTCATCAACATAATCTTCCATATTCTTATACATCATATCATGAAAGATAGTTGTTACTACTCTTTGGTAAGTTGCTCTTGCATTCTTTAGCCCAAATGGCGTGACATTCCTGATGAGTTGAGACATTGTCATATTTCTATCCTCAGAACTCTTGAGCTTTTTTTATCTTTTGATTTGCATAGTAGTAGTGATGTATTGGAAGTTTACTATATGTATTCCATATGTTAGCCTGAACCTATTAAATCATGTTTTATCTTTGCCAGTTTATTCATGCAACCATGCCATTTATTCCTGCAGCCATGTGATTTATTCTTGTTGCCATGCGGATTGTTTAGGGCAATATCATATGTGAAATTAATAGATGTCTTGATTAAATAAAATGTGTATGTATGTTCTTGTATGTTATTTATTTTGTAGTGTAGGGAATAAGTGATGTTGTGGTGGATGTTCACCTATCACACCAGTTGAAGGAAAGGATACTCAAGAAGATGACTAAAGATCAAACAACAGAAAAGCTGAGAAGCGTAAGGAACGACATAAGAGGAGCAATCAAGCGATACTACCGATATCTAACTTAGATAGACATTGAAGTTATGAATACCGCCACAGTATGTTATGACTATGGTTTGGTTTGGATCCGCATTTCCTGTAGCATAACTTTTGCTATCTCCTTTCTCGGTCAATTATCCGCCTCTTGTTTTTGGCGTGATTTGTGTTGTCTGTTGTAGATGATTTCTTTTTAATAATAATCTCTTTATCTTCTCAGAGGTTAGATAGAAAGAGAAGAAAAAAAAGAGAGCAGAGGATTTTTCATAAGTATTGTTGAGTTTATTTTCATATTGAATCATGTAATCACTTCCAAAGAACGATGAATAAAAATATGTTATTCTGAGCTTTAAGAGTTGTTTTTGGGAAGCCTGGTATCACTCATCCAAGGGAGCCCACTTGGTGAGTGTTCCTGTGCATTTGTTAAGATTAGTTTTCTTTCCTTAGCTGCAGTAGACGTTCTTGCATTGACTATTCCTGCAACCACTGGAAACAGATCCACTGATTGTTCCTGTAGCCAAACCAAAATAGAGTAATTTCTATTTATCAGCATTGAACTTATCTAGTATTACTTTTACAAATTTACGCAGAAGTTTTCATGTAGCCTTTTTTATAGCTTCAATTCTTGCTTATCTTTTCTGCATAATATTAGTTGCTACAGTAATGCAAAATAGTTGTCGCAAGAACTTAGTGCATATATAGTGCAGATCCATTTCAAGTATTACGTCCTTGGGTTGACAATAAAATGAACACTAGATATGGAAATAGTGACTTTACCAAATGAATGTCCAAACTTTAGGTTGAGACTTCAATTAGAGTTATTATTCTTATTGTTGGGTTGAACATTTGAAATATTTTTCTCCATAAATAAAATTCCATCCACGTCATCCCATCTCATTTTCTTATCTGTCATTTCATTTCATTTCACCTTTATTTTCGTACAACTACAGGTATGTACATATTGTATTTTATTTTAATTACGTATTTATGATTTCATTATTATTATTGCCTTCCTAATTCCATGTACACTCCCCTAAATCTGGTCAGCTTGTGTGGACACGTGCTAAGTTAAGTTGGGGGGTGGTGTTTTATGGTTCAGTTTCCAAAGTTAGTAATTATTTGTCCTTTTCGGTACCTAGAATTGATTGCTTTCCATCATTGTTTTTAACAAGACATTATTTCACTCAAGGAAGTAATAAATTATGCCACCAAATTTGGAGATATGTATGGAATTTTCAATTTTCAAGTCTGTAGGATATTTTGGTTCTTCGTTTCTTAGCTGCAAAGTGTGCTATACTAACAAAGTAAGAAATGGGTGGAGATCCAATCCGCCATGAACCAACAGTCCATGATGTGTTTCTACAAGATGCTCTTTGTGAGCATTATTTTAGACACCATGGTTGGATTGATTACTTTTTTAAAATCAGGGATTTTAATGAAGAGATTGCTGCAGAGTTTATGCATTCCTTCAATGAAGGAGAAGCTACAGTTAAAGGATTAAGGGTGATTTCTACGGAGCAGCGGATAGATGAATTTACAAGGTTGCCATAGGAAGGAGAATTGTTTCTAGAATCAAAAGACTCCAGCAGCGCTAGAGTAGAGTTTACACTTCCCATAGATGGACCTCTAACGGTGGACAAGTAAGGAACTAGGAGGGTTTCCCTACTAGCAGAGTGGCCTCAGGTAGCTTTATATGTAATGAAATACATTACTTGTGAAGGGAGGTATTCAAATCTACATTCACCACATTTTAAATTACTTAGTCATCTATGGCATGGCCAAAGGGTGAATGTCCCTAATTTTCTATACCACCTCATTTCTACAAGTGCCAAAGAAACGTGAAAGAATGGAAATCATTTTGTTGGCCATCATTGTTTGATTAAATTACTTGTAGAACGTTCTCTTAAAGATATTTCATAGATGGAATGGGGGGTATTTGAGGACATATTGCAGTTTAGGGTTGAAGATTCTCCTGTTGCAGATGATCCACTAGTTGAAGAAGAAAATATTGCAGAACCCTCTTCTCTCGTAGTTTCTATAGAGAATGATTTGCTCATTGCCAAAGGAGCCGCTCTTATTATGAAAGAAGAGATTGTTGAGGCAAATGTGGAGCAACCCTCCACTTCTCTTCAAAGAGATTCACCATTTGCTAAGAGAAAAGGGAAGGAATTGGAAATAAATGAAATAGATGAAGAACCTATGGTTCAACCGCATGCAACTCAAATTTCTCTTGCAGCCAAGAGGCGTAGGTCAAAAAGAAAAACTCCTGTAGCAAAGCCACAAGTAGAAACCATTCCTGTAGCCACTCCAAAGGTTTATCTGAAAAGAACTCAGAGTAGGACCCAGACGACTCGTCCAATAGGTGATCTAATAGAGGTTATTTAAGTGGAAACATCAGAAGAAGGGAGCCCTACAAATGTTGAAATCTAGGAAGAAGGTGATGTAGATAGACTGTCAAATTTTGCTTATGTGGTAGAGCAGCTTGAGGAACTTATTGAAGAGATTTCACGGCCTAAGGTAACACCTATTAGACCTCCATCATCCCTAAGTAGTTTATCTATTTCGTTAACATTTTATAGACAATGGGAAATAGAGAGGGCTAGATTGCAAGGGGTTATTGACAAACAACAAAGAGAAATTGAAAAGAGGGATAACAAAATTGAAGAATTAGAGGCTAAGGTTGAAACAATTACTAGTATGGTCCCCAAATTAATGCAATGTAGGGAACCTCCAAGGGTTTATGCTCTGTATTTAAGGGAACAGTATTTAAATTTCAAATTGAACCGCATTGTTAGGGACCTTAGCCCCTCTTTAGAAACCCCTAAGGAATTTTATGATGCTTACTAGACTTCTCCAGCAGCTATGAAAAATTTGTTATGTGAATTTTATTTACATAACTATGTTGTAGCTTTAGATAGTGAGTGGAATCCTTTGTTATATATTGGTGATATCCATATAAAAGCTTTAATGTCATGGATTCAAAATGAGATCAGCATGGGGGCACAAGCCAGAGTATACAAAGATTTTGAATTTGATTGTCCATTGCCATTGAGGAAGGAAGCAAAAGAGCCAAGAGTTATTTATTATGAATGCCAGAAATTACTGGTAAGAGATGATGTTAGGAAGCTAGTGCTTCCAATGAGGGAGGAAATATACCAGGCATATGAGCATTTAGTTCAGACTGATAGTGCATTTGCAATAGATGGGTTAACTCAGTGCTAGAATAACTTACTAGAAAAATTAAAGCAGGGAGAACCTCATTCACTACCAAATTTTCAGGCACCTATGCAAAGAGCCCCCAAATATATACAACTGGGAAGAGAGAAGACCATAATTGGTTACCACTGATCTTTCAACCTCATATTCTTATGTGGCCACTATTGGGATGTAAGACTATGGATAAGCCCTATGAAGCAGTTATAGAAGAATCAGCGAGATGGTCTAGGCTGGAAAAGATGAAAGGATTTTACTGGAATTTAGCTTCAGGAGGAACAGGTCAAGGAACCATTGGTGATCTAAGAATTAGTAAAAGAATTGGAAATTTTCCTCTTGTTGTAGGATCAGCAAGCTCTTAAAGTTGGAGGGCATAATGAGTTGAGACATTGTCATAATTCTATCCTCAGAACTCTTGAGCTTTTGTCATCTTTTGATTTGCATAGTAGTAGTGATGTATTGGAAGTTTACTATATGTATTCCATATGTTATCCTGAACTTATTAAATCATGTTTTATCTTTGCCAGTTTATTTCTGCAGCCATGCCATTTATTCCTGCAGCCATGTGATTTATTCCTATTGCCATGCAGATTGTTTAGGGCAATATCATATGTGAAATTAATAGATGTCTTGATTAAATAAAATACGTATGTATGTTCTTGTATGTTATTTCTTTTATAGTGCAGGGAATAAATGATGTTGCGGTGGATGTTCGCCTATCATGCCAGTTGAGGGAAAGGATACTCAAGAAGATGACTAAAGATCGAACAACAGAAAGGCTGAGAAGCATAAGGAATGGCATAAGAGGAGCAATCAAACAATACTGTCTAACTTAGGTAGACATTGAAGTTGTAAATACCGCCACAATATGTTATGATTGTAGTTCGATTTAGATCCGCATTTCTTGTAGCATAACTCCAACTATCTCCTTTCTCGGTCAATTATCCACCTCTTCTTTTCGGCATGATTTGTGTTGTCTATTGTAGATGATTTATTTTTAATAATATGCTCTTTATCTTCTCGAAGGTTAGATAGAAAGAGAAGAAAAAAAATAGAGCAGAGGATTTTTCATAGGTATTGTTGAGTTTCTTTTTCATATTAAATCATGTAATGACTTCCAAAGAACGATTAATAAAACTATGTTATTTTGAGCTTTTAGAGTTGTTTTCAGGAAGCCTGGCATCACTCATCCAAGGGAGCCCACTTGGTGAGTGTTCCTGTGCATTTGTTAAGATTAGTTTTCTTTCCTTAGCTGCATTGACTATTCCTGCAACCACTGGAAATAGATCCACTGATTGTTCCTACAGCCAAACCAAAACAAAGTAATTTATGTTTATCAGCATTGAATTTATCCAATATTGCTTTTACGAATTTATGCAAAAGTTTTCCTGTAGCCTTTCTATAGTTTCAATTCTTGTTTATCTTTCCGCATAATGTTAGTTGTTGCAGTAATGCAGAATAGTTGTTGCAGGAACTTAGTGCATATATAGTGCAGACCCATTTCAAGTATTACGTCCCTGGGTTGACAATCAAATGAACACTAGCTATGGAAATAGTGACTTTACCAAATGAATGTCCAAAATTCGGGTTGAGACCTCAATTAGAGTTATTATTCTTATTGTTGGGTTGAACAATTCTAGCAAAAGGTTCCCCATGCATAGGTGAAAACTGTCTTTTCTTGATCCCTAGGAGCTATTTTGATCTAGTTATAACCGGAGAATCCATCCATTAGTGAGTACATCTCATATCCAATAGTCATATCCACTATCATATCAATGTTAGGCAATGGAAAATCATCTTTGAAACATGCTTTATTGAGATCCCTGAAGTCTGTGCAAACCCTAATAGATTTGTCTGCCTTTGACATAGGTACTATGTTTGAAATCCATTCTGCATAGTCTATAGCTCTGATAAATCCAGCTTTTAGCAATTTTTCTACCTCATCCTTGACTAGCAGTGCCACATGAGGATGCATCTTATGGATTTTTTGCTTGATAGGTTTAACTCCTGGTGTAATAGAAAGATGGTGCATGATAAGATCATGATCTAGGCCTGGCATATTAGAGTATGTCCATGCAAAGTTGATCTTCTTTTCTAAAAAGAGATTGCTGAAATCTTTTAACTCTTCTGCTGATAATGATTGTGCTAAGTAGATGATTTGTGGTGTCTCTTGACTCCCAATATTTACTGGCTAAGTTGATTCAATCAATATAGAATACCTTTCCTGGAAGTGACTTGGAGTATATCAAGTATCTCACCTTCAGGCGCTTTAGAGAGGTTTTCACCCTTAGGTACATCCTTTATTTTCTCTATTTTTGATTCTAACACCACCACAATGTGGTTTTCACCATCGGATCTTTTCTTTTTCTTTTTTTGATTTTTGCGACTAAGATATTTGATATCTGTTTCAGTCATGTTCTCACTTTGCTCATTAGTGGAAGAGTCCATGGGTTCAGTTGTATTAAGATAGTAAGCTAACGTATAGTTATTGGAAAAGACAAGTACATTCATAGGTTGGTTTTGGAGACTACAGTCAATTATTTTAGGATGTACCAAGGATAAAGTTTGAACAGGTTCGAGGGAGTTCATGGTATTGTCATCATAACTTTGGACCAACAAGTTGAGTTCTAGAAGATTACCTTGCGTAAATGTCTCGAGACCAGGAATAGTTACAACATGATCATTGAAGTGCATGTTAATATTTAGTTGACCAAATCCAGTAGATCTACCCGTAGCACCATCTTCTATGCCAGATTGGACTACATATCATGCTTTGATAGTAACAAGATTAGTAGACAGATTCCCAACATCCATGACAGAGGAGTCAAAGTTTTATGTTGAATAGGTATTATCATCAATAAGATTGTTGTCAGAGTCATCAGAGTCATAAGAGGAAGTTTTTGACTCTTCTTCAAGTGATTGAGTGAATGTATGTATAGTGTCAACACCTACATCTTTGATTCTACAAGTTCCTTCATGATTTGGTTCATTTATCACTTGTATCTGACATACTTGTTGATATAACCTTGATGGTTTTGTGAATTTTTGTCTTCTACTCCATTCAGCTTCTTCTGGACTAATGACTGGTTCAATTTCTGTAGCTTCCATTTCTTCTTGTGTAGTTCCATACCTAATTTGTTATGTCCTATTAGAGGGAGACATAGTAGGTGAAGAATTTTCTGGTGTCCTTCCTCATTTCAGCTTTTGTTCATAGTTTGCTTGTCTTTTTAGTTTGATTTCTTCTATCTTTGTTAGTAGTTTTAAGCGTATCAGCTCTTGTGTGTCATCTATGATATCATTGGAATCTTCTAAAGTTTTTGTACTAGATGTATCTTAGAGATGATGTGGACCCCATTCGTACTCATTCGAGTAAGTTTCTGAATCATCTACTTGTTGTCTACCAGTGTATGTGACTGGAATTTTCAGTGGTGCAATCAATTCTCTGATTCTTTCTACCTCTTCTCTCATATCCTCTAGAATTTCTACTCCTTGTAATGTTGTAGTTGATACTATTGGAACTTGATTATTGGTTGTTTCCTCTCTCTTGATTGCTAGTTCTTCTTGTTCTTTTTCATTGTCTTCTTGAGTCTGTTGAGTGTTTACTTCCTATGATATTGAAGGCAGTATCTTTTTCCTCCACTTAGATTGATGATGGGAAGTACATTTTTGGTCTGATGTCTTTCCTGGATTGTATCCCAGTCCAGCTTTGTCATTTGTAGACTTAGTTTATAGATGGATAGGTTCAATAATACCTTATTGATTTTTTCCCAGAGGACCAATACCTGAATATCCCATGCATTGAATCATTTTATATCCTAGACCATATTGTGTTAGAGAAATCTCACAATGTCTTACTTCTTTGTTTTCATTATCTTCTTTGAAAATCCATTTGGGAACAACATCCTCTTCAATTTCATCTGCAAAGGAAGTGGAGGATTGTACAAAGAGAATGTCATATATGACATTTGGAGTGGAAGTTTGTGGCTTCATAACCTCTAATGGTTTTCCTAACTATCTTGGTGATGGAGGAAGATAGATTAGTGAAAGGACTGGTTCTATCTTGTATCCATCCATGCCAAAATTCGTGATTTTCAATTTCTTTTCTAAGTCCATCAAGGTTTTTGAACTTTCAGCTGTAGAGGCTGCTCTATTATGAGGCACAAAGGTATCAACACTTTTTGTCAATGCATTATAGAGGGAGTTTGTATCAGCAGGAATATTGATTTCAACTCCGTTATAAGGAAATTTTAAGCACTGATGCTATGTAGATGGAACTGTCTTCATTTCATGAATCCATGGCCTACTCAGTAAGATGTTGCATGACAGAGGAAGATCAAGAACTTAGAAAATAACATCTCTTTCTACAGGTCCTACCATGAGTGGTAATAGTACCAGATCTTTAGAGGTTCTTTCTTCCTCATCATAAGCTTTGATTGTTATTTTCTTAGCTGGATCAATGACATTTTCAGAAAAGCCCAGCTGTGTAAGCAAATTATAGGTACAAATATTCAACCCAACGCCTCCATCTATCAAAACACGTTTAACTTGGTGTTTATGGATCATAGCTTCAATGTGCAATGGCTGGTTATGTGGGTAATTCAGCAAGTTGTCATCTTCTTCAGAGAAAGTAAGATAATGAGGCGAAGTCATGTGACCCACCATAGATTGAAACCGATCGATATCTAAATCTTTTGGGATATTAGTAGTGAGCAATGCTTTGTCTAGGATCTCTTTATGAGCAGAAAAGATTTTGAGCAATTCAAATATGGAGATTTGAGCATTTTTTCTTTTCAATTGTTCAACAATGCTATAACTAGAATAGAATGATGAAGCCAACTATTTGGATTTACCCATGTTTGTATCTATTTGCCTGTTCGAAGAAATTGGTAGGTTTGATGTTGTTTGAGCAGGAGTTGAAGAACTAGCTCCTTGGAGAGTGACTTTCTTTTGAGCGCGGGTCACAACATTTTCATTTTGTGATTCATTTTATTTATCTTTGATTATGATCACATTGAAATATTCAGGTGGGGAAGACTCAATCATGTTGATCATATTGTCGTTGTTGGTATAGGTGTAATTAACTTTGGCACCTCCTTTTGACTTTGAGGAATCACCTTGTTCATCAACAGGTAGGGGATCTTTAAAAGCTCTGTGATCAACATTAGTTGTGTGATTTCTAACAATAATTTTGCCAGCGTTAATGAGATCTTGAATCTCATGTTTGAGCTTCATGTAGTTGTTTGTGTTGTGACCTTTGTTTCAATGGTATTCATAGTATTCATTCTCTCCCCACCATTTTGATTTAACTTCTAGATCATATGGCCTAGAATTGTCTGGTAAGGTTATCAGATCATTTGCCAATAAGGCTTTGAAAGTAGATTTGTATGATTCTTCCAAAGGAGTGAATTCGCATTTAGGTTTTGAAAGCCAAGGTCTCTCTTTAAACCACTCTTTTACTTTCTTCGGAGGATTTTCTGTTGCGGTTTCAGCTACTTTGAGTGTGTTGTTCTCAAATTCTGATCCCCTTCTTATCCCTTTTTATGAAAAAGAATAACTCTGTATGTGAATAGAGAAATCAAGGAACAAGAACCTTAGAGCAAAACATGACAAGGTTTTAATAACCTTCTACACTTCGAACTTATCCAAAGTTCAGGAGGGTATACCTTATGTGAATACTTTCACACTTTTAAACAAAATCCACAGTAACCATTGTCCAAAAACTAGTGGATCTTATCACCTTAAATGAAAAACTGAACAAATATAGGAAAACATAGGCTCATTTTCATTGTTGATCCTCAAGAGATTTAGAAAAGAAAACATTAATAGATACCAGTGCCTTATCCGCACTACAGAGTCATCTATTATAAACAAGAAATCCAGAATTAAACATATCCATGCATCTCAATCACTTTGGCTTTTATCAACTCCATACATGCCTGGCATGTATGAGAATCCTCCCTTGTTATACTAAACAGTGTTTATCAAATTCAAAGTTCCCAACAAATAACCTACTGATAAAGATATTTCTCGCATATTTAATTACCCTCCTGAAGAAGAAAGCTAAGAAACATATCTATAAAGATTGCATTACAATCCTTGTTCAATTGAAATAACCCTAAGTTACCCAAATGAAACTAGTAAAATATTCGAAAGCATACCAGAAGACAACACAAATTCTAGGCTCAAAGTTAATGGTCTGTATATTTATATTCAATCTAGAAAATCTTACAAAACTTAGATAATTTTCTATGAAACACTTAGAAAAAACGTAGATAAATTTCTGCAGAGTTTCTTTACAAATTCTTGTGATCCTTTTTTCTCTGTCCTGGTATCCATTTATAACATTATGGATGCATACAAGCTTCGCACCCTTTTCAAAAAAGTTTGTTAAATCTGCAATTCTTCTCCAAGAAGTGGTTACAAGTCCTTTTCAACATCCACAGCCTCTTGTGACTTTTGTTCTATTGCAACCTCTTCTAACTGCTCCAGAGCATCTTCTTTCTATTTGACATAATTATCCTTCCATTCCTAAAAAGCATCGTCACTTGGCCAAGAAAAACTAACAAGCTTCTGTTTCATGTCTTCTAGCCTTTACCAAGTGACTCTTAAATGCCCAATTTATGTTTCTATGAAACTGTAATGAGATTTCACCTTTTCAATTTCCTCAATAGTTTGGACAAATAAAGATGTGTCATCAGTGTTGATAATTTGATTGATCCTTTGGGACAAATTGTAGTCTAGCTCCTCTAACTAGGTCTTCTCTTCTTTTAACTGAATTGGACCAATGAAACCTCCTGGAAACAATTCAAATTTGTGATCCGAATATTCTTTTCTGTATAGTTGGGCTTTTCTTTTTATACCTGCCCTTTCCTCTGAGAGAATATTCATCTCTTTTATAAACTCACTGCTGGACCTTAGAAGGTCATTCTCCTCTGTATCTACATGGGATGAACACATGAGCTCCAACTCCTTACCTCTGGGCATCCACTTATTAAGGATTGGTTCCAAAGTGGCCTCATCCTCTCTGAATTTGATCATAACCTCCAGAATCCTCTTCATATTTATGTATATAATGGAGGCCTTGACTGAGTCAACAAACTTCCAAATTGTGGCTTTCACCTTCTCTTCATATTTGTTTGCAAACAAGGCTTGAGCTTGTTTTAACTTTTCCAACTCATGTTGGACAGTCTCAGCTGATTGGAAACTAGAAGGAATAGGAGAAGGGGGGCATTCTATAATGGGACTAGTAGGAGGGGGTCTTGCTGGAGAGGAGGCTATCATGAGTGTAGAAGATTCACCTAGATGGTGCTAGCCTACCTACTGACCATTGAGTCTACTGATGATGTTGTCCCTATTGGCTATTCCTTCTTTAGCCTCATTGTAAGCCTTTAAGATAGTCTCCAACTTCAATTGGAGATTGGCTCTTTCTTGTGCCTCTTTCTCTGCTACTACCACATTAAACCTTGCAGTTTCCAGAACTGTACTTGCAGCTTCCACTACCCCTATATCTTGGACTCTCTTAACAATCATGCCTCCTAAGAGGCTAGAATCTGATGCATTTTTCCTCCTTTTGTTCTCATCCTTTTTTAATGACCACATGACAAGAGAAACATTATCCCTGCTGAAGGTCACTCCTTCCATTGGCTTTGTTTCCTTCCTTACTGCATCAAGAACTAAAGCATCAGCTATATCCCATTCAAGGAGGATTAGAACACCAGACTTTGACACCATCTCTCTTCCAGCTTCAGGAGTGATGGCTTTGAATTCAGCCATCATTTCTTTCTTTATTTCTTCTTCTATCTGATTATCATCTTTGAGAGGTTGTTCACTCTTCTTCTACTCACATTTGGTCTTGAATTGTTCCATGTTCTGCTTCCACACAAATTGCATGAAAGCCCCTATTGTAACAAAGTTACTGTCAGCCAGGAATTATTCATTGGCTTGCTTAATAGTAAGGTCTAATTCTTTGCCCCTTAGCTCACCATTAGTTAAGTTGATTTAAGCACTAGGTGGCTCCTCTAGCATCCCCTCTTGGGTCTCCTTATAGGTGTAAGCAATCTCACCTAGACTCCCTAACTATAATAATTATTCAGCCACCACTTGCTCATCTCCAATGTGGATAGGGGACTGAGATGGAGTATATTGAGGTTCATCAGTTTCAACCTCCTTTCCTACTCTTTTCCTTTTAGGAGAATCCTTAATGTCAATGACATCTTCAATTTTCCTTTTCCCTTTTGAAGTGGAAGGCTCACCTGTCAATGGCATCATCATAGCGTAATTTGACTTCTTATGCATTACATATTCACTAGGTGGGATAGCCTTAGCAAAGGCAGGCTTATCCAAGACCAGCTTAACCCTATCAGGATCATTCTACATTAAAGCCTCCCTTTTTTCTTTTAAGGTCTGCATGAGGTCTTCACAATAGAGAATCAAGAATTTGATTTTCTCCTCAAAAGGGTTGAAGCTAGAAAGAGGGTCAAAGCTACTATCAAACTGATGGATAAAATCAAGTGCCTTCTTATATGCAATCCATTTCTCCTTCCTTAGTTCTTGCTCATCTAAGTTGAATTCATTCCTAATTAAATCTTCGGGGAACTCAAATTTGTGAGGCCTACCTCTACACACTGCTCTCTTTCTGAACATGCCATTGAAAAATTCCTCAGGATCTGCACATCTTGAAACTGTAGTTGATAGCCTATATGGCTTAAATAATTCTTCAAAATATTTACATCCACCTTTAGTGATTAGAAAATGGTGGGCCATGGTAATATTTGGGAAAATGGTCCCTTTACCCCTATTAGTTAGCTTTGCTTCTTACACTCCTCCAATCTATCTCAACACCTCTGCAATCCCTATATTCAATGGGACCTGATAAGGCAGTAGATAGGGGGTTCCTCTGAAGCCATATAATCTGAAAATAGTAGAAATAGGGTACAAATACATGTCTCCCCAATTGTGAACAATCTTGATATCTTCTGCAAACTCTTTAGGCCTAAGGAATTCCAAAAGACCCTTAGGAATCCTAGGGTTTTCTGCACATAGAAGAACTCTAATCTTAGATGCAAAGCATCTATCAAACTTCAAAAAACTAGCATACTATCTATCCCAAGATAGAATAGTGCTCCAAAGTTACACGGGCATCTCCTCTTTATCTTTAACCTTGACCAAATCCATATCTTTTGCAAAATAATCAGCACCTTTGAATAAAAACATGTGCATTAACAGGGAGTACCATCCAAATGGCCTATCCACCTTACCATTTTTCATCCCTACAAGCCCTGCATGAATAGAATCAGTGAGGTATGGAGCATAATCAAATGTTGTAGCCAGGGAGGGGTTTAGAATTTGTGCAATCTGTTGGAACCCTAAAATTCACAATTTTTAGAATTCCAAATTCCAAGACAAGGAGCAAGAAAAATTCTAAATATATATATTGAATAGGTACAATTAATATATTTTATATTTGTTGCACAATATGAAACCATAACATAAACACAATAATGGGCATAAAAAATGGAGTGTGAAGCACCAAAGGGGGTATTTACATCATTTAAAGACCATTTATCCATTATATACCCATAAAATAGCCTTAAAATACCTCTAATATGCCTAAACAACTTGTAAAGTGACAATTAATTACATAAACTAAGGCAATTTCGGGATTTGGAATTTTTTTTATTTAAAAGGGGGGTGTCTTTTCACCCAAAGGGGTATGAAAACCATTCAAACACATATATATGTGTGATGTAAAATGTAAAGAGAGAAGAAAAAAGAGAATAGAGATAGAAGAGGTGGAGGCAATTTTGTACTTTTAAACTTTTTATCAAAAATAACCAGTTGCATTTTCTTTCTCATATGTGTTGAGAGTTAACTTATTTTTAGAAGGCAGTTGCTTATGCTATTATCTAAAAGTGGATAAGGTTATTCGTGTTCTTCCAGTAAAATTTTGTTTTATATTGTAGATTTGGATCAAAAAGATTTACTCGCGAATTGTAATTGTTCCTTGTATTTCTTCCTTGGATGGTCTCTTAAAAGTTAGGGTTAAATTCATTCAAGCAGTTTACAATATAGACATTGAAGTAGAGCTCATAAGAAACAGTAGCTGACAGACTCATCGAGAGGTGGTGGGATTAAAAACTGTCTCATAAGTTTACACAATAAGTCCTAAAGAAATATAAGACTCTGTAGCCCAAATAGGAGGAAAGGCACTGATCATTTGTAAACAAACCCTTTAACCATACCAGTTACCCTTTACCTTTAAGCATTAGGATTAGTAGAGTAGGTATAGTAGGTAATTTAGCTAAAGTGTAACATATATACTTTTGTAAGATACATAGATCAATACACACATCTGAAATCAGTCTGTTTAAGAAACTTATGCCATTCTAAGAATAGGAGATATCAGATTAAGACACTAAATCTGCTATAAAAAGCATTAGTTGAAGGAACAACTAGTGAGTAGGTATACCCACCTAGGTCCTGTAGAGCCTAAAGTGAGAGAGTTAGTAACCAAATAGGTTCACTCTATAAGTTGGCCAAGTCAATTGGAGGGTTTGATCATAGGAGTTGGCATTTCCTTAGAACCTATCCAATCTGTTGATTTGAGATCCAACACAATCATCAGCATTTAATGGGTTGGAATGTTCCTTTCAGCATCCTCTCCAAAGATCTGACATAGTGCCCAATACATACCCTTAGCTCTCAGAGTAAATAAATTGAGGGAGAATGGTTCCATTGTGCTGGGACCTACAACTATTAACCCCCCTATCTTAACAAAGAACTCTTTCAATGGGCCACTCCTAAGATGATCCCTCTGTGCATTGTAAATCTGGGCTAATGACTCAAAGTCAATAGGCTCTAACAAATTGGAGACCTCACTGAGCTTGAAAACATTTCTAAACTCATCATCTTTGATTTCAAGTAGGGCTGATCCCTTTATATTTCTGATGCATCTTGCTACAAGGTCATAATTCTATGCAATTAGGGTCAACAGATCTACATCCATGAATACACCAGGGACCACAAGTTTTCCTACATCCAGTTCCCATATGCTATTTAAAGGAGTTCGGGAATGTCTCTGCCCAAAAACAACTTTGAACAGTCCTAAACCTGATATCCCTATCTCAGGGTCCCTTAACCAATTGCCTTTATCAGACAAGCCATCCCCAATTTTCAGATGAGTGTTCTTTGGTACTAACTCTTTAGCCTTAGCCCTGCTATTGGTGGACATGGTTAACTATTCTCAAAAATCATCACAGATGTTCTTGTCATGATAATTCAATTTTCTTGTCAACTCTCTTCTTGGTGCCATTCTAAATAAGCAACTATACCACTTGAAACTTACACAGACCTATAATGAAGTAATTCACACAGCAACGATTGGAAACAGACCAGAATTATCAAGAAAAGCACAAAAAACCTGATTATTCCCCTGAAGAGAATCGCTCCACACCAATTGCTCTACAACACACTTCGATGAAACAATACTACAATCAAGTTGATGCAGACTCTAAAGGACAAGTTGGAATTGAATTTTTAGAAATTAACTCCGCATGCTTAGGCTATGTTTTCAAAATTGAATTCGCCAAATCAAATTCAAAACTGGCTCCAATGGGTCATAACTTCTTTGAGTCTTTCCTCTATTTCAGTCTTTCGCTATTTCGCAGTGCATAAAACCTTTGCATCTTTCTTTCGTGAAATAACGCTAGCTATTGGATTACATGAAATTACACCGCCTTTACCTCCATCTGATCTCTCTTTATTAATGTTGGGTCCCACCTTCTTTTCACTATTTCATGGGCTTTAACACTCATGTACTTTTCCTTCACGAAGCCATGCCAACCATTAGATCAAACTCTAATCACACAGTCTTTAACTCTAACCAGGACCGTCAATCTCACTAGCTAACCGTGCCTCATTATGATGGCTAACGGTTTTTTCCATTTCGCAGAGATTAAGCTCCAGGCATCTTCAGGCCATGAAACAATGAGAACCATTGGATCAAACACAAGGTGAATACCTTATAACAAACATTAAACCTTTCAAGTGGGCCCATTATTTTCGGAGACCACTTACTTTACCTAGTCATCGGTTAACAAATGCCACGTGGCAATCATCCATTAGCTCAGGAAACTCCTCTGGGTTCCATTCTAAAATTGCCATGTGTTTTGCTTCACAT
The DNA here is from genome assembly GCF_030272615.1 of Cryptomeria japonica. NCBI lineage: Eukaryota > Viridiplantae > Streptophyta > Pinopsida > Cupressales > Cupressaceae > Cryptomeria > Cryptomeria japonica. Next base: position 383,104,020 of record NC_081408.1, on the reverse strand, counting down.
TTCTCCACATAACTACCAGTTACACCTAGGCAGGCCCTCAACTACCCTTTAGAACCACATGGCATTCAACACATCACTATTAAACTCTGCGAAATGCACCAACCATCATGCCACATCATGCTTTCATGTGATTTCCACCTCATTTCACTACTTCGTGAAAACTAATCTTCGTTTAGCTTGCGGCTATGAAACCACGAGGATCGTTGGATCAAAACAGACTTGATCAGTTTTTAACTTTGTGTCCTGCCTGTCCTTTAGGCCCACTGACCTTTTTCACCACTTCGCGATGACTTACTTACTGGCATCTTATCTTCACGAATCCACGCGGGCCATCAGATCTCAGGAACTTACTTGTTTTTATTCTTTCATGAGTACCTCGCCCGAGCCAACTGTGGACCACCAACTGAGTGCCCCGTCACTGCTTTGTCATCACCAGCTGGACTTACCACCTTTACTGCCACCTTTAGTGGGACCCACCACATTTTTCTACTTCATGAAAGGTAAAACGCGTGCATCTCCCGACCGTGAATCAACACGAGCCCATGATCCTTTTCCAACCCAATCACCCTTTAACCAAGGAAGATCACTTGTCTCTGGAACCTGTCACATGTTTTTGCTGCTTCGCGAAGGTTAAATCTCAAGCACCTTTTGGTCGTGAATCAACAGGGGCCATTGATCATTTTCTGAACCAACCACTCTTTACTCTTTGGAAAACCTATCTACTTCTGGGACCCGCCACTTTTCGCTATTTTGCGGAGGATAACTCGCGATCATCTTCATCTTAAGAATCAACGTGGGTCATTGGATCAACAAAGAGTTGCGTGATACTTACAGGGCTAGATAAACATTAGAAAAAGGGCAAAGTAATAGGCGTATAAAATTTAAAATACTTAAGGGACCACCTAGGTAAATAATAATGGGGGGGGACACTTCTCATGACAAACGGACCCATCACTTAAGTTGCAAAAGGTAATGCAGAATTAGAACCAGGTTTTTAATCAGACACCTTGAAGATTAAAACTTAAAACCCTTAAACCCTCTCATTGGCTTACAACAAAATAGAGGTAACAAGACCAAAACCAAACTCAAAATTTCAACAAAATTAGCCAATTATGGACTGAGAACATCCATTTTTTAAACAGTGATAACAACGGCTCTAACTGGGGATGGTTGATCGCGAGATCAACACAAGAATCACAAGAACTCTCTTGAGGAACAGACCAAAAACAAGCCCAAAAACAACAACAAAAACAAAATCAAATATATACAAACAGGGACCTATTGTGCATGGACATCAAGAGAAGTAATGCTTCAAGAATTTTTGATGCACTCGAAATTTGTGTACCTCACCATTCATATTATGCAAAAAATATGAATCCTTTCCATTTAGATCACAAACCATAGAGGGGCTTATCAATAGTGACTCAATTTTTTTGTGTTTGCCCTTATCTTGTCCCTTTGCATTTCACTAAAGAACAATATCACCTATTTGGAATTTTCTCAGCAATGTTCTTTTGTCAAAAAGATATTTGGACTGCAATTAGATCTTTAAATTTCTCTTGTGAGCTAGAGTTTTGATTACTTCCACTTCCACTATCTGAATCATTCGGTCCCCCATAGTTTCAAACAACTCCATGTCTTCAGCTTGCAGGAACTTATATACTGGAAGAAGATTATTTACCGGCACTCTGGATTGTGTATCATAAACTAATTCAAAAGGTGAAACTCCAATAGCCTTTTTGACAGTAACCCTGTCAGCCCACAAAGCCAATTTCAACTTTTGATCCCAAGACCTCTTATTTTCTTCCAGGATTTTCTTGATAATGTTCAAGAGGCTTTTATTACTAGATTTATCTTGTCCATTTCCCTAAGGATGATAAGGTGAAGAGTAAGACATAATTATTCCATGATTGGTGCAAAATTCAACAAACTCTTCTAACCTGAAACACATGGCATTATCCACCACTAATTTTGCAGGGACTCCAAATCTAGTTATAACATTATCCATCAGGAAGTCAATGATAATTTTACTTGTAGCTCTTCTAGTGGGTATAACTTCAATCCACTTGGTAAAATAATCAATCGCTACTATGATCCACCTGTGACCTCTTCCTGATCTCTTAACAACTTCTCCAATAAAATCAATGCCCCATTGGACAAAAGGGGCTTCCACTATGACCAGATTTAGGGGTAAAGCTCCTTCATACTTCAATTTGGATGAAAACTTCTGACATGGGTCATATTTCTTGACATGTTCATGGGCATCTTTAAATAAAGTAGGCCAATAATACCTAGCCCAGACTATCTTACCAGCAGTTTTCTTAGGAGAGTAATGACCTCCACACACTCCATCATGCATTTCAATTAGCACTTTCTTAGCCTGGGATTCATCCAAACACATTAGTAGTTCCCCATTTCTATTTCTCCAAAACATATCACCTTGAATGAGAACATATTTTTGTGACTTGAGTTTTAGTGTTCTTTTCTGATTGTGGGTCATCCCTTCTGAAAATGTTGCATCTCTTAAGAAATGGACTATCTCTAAATACCAAGGTTGCCTTTCAATACTGGTGACCAGGGTGTTATCAACTTCAACATTATTTACTTCCACATTAAGAAGATTTGATTTAGTCATGAGCTTTGCAAGGCCTAAACCTCTTACCAATTTAGTAATCTTTATCTCTAAATCAAACTCTTGAATTTTGTTTATCCATCTGCACCTTTTACCTATGACCTCAGATTGGGATAAAATGTCTTTGACTACAGCATGTGCAACATAAACAACTACTTCTGCATTTACCATATATGGCCTAAAAGCTTTGACAGCCTTGACCAAAGCATATTCTTGCTTTTCCATGATTTCATATTTTAACTCTGTAGCCTGCAAAGATTTACTATAGAAAGCTATGGGATGCTCATACCCTTCATTACCCTTTTGTAAAAGCACAACAACTACTCTGTGATATGAAGCGAAAGAGAATAGAGAGAAAGGCTTACTATAATCAGGGGATTTCAACACTGGTGCTTCCTAAATGGCCCTTTTTATCTCATCAAAAGCCTTTGAAGCTTCTTGATCCCAACAAAACTTGGTATCCTTCTTGAGCAGTCTCATAATGGACTTGACAATTTCTGCAAAATTTTCAATAAACCTTCTTACAAAATTTACTTTACCTAAGAAGAACTGAATACCTTTAACACTTGTGGGATCAGATACATTTGCTATGGCTTCAATTCTTTTAGGATCTATCCTAACCCCATCCTTGGAGACAATATGCCCCAACATCTTTCCTTCAGTGACAACAAAGTGACACTTCTTTGGATTTAGAGAGACACCAGATTCCAGAGCCTTACTGAACACCTTTTCCAAATGCCCATAGTGGTCATCTACCTTCTTGGAGAAACATGTCAGATCATCTTGGTATACTACAATGATGATATTTATAAATTCTTTGAATGCTACATCCATTGCCCTCTGGAAGGTAGCTCCAAAATTTTTCAAACCAAAAGGCATCTTGACATAAACATAAGTTCCCCAAGGGGTGGTGAAAGTAGTTTTGAATTGTTCTGATTCTTTCACTAGCACCTAGTTGTATCCTGAGAATCCATCCATCATAGATAGTAAATCAAAACCGGTCACCCTTTGCAACATAGCTTCCATATTTGTGTAAAGTGGAAAATCGAACCCTAGGTGTTCCCCCCACTCCACTCCAAGGAGAGAGAAAGGAGGGTCACTAGGGTTGACGGTTTTCACTTAGGAGAGACTTTACATTCAAAAGAGGGGTTAAAACCCACAAGATCCAATCCCACACAATGCAAGACTAGATTTTAAATGAGTTTCAAGGGTTAAGACATCAAGGATACCCTCTTTTGTAAAGAATGTAGATAGAATGATTGAACTAGGAATGCATGTAAAGTAAGAAAGATTCACTTATAAATAGAGATAGGGATACAGGATGAAGCTAGGAACCTGGAATTAGCAGTAAAATGTCGAGACGATGCTGTCCTGCAAATTTGAGCGAAAGTTGACGGGACGATGGCGCCCGGAGTGCACACGGTCCTCCGAAAAATCTGTGAAACGAAGGTGGATCTGTTTGTCTCTGCACAAGGATTCCAGATCTTCAATTACAGCCGCGTACCTACAACCTACACATAGAAAAGAGAGGATGATTGGGGGGTTAGGGATTAGGGGTTTGCCTTTAGGTCAAACCCCAGTTTTGGAATTAACCAAGAAATGAGAATGCTGTAAATGTAAATGTTTGTAATGTAAACAAGTATTGATACCTTGTTGTAAGAATGTTTGTATTCTTACATGCAAAGGTGTAATGAATGTTGTATGTTGTATGTTGTAGGTGATCTCCTCTTCAATGGTTGAATCCTTGTCTTGAATGCAACACCTAGCCTTGAATGGAGACTTAGAATGCTCAATTGCTTGAAGGAATGCTTGAATGCTTGAATGTTTGAATGTTTGAATATCGCTTCCGCGTCTTGCTCTTGCTTGTTTTCTTTCTCCCTTTCTAGGAGAGGAAAAGTAGTTTATATACTTGTCAATTAGGGTTGAGAGACTGATTTTCCCGACCTTAGGCCGACCTAGAAACATTATTTTCCAATTTGCAAACTTAAAGACCCGATGCCCAACAAGAGACTGGGCCCAAAATAGGGCCAGGGACCAGGGCGATGGGCACCATGGTCCTGGGGGACCAGGGTGCTAGGTGCCCTAGTCCTGAAGGACCAAGGTGTTGGGTGCCATGGTCCCACCTCTCGGGATAGTAGGGTGCAAGGAGGGATCAGGCCAAGGTGCAGAAAAATGTAGTTTTTGGTGTCGCAAACAGGTTTTGGGGTCTCCATTCAGGTTCAACGTTGCGTCGCCATCGTGAAGACCCAAATGCAGTCGAAATTGCAAGTGTCACAATTTTAGGACGCTACATTTAGCCCCCACTTTAGCGGGAGTATAAGCATACGCCCATACTTCCGGTAAAGTACAAGGAAACAACATTGAAAAACTTTCACCACGTCAAGGAGGCAAGATACACCAAGCCCCCAGTGGACTAAGGATCTTACGGCTTTGATTGACAAAGTAAAAGGGAAGATCACGAGGGAGAACCATGACTGTCAGTAGTAAGGTTCCCTCACTATGAGTCATGTAAGAAAAATACCAAAAATTTTCAAGGCAAAGCTAAATTCGCCAAGAAACTTTCAAGTATCTTGAAAAGATATGAACGGGATGTATGCCCCCCTACGTTAAAGCGATCGTACACGCCTCACCGGGGGTGATTGCTTTAAGGTAGTGATACATATAAGAAATGAGAAGGGAAAGGAGCATGTTATCACAAGGATTTAGCCCCCAAGTGTGAGATAAGCCCAAGGATAATAGACACAAAACACAAAGCACAAGGTGACTTCGCTTTCCTTGGGGTCAGTATGCTATATGATAATTCATGTATATCATATGTATGTATGCATAATTGTTCTTCATTCCCCAATCAAGGAAGGTCACCTAGAAGAAGGGAACACATGTGTCTTTTGAGTCAACATGAGAGAGACCAAAAGAAATCTCAATGCTTTGCATCATCCTCAAGTAGACAACACTAAGGACAACAAATAGAAGAATGAGAGTAACACATAGAAGAAGTAACAAAAGAGATCAAGAGAGGAGGAGAGAGTCTGCTATGCTAACGAAACTAGTCCAGCACGTCATCTACCCCCCGATCTTGCTGATCAATATTTCAGGAAGGTAGGAAACACGCTAGAGGAGGAACATCCAACACAGCAGATGGAGCTATCACAAGATCCAAACAAGGGCTATGTTCATGTTCCAAGCCACGTTGTTCTTGTCTAGGAGCTAGGATAAGTGCTTTAGAAAATTCGTTAGATAAATGGTTATCAACATCAACATATTCATATTCACTATCGGAATGAACAGAAGTAACATTTTCATCATGAATAACATTTTCATCTATATCATGATCAAGATTTATAAAAATAAGATCTTTAATTCGCACAGAATCAAGACCATCATGCACCTTATGTTTAGGAGATTTTGGCTCAATTTTCAGCTGAGGAGAAAATGGAATAATACTAGCTGAAGGTGTTTTTGGGGATTGCAAAGTTTGAGAAGCAGCTGCCTGAGCTCTAAGACGATGCTTTTGTTGGCGTTCACGTACAGAATGATTTTGTCTAGTCTTAGTAGGAAGTTGAGAAGATTGAGGAGGAGGAATGTTCTCATCCTTTTCACTTGGGTGTTTAGGTTGTGGTCTCTTAGGTTGAATAATAGGAGAAGAGGAAGGTCTCTTCTCTCCATAAGAGGAAGGAGGAGGAACTGCTCCATATAAAGGAGGAATATTTGGTTTAGGAAGGAGACCAAGCCCATCATGACGAGGAGGTATAGGTCTACTTTTAGAAAGTTTATTAGATATAGACGTAGTCACATTCATAGGGATGGGTTGGGAATCTTCTTGAGGAAAGACTTTAGTTTTATCTTTCAAAGGAAGAACTTCCTTCTCAAGAATGATAGGAATATCAAGTTTGGGTGTTCTAGGTTCACTTAGAGATAGGATCATATCTTTTTTCCACTTTTGATAAGATTTGAAAAGATGATCACTCCGCGGTGGAAGAGATTGGAATTGTTTAGGCCAAAAATAATCAATAGGAACGCTAGAAGTTCTTTCAGCTGGTTTAAAGAGACTATGATTGACAGTAACAACTTCACCATTATGGGGAAATTTCAGACACTTGTGAATAGGAGAAGCAATAGCTTTCATGGAAGATAGCCAAGGATAGCCTAGCTTCACATGAAATTGTTTAGATGATGGAATAATAGCAAAGTCCACATCAAGGGATTTGTTATGGACCTCAATAGGTAATGTAATAGAACCAATTGCAGGAGAAGAAAATGCATCAAATAATTTCACAACCACATTTGTTTCATCATAGATGACTTGATTCAATTGCAAAGTAAAAAGAAATTCTTCAGTAATGACATTAACCATGCAAGAAGGATCAATAAGCACTCCACGACAAGGTGTATTCTTGACTTTTGCAACTATATATAAAGGACCATCAGGTGCCTTGATAGTTTCGCTGGAATCAAATGTGATGGAAGGTTCTTTAGGGATTTTCTGCTACTCTACAAAGTTAATCACATTCGGAGTCATAGACACAAGATCATCAGGTGAGACAGAGGAATCATTAGTATCAATCACATTAGAGGTATGAGAAGGTAATGGATCAGTAAAAATCTTAAGATTTTGGTTAGGAGGAGCTACAGATGTGTTGCCTTTATCATTCACACCCGAAACAAAGATAGTATTATTATCAATCAAATCTTGAATTTTACCCTTTAAAGCAAAACATTTTTCAATATCATGCCCAGGTTGACGATGAAATTGACAAAAAGATTTGTTATCAAAATAGGGTGAATTAATCTTTGCAGGATCTATTTGCCTTATAGGAGGGAGAGTAAGCACATTTTGTTCCAATAACTTATTCATAATACTATGCAATGATTCATTCAAAGGAGTAAACTTTCTTTCTTTCTTGAAAAACTTAGAAATAGGAGGCACACCTGATGCTACATTCACATTGTTGTTGATGATGTTTTCATTGAATTTAATGGACTCTCTATTCGGTTTAAACTTCCCAAATGGTTGTTGACTACTATCACCCTTATCACTCGAGGCCATGGGATTTGCTTGTTTCATTTGACTCACAGTCAGTTGATAATTGTGAAGAGTTGCGCACAACTGTTGGAAAAAAGTAAACTCAGAAAATAGAAGTTTTTCTCTAATATCTTTTTGTGAATTAGAAATAAAGATTCTTTGAATATCATTGTCAGGTATTGGAAAGGAAATTTGAGCATACAAATGCTTATATCTACCAATGAAATCAGTCACTTTTTCTTTAACACCTTGTTTACAATGCATTAAATCAATCAAAGTAACTTTAGGACTTATATTGTTTTGAAATTGTTGAATAAAAGCATTTGCAAGTTATTCGAAAGAAGTAATAGAATAAGAAGGCAACGAGCAATACCATTGTAGGGCTTTATCTCTTAATGTTCTAGTAAATAGTTTTGCAAGCAACCTTTGGTCATAAGCAAAATAGAGGATCACCCTTACCATTATAAAGCTCCAAATGTGGGATTTCAACATGTTTAGGGGGGATAGCTCGAACAATGTCAAGAGAAAGTGGGCTCGCAACATCAAATGTGGGCACACTAAACTTAGATTGATTCATAGAGGCAATTTGTTGCTGTAAAGAAGAGACAGTTTGTGAAAGATTGTTAATGGTCGCTTCAGTCGAAGAGTTCATATTAGACATGTTAGATTGTGATGGAGGTATTATGTTATTGAAAGAAGGTATTGATTGAGAGTAAGGTGGTCGGACACTATGATAGTTAGTCATAGGAGATGATTGGAAAGGAGGAACACTACAAGGAGGAATGGAATGGTTAAATGAATTGCCCCCTTGCGTCATGTTCATTTGTGGAGATATAATAGGAACACTTATTGAAGGAATGAATGAAGAAGTTGGATTGAATGAAGGAAGATGGTTGATTGAAGAAGAGGGATTGCCCCCATGATTGGTGATCATAGGTGGAATGTCTTGTATTGAAGTAGTCATTATGTTTGATGTAAACGTAGGGATACTAGCAATAGAAGTTGTCAAAGGAATAGAGTGATTGACTTGAGTAGGAGGTTGTGTATAACCTAAAGTTTTGGCACAACTCTTCATAGGCATCACATTCGAATCCACAATGTGTGTAGGACCATGCAAAATATCAATTCCATTCTTATCACTTTGAACCATACGTTTTAGACCCTCAATTAATGAAAGAGCTTGACTATCAGGGTATTCTTGAGACATCCATTGTCGAAAATCATCAAATTGGTTATCCAATTTTGAAAGTTGTTCTACAGAAACCTCATGGAGAGCTTCTTCATCATTAAGAGGATTAGAGGAATTACCCATGTCCTTGTTAAAAAGGCCATTCAAATTATGTTCCATCTCCTCAGTAATTAAACCTTGGAAGGACTTAATTCTAAGGCTTCATCTAACGGGAATAGTGTAAGTAGGGCTTATTGTTGTAAAACTCATGCACTAAAGAAAGAGAGAAGATTTTGAATTTTAGAGGTAGCAAATTTCAATAAAATCAGCCAATCTCCTAGATTTAAGCTGTTAAATACAATCAGGACAATCTCCCAAAATTTCGGAAAAAATGTCAGGGACCGTGGCGAACAGAGTGCATACGGTCCTCGCAACTTTTTTCAAAATTTTCAAGGATGAAAGTTATGATGATTTTAAAGCTAATCTGAAAAAATTGAGTGATTTTACGATCTGTAGATAGGACAAATTAAAGTTGCAATCTCAAAATTGAACCCTACCAAGATTGTTGAAAAATGCAAAATTTGAATTTTGAAAAAGAGGGGGAAACTGAAATTTTGAATTTTATGATTTTAGAGGGAATACTGAAAACAGTGCAGGCTTTGAAATTTAATAGTTGACTCAATTTCATGCAAAATTCAAATTTGAAAGCGGAAATCAAAGTTGTTGCAATTAAACATTTAATTTCAAAAGTCATAAGCTGCAAAAAATTTGAATATAGCACTGAAATTTCGAATGAATGCCAACACACTTTTCAGATTTAAGACTGTAAGAAACACAATTTTAACACAAATTTCGATTTCAACAATTTTTGAATGATTATAAGCCTTAATCTGAGCAATCACTAGACCAACTTTGACTTTAATTTTGAAAGTGTTAGAATTGATAAAATCAGCCAAAATTTTGGATTTTAGCAGAAAAATACAGTAAGATCTAGCTCCCAAAATTTTGGAAAAAATGTCGGGGACGATGGCGCTCGGGGTGCACATGGTCCTCTCAACTTTTTTCCAAATTTTCAGGGATGAAAGATATTATGATTTTGTTGTGGAATCCAAAGTTACAGCCGATTTGGAGGTGTTTTGATCAGTGAAATTATCAGTTAAAGGTTGAATCAAGAAGGTTTTAAAAATTAGGGTTTTGACACTTAACCACTTAATTTTCAAAATTAAAGTACAAATATGATTTAACAATTTGTAATAGAAGGGTAGATCTGAAACCAGCATTAACAATTAAACATTTCACAAGCTCAATTACTAAAAAGAAAATTTTAGGGTTTTTATGCAATTAGCCTCTAAAATTTGCAAAAGATCAAACATGGAAATGTAATTAAGGAAGCAAATTTTTCAGATCTAACTATGAATAATCAGAATTAAGATGTTCACGTCAGGTTCACCAAAATTTAAAGCGAAAAATCGAACCCTAGGTGTTCCCCCCACTCCACTCCAAGGAGAGAGAAAGGAGGGTCACTAGGGTTGACCGTTTTCACTTAGGAGAGACTTTACATTCAAAAGAGGGGTTGAAACCCACAAGATCCAATCCCACGCAATGCAAGACTAGATTTTAAATGAGTTTCAAGGGTTAAGACATCAAGGATACCCTCTTTTGTAAAGAATGTAGATAGAATGATTGAACTAGGAATGCATGTAAAGTAAGAAAGATTCGCTTATAAATAGAGATAGGGATACAGGATGAAGCTAGGAACCTGGAATTAGCAGTAAAATGTCGAGACGATGTTGTCCTGCAAATTTGAGCGAAAGTTGACGAGACGATGGTGCCCGAAGTGCACATGGTCCTCCGAAAAATCCGTGAAATGAAGGTGGATCTGTTCGTCTCTGCACAAGGATTCCAGATCTTCAATTACAGCCGCGTACCTGCAACCTACACATAGAAAAGAGAGGATGATTGGGGGGTTAGGGATTAGGGGTTTGCCTTTAGGTCAAACCCCGGTTTTGGAATTAACCAAGAAATGAGAATGCTGTAAATGTAAATGTTTGTAATGTAAACAAGTACTGATACCTTGTTGTAAGAATGTTTGTATTCTTACATGCGAAGGTGTAATGAATGTTGTACGTTATATGTTGTAGGTGATCTCCTCTTCAATGGTTGAATCCTTGTCTTGAATGCAACACCTAGCCTTGAATGGAGACTTAGAATGCTCAATTGCTTAAAGGAATGCTTGAATGCTTGAATGTTTGAATGTTTGAATATCGCTTCCGCGTCTTGCTCTTGCTTGTTTTCTTTCTCCCTTTCTAGGAGAAGTAAAGTAGTTTATATACTTGTCAATTAGGGTTGAGAGACTGATTTTCCCGACCTTAGGCCGACCTAGAAACATTATTTTCCAATTTGCAAACTTAGAGACCCGATGCCCAACAAGAGACCGGGCCCAAAATAGGGCCAGGGACCAGGGCGCCATGGTCCTGGGGGACTAGGGCACTGGGCGCCCTAGTCCTGAAGGACCAGGGCACTGGGCGCCATGGTCCCACCTCCCAGGACAGCAGGGTGCAAGGAGGGATCAGGCCAAGGTGCAGAAAAATGCAGTTTTTGGTGTCGTAAACGGGTTTCGGGGTCTCCATTCAGGTTCAACGTTGCGCCGCCATCGTGAAGACCCAAATGCAGTCAAAATTGCAAGTGTCACAATTTTAGGATGCTACAATTTGGAGATGAATAATTATCTTTCAGGGAAGCAACATTTAAGTTTCTGAAGTTGACACAGAGCCTTATGTCTCCATTTTTCTTTCTAACCGGGACCAAATTGGAGACCCATGAAGACTGCCTTATAGGCTTAATGATCCCCCCTTCTCTCAACTTGGTCAATTCTTGTTGCATCTTAGTTTCTAATAGGGGATTAATAGGTCTCTGCTTTTGTCTGAAAGGCTTAGCATCTAGAAGCAAAGGAACTTCATGCTGAAACAAATCTTGTCTATATGCCGTTAGGTCTTCATAAGACCAAGCAAAAACATGCTTGTACTTCTTTAATAAGTTAATAAGATTAATCCTGACATGAGGAGGCAAATTCTTTCCAATATAAACCAACTTAGGGAATGATTCAATCCCTAAGTTTACCTCCTCTAGTTCATCTAACTTAGTGGTTGACTATTGGTGTAGATGACTGTCATTGTAGCTAAACATACCTTCAAGTTCTACTAACCCCTTAGGTATCTCATTGGTTTCTAGTTGGACCAAGTTATTTCCAAATATTGTTTCTTTGTAATCAACCACTTCTACCAATGCATTGCAATCAATTTTATGTCCGTCATAATCATCTATGCATTGTATAAACCTAAGGATATCTTCATCATCCTCAAACACTTGCCAGTTATAAACATTGTCAAGGACAATGGGCCTATCTTTTATCTCTATTATGGATACACCTATTAGTGTTACATCATCATTCTTCAATGCAACATTTGCTAAAAAATCAGCCATTATATTATTTGACCTTTCTATCCAATTGATAGAGAATGCACTAAAATATTCAATTACATCCCACACTGCATGCTTATATCATTTCAGTCTCTCATTCTTAGCTGCATATTTAGCCCTAACTTGAGAAACAACCAGCTCTGAATCTCCCAACACTCTTAATAGTTGTATCCCATGCCCTTTTGCCACTTCAAGCCCCAATAACAAGGCTTCATACTCTGCAGTATTGTTGTTACATTGAAAAGCTAACAAAAATGAATATTTGAAAGTAATACCTGAAGGGGACACAAAAAGAACTCCTGCCCCAGATCCTTCTTTAGAGCAAGCTCCATCAAAGTACATGTGCCACAAAGCATGTCGCTGAGACTCCAACTCAGTCACAATACTGTCAGTATTTTTCAATGGAGGCAGAATTGGTTGTAATCTAAAGTTATCAAGATCCACTTCAATCATACAATTTAGCATACTAGGATCTACTTTTTCAATTACTCTAGGGGCACATGGCTCTCTATACAACTTTACTCAGTTTCCATTAATGGGGATGGTAGCATATGATAAATACAACTGAACATTTCCACCCACCATTGCAACCCACTTCCTAGATAACAACATGCCATGATGGGGTTTTGTGTCAGTTACAATGACATCCATTTTATATGTTGCCTTAGGGAAGGCTGCTATTTTAACTTCAACATCTTTCATTGTACCTATCAAAGGCACTTCTCTATTATCCATAGCATAGCATTTCCCATACACTGTATTCATTGATAATCCTAGTTCTTTCATAACACCATAAGGCGTTATATTTGCAGCTGCACCAAAATCTATCATGCAATTTTTTATCAATTGGTTATTTACCAATAGAGTAACATAAAAAGGATCAACCTATGAGGGTTCTTGTGTAATGGTTGTTCCTACATAAACCTCTAGAGTTTTCAGTTCTTGATCCTTTTCATTCTTATTAGAAATGGAAGGTGAAGCTGTATCACTGTCAGACAATTGAGAAAATAGAGATAAAGCAGCTTCTCGATGTTCTTTTATTTTTAACAACTCTATTAATGGGACAATGACCTTCATCTGAGTAAGAGCCTGAGTCATATCAAATGTGGAATTAGTAATCAACTTAGTATTGGCCTTAACCTTTTCTACCTTTGGTTGACCTACCTTCTTTATTTTGGTAGCTCTTTGTATATCACTACTGGGTTTATCATCCATTTCCTTAGCCGCCTTTTTGGCTTGATTTTTATTCTCTTGACCATCTGGAGACAAAGGAGTATTACTTGATGGTTTCTTCTGGCATATTTCTTTTATAAACATGGAACCAGGTTCACCCTAATCACTATCCCTTTTGGTACTCCTCAGATTATAATTGTGCTTGGCTTTGGCTATAGCAACCTTAGTGAGATTTTTTACTTTTTCCTCACTAGGCCTTCTAAGATGAACTTCTTCATCCTCAATGGTTACCACATTCAGAGTAGGATATTGTTAGTGAACAGATTTGCTCCTTTCTTTTAAATGACTAATTTTAAAACTCTGTTACCTTCTCTTAAGAACAAATGGTTCACTGAACAGTTGGGTAAGTGTTTGTTCAAATCACCTCCCTCTGAATTTTTGCCTAGGTACAGCTCCCTATCTAGATTTTTCATAAAATGTGTTTTTATTTTTATTTATATCCAAATGAAAAGATTTTAAACAGAAAGCATATAAGGCCGCCTATTTCATTCTTGGATGAAAGGCTATAACTTTCCTCATATCTCATAAATAATGGAAACTATCTTCTTAATTTTCAAAGTATGTAACTACAACAACTGAAACAAAGCTCAATATACTTCTTCCAAATAAAGATGAACAGATTCAAAGAAAATGAATCCACTCGCAAACATGAATCTTTTCCAGAATAAACAACACATTCAAAGGAAAGAACATCAGAGGAATAATGAAAAACTACAATGAAATAATCAAATACTATTACTTGATCATATGAACATATGCAAAGACATGTTATCTATTTGGATTCAAAATACACAGATCTTTCTTCTCCCCAAATACAATATGATCAGATTTCGTATATATATCCTTATGTAATCAAAGACACAATGATACATCTGCCAATCTTTTTCCACCACAGATCTCAACCATCTAATTCTTCCTTTGATTAAGAACAGAAAATATCAAAACAAACACCCCGTCCAAGTTTTCCAAAATCAGTTACCAAAATCTAACCCCTCTACCATCGGCTTTACTTAATTTATAGTCTAAATGGGGGGGGTCTCCCTGAAAACTCGACCACTCCCTGATAAAATAGTTATGAAAACAACAGAAAGTATTTTGGGACAGTTGTCTCGAAGTTTTTGCATAACTATGAAAAATGTTTTAAAAATAAAGAAAACTAGCCCAAAGTGGATGCATTATGTCATATTTCATCATCATCCTCTTCTCCGTCTTCGTGAGCATCATGAGCAGCCATGAGTTCCTAGATCATTGATTGGCTTGGGACTTTCATTGCATTAAGTTTTGCCTTTGCCACCACTTTATTCCACTTGTGTTGCACCATCTTCTCTGAGTGCTTCGGTAGTTGATCATTCCCAATGAAAACCATAGATTCGATCCTAGCCACTTTGGTTATATCCTCCAGCGTGAAATGACTCCTAACTCTGATCTTCTACATGTTCAACCGGAAAGACTTGACTGCTTCCTGTGTACTTGACCCGTAGATTCCTAGTTCCCAGTCATGATCGGGATTAACCACTTTATTATCCTTGACTATACAGCTCTGCAAATCCTGGAGTTCATAGACGAAGGTTTTTGTATCCGTAATTATCGACTAAAAGGTGAGCACCTACCACATGATAGTTTTCTTTAGCATGAAAAGTTGGCATTCATCAGATACCAGCTTAATTGAATGTTCTGTCAGAAATTTGGTAGTTCCATACTCTTTGATTTTGGTAAACAGAGGCAGGACATTTTGCCATTTGTGCTCTTCTTTCTCCCATGGTACAAGCTGATTTTGGATTTCAGAAATTAGGCTCTATACTTCATCACACAACTTTTGGGAGTCGGTAATGTATTTTTCACCATCTTTGATTACTTGTTCAATCCATTTTTCAACCGCTTCAGTGATGCTCTTAGCCCGTTGAACTTGATTCATCAACTTCTTGTTTTCCGGAGAAGTTGGGTCAAAATTCTTAGTGGCATGGGATATTGAAATTGCTCCAAGGCAACCGATGCTATCGATGAACTAAGCCAAAACACTTATATGTCTTTTAAGTTCTCTTTTCTCCCATCCATCCTTCTCTGACCGGGTAAGCATTTTCTTCGCTGACACTTCAAAAAAATGGTTATCTGTATCCCTGCTCATCTTTCCCAACTCTACTTTTGTGATTTCAAAATCATCAGAACTGGCCTCTTTGTTATCATCTTTCAGTTTGTAAGAGGCAATTTCCGCCATCCATTTACTAGTTTCCTCATCATTGTTCAGGTGTGCAGTGGTCTTGAACCTCTTTGGCTTTGGATTTTTCTCAGAGTACTTGGCAACCATCTCCTAAATTGGAATGGTCACATGAAGAAAGCTCCTTTATTTGTTCACTGAGGTTGTTAACCATTTAGGAGTCGCAGCAGAATGAGAAGTTCATTCAATCATCTTTGGGGGCGACATCATAGCCACAGTCACTGTTTGGGAGTCTAGACCACAAGAAACTTCCCCATCCAAATCTTCAATTTCAAAGATCTGAGCTTCAAGTATGACATCTTTCACTCCCATATCCTTGACCTGGTCCATCCTCCTCTGGGTGACACTACATGATTGAGTATGCCGAGGGGTATTATAATCCAGAGTTGGGCTAGATCTGCGTCTAGGGTGAGCCGACTTGATTTACTTACCTGCACGAATAGGAGCACTGTTAGAAGGACGTTTTGGTGAGGACATACTTCTCGTAGAAAGAGACTTGGTGCCTGACTTCATTGCTTTCTTTTTAACCACCCATGTCACAGTTCTATCCAGAACTCATTTGGTTCTCAATTGTATGTCATCATTTTCCTCCTCATCCCAATTAATTGGGGGCGTTGCAGTCTCTGCATGGGCTAAATACCCTGGCTCAAACAGTTCAAGATAATCTTCTTCAAGCCCTTTAATATCTATCTTTATTTGTAGAGAAATAACCTGTTCCAGCACCAATCTCATATTTTCTCTTTTGAAGACTTCAAGTTCATCTGAACAGTCTTCCCAGAAATATTCTAACTATGGCATGCGAAGATAAGGCATTAAGCCAAGGCTCCGAGAAAATCCTTTATTGTCAAACCCTTTTCTTTCAGCATACAGAGAGAAATTAAAATTTCTAAGGTCTGCTCCTATACTTAGTGCATCAGACATTGAATTACAGGATAACACTCCCAATTGTATTGGAAAATGACCTTCCCACTTGTCCTTAGGCTGTGCCTTGTTGACCATAGAAGTCAGTTGTTTGCATACTTCTGCTAGGACAAAATAATCAAAACAGAAATGCGGAAGCTTGAAGGGTTCCTCTTCAAAGCCTCCTACTCGTATATAGAAAAAGCATGGGAACTGGATGCAAAAGCTTCTGAACTTCTTAATCAAGGACTGTGCATCATCTGAAATTTTCTTGGCTTTTGTACCCTTCAGTTCATGACACATATCACCTAGGAATGCATTGTGTACCCTTCTGAAATCTTGTAGGGCATTGTCTTTTTGCAGCATTGGATAAAACTCATACACTGGAACATCTTCCTCAGTGGGCTGCTTGGGTATACCCATTAACTCCTTAACATAGGCCAAACAATACAAAAGATACGAGGACATGAAGAATTTTTGTTGAAATTGCTTGGCTAGACTCAACTACTCTCTCATCGAATCAACAATTAACTCTGCCCAATCCAAATATTGTTTTCCTTCCAGAACTAATTGCACATAGCAATATATCCAATCATCAAAGCTATAAGCTTCGGCAGAACCTCTGGCTCGATACAACAGAAGCATTACATCATGGATATGTGGCAACATGTGGTTCTTGTTAGGATTTTTAGGTAGTCTAGAACCACCTCTCTGAGGGACCTTCAACCAGAACTTCGCCACATTATTCCTGTGTCCGACTCTATCTGCATTGAACTCACTAATTGACTGAGCAGGGGAGAAATTAGAAAACTGATAATCTGGTATCGTGAACACTGAAGCAATCACCTCGTGGTTAATGGCAAGAAGGGTTTCACCATTATCCCTTTTAATAGTTTCAGATACAGGGTCATATCTGGCAATACACTCCTGAACCAGCTCTGGACAAGGAATTGCTGGAGGAAAGGCCACGGCTTCTAATCAAATCTCTATACAAAAAGACTTATCAACACCCTTGAACACCCTTTCTTTCAAATCTTCAAGGTTCTCACCCTTCAGGTCAGTATCACTAACTATGGCTTCTGTGGACGCCAAGCTAAAGACATTTCCAAACAAGTGTAGGGTGGACTTCATGATTTCAAAACAAGAAACCTAAATTTGATTGCAGTGAAACCTTCTGTATGAGAGAAAATGCAAGAGAAAACACTGGAGAAAATAAGGAAAGACTCACCTTCATAGCTGTATAATTGGACGACGGCTAGCAGCAAGAAAGACTCCTATCGAGGGATAATTTAAACAAAAATCCAGCAGTTTGTAGCAAACGCAGAACACAAATGATTTTCATACCTTATTGAGAAAGGTAATAATACAGACACACTAAATGCATTGATTTCACAATTTCATTCCGAACGCGGCAAATTGGTAGATTAGACCCCCGCAAGGATGCATTGAATGCATGGCGGCGTACTTCAAGAAACTGCCAGTTCCCGAAGCATTCACTTACTTCGAAAAAGCCAAAGAATGACATCATTTTACAATATGGTTCTACCTCTTCATATTTAGCAATAAATGCACTTCTCAAAACATTAGAAACTACGGGACCCACCAGCATTGAACCCGTATGAACAACTTGAACCAACTTCTTGAGTGTTCAAGCAGTTCAAGATGTATGTCGTGCCAAACTGTTGACTACTTTTCCATGTTGAACACGTTGAACATATTTGAACCCTTTGGACTCAGTTCAACACAAATGTTATATCACCGAACAGGAAAAACTTTAGTAAAGAGCCGCTGCAAAAACTTAGAGAAAACATTAGTATGAAGAACCTTTTCTGAACACCTTGGAACCTATTGAACCTAAATGAACATCTTGAACCAAGTTCAGAATGGTTCGACATGTTCAAGGAGTACAATGAACTATCTGAACCTGACTTAAAATGACTAGAGAAAGGATTTGAGACTGCATTAAGGACTTGAACCAAGGTAATATGGTATGAACTAGGACTCCAACATAAAGAGGAAAAGATGACCCACTCTCACCATGAAGAATAAATGACGCGGTAACATTGGCTCTAACTGGGGATTGTATTTTTCAAAGGAAAATGCAAAGAACTCACAGACTCTGGTTTCACAAAACATAAAACAAAGGGGGAAAGGGTTAAGGGCACAACCAAAAATACCTAGACTACTATGTACAAGTGACTCAAACACTGGATTTACAATTTATAGAGCTTGAGATCTTGCCCATTGTAGGTATAAGGCATGATCATTCCATCAGCATAGCTAAGTTTGAATGCATTTTGTCCTACTTCTTCGCAAATTCTGAAAGGACCTTTCCACAATGAATCAAACTTGCCATGAGCACCTTTGGACTCTCTCCTTTTGTCCCATAGTAGCACATCATCTCCTACTAGGAAACCTCTTGGTCGAGATCGCATGTCAAAAATCCTCTTTACTCAACTCTGATGTTCTGAAATCCTATCCACCAGCAATTCTCTCTCTTCTTCTAACTTTGTCAGATACATGATTCTTTTCTCCAAAGCATTTTGAAAGAAGGGATCTTCCACTACTGTTTGCAGCTTGGTTGCTGATAACTCCGATGGCAAAGAAAGTTTCGCTCCTACGCCATACACAAGTTCAAAAGGTGCCATTCCAATAGCCCTCTTGGGTGTGGTTTTGTCCACCCATAAAGCCTCATATAACTTCTTATGCCAATTCCTAGCATTCTCGTCAACTAGCTTCTTCATGATGACTATCAAATTCTTGTTGCTAGATTTGGCCAAACCATTGCCCTGTGGAAAATAATCAGAAGAATGTGAGAGGGAAATCTGATGATCATAGAAAAACACAGTCAACTCTTCAGAGGAGAAATATGACGCATTATCTGTCACAATTTTCTGGGGTACCCCAAAACGAACTAGGATGTAATCCATGAGAAAACTACACACAATCTCTAAGTTAGCCTTTTTGGTGGGAATGGCCTCTACCCACTTAGTAAAGTAGTCAGTTGCTGTCAAAATATACATGTGACCCGCACTGGAATGAGGGTTTATTGGGCCTATGAAATCAATGCCGCACTGTTTGAAAGGTTCATCCATCACTACAGGCCTTAGAGGTAGTGCTGCTAAATGTGGCTTTCCAGAAAATAATTGACATTTTTCGCATTCTTTTACATGAATATAGGCATCCCGAAACATGTCGGGCCAATAAAAACAATTTCTCAGAATTTTGAAAGCAGTAACAGATGATGAGAAGTGTCCACCACAAAAATCTCCATGATAAGCTTCCAGGAGCTTTTGCTGTTGAGGTTTATCTACACACCTTAGGTATGTTCCATCTAACCCCTTTTTGTATAGAACATCCTGCCAAATTACATACTTTGCAGCTTTTAATTTTAAATTCCTTTGTTCCTTAGTCGACAGATGATTTGGGCAACTACCATAAGTTAAATAGTAGGCCACATCAGAGAACCAAGTATCCTGCAATCCAACAAAAAGAGTTAATGGTAACTCCGCTTCAGTTTCCACCTCATTTTCCGCTATCAACCTGCATAAGCCCTACCCTTTAATTGTCTTCGTAAGATGAATATCTAAGTCATACTCTTGGATTTTTGACACCCATGTTGCTCTCTTATTTAGTCCAACCTCCTGCTGAGTCAAAATGCTTTTCACGGCTGAATCTGGAACAAAAACTACAGAGTGAGAATGCAGGATATAGTACCAAAACTGTTTCATGGCTTTTACAATAGCATATGCATGCTTCTCCATAAGTGAATATTTGAGCTCAAGCTTCTTGAGCGAAGTACTCATGAACGCTATAGGCATTTCAGCCCCATGTTCATCCAACTGCAACAGAATCCCAGACATAGTATGGTCTAATGCATAACAATACAGAATGAAGTCCTTTGTGAAATCTGGATTAACAAGAGTGGGCGCATTTGCAACTGATCCTTTAATTTTCTCAAAAGCATTTTTGGCCTCTTCGGTCCACTTGAAAGGATGTTGCTCACTTAGCAAGCCAACAATGTGTTTTGTGGTCTCAACAAACTCTGGAACAAATCTCCTCAAGAAATTCACTTGACCAAAGAACGATCTTACTCTAGTCCAGCTAGAGGGTAAATTGGGACGTTGAATTGCATTAACCCACTTGGGATCAATCTTGACTCCCTCTTTTGAGACAATATGTCCTAACAATTTGCCCTCCATGACGCAAAAAACTGATTTCTTAGGATTTAGAGAAATCCCATGCTCATGACAATGTTGTAATACTGCACTCAAATCTCGGAAATGATCTGTCCTTTTTTTTTAAAACACCGTGAGGTCATCCAGATAAACTACAATTATTCTGTCTCTAAAATCCTTGAGAGAGATTCATAGCCCTTTGAAAAGTGGCTCCGGCATTTATTAAACCAAAAGGCATGCGGTTGTATGCGAATGTTCCCCATGGAGTGATGAACGCTGTCTTGTGCTGCTCATGTTCTGCTACAGATATCTAGTTATAACTAGAAAAACCATCCAACATCGACATCATCTCCGACCCGGACACTGTCTATAAAATGTGATCCATATTTGGTAAGGCGTAGTTGTCCTTCAGGCTTGCTTGATTCAAATTTTGAAAATCAACACAGATACAAATTTCCCCATTTTTCTTTCTTACGAGCATAATGTTAGCTACCCAGGTGGAATGGTGGATTGGATATATGATTCGAGCCTTAAGCATTTTCTCAACTTCCTTAGAAATTGCATCCGCCATGATGGGATTAAAGTTCCTCAATTTTTGCCTAAAAGGAGAGATGCCTGGCTTCAGCGGGATCTGATGTTGAAAATGTCCATTTCTAAACTCCTTCAGATCATAGTAAGACCAAGCAAAAACATCAATGTACTCCTTAAGCAGTGTACCAAGTGCTCTCTTTTCCTCCGCAGAACAACACCTGCCGATTGTCACTTCTTTTCGATTAGCTTCATCTCCCAAATTTATTTTTCACAATTTCCTTTCCCGTCATCCTTGGGAACTTTGTTACCTATGAATGCATCATCTGTGGTGAAAAATCTCTCTAGTGTCACTAACCCCTTTGGAATTTTGTTACCTTTAAGCTAAATAAAGCTATTTGTAGGATCTACCTCTGGGTCTGGAATGAACTCTTTGCAAACATTCTCAGAGCCTTCAAAATATGACTGAGAAAATGATTGAGCACATTCTAGGAAATCTTTGATCTGTGCATCTGCATCAAAAACCTACCAATGATCTACATTATCAGGAACACTGGGCCTATAGATCATTTCAATCCTATATGAGTTATCTTTAAAATCCGGATGTGGTAAAAAAAGTGAGGCAGACATGGCTAATGAATCTGCCCTACTATTTTGTTCCCTCAGAATTGCTTCAATCGAGAAGGCATCAAAGAATTCTAACTCATCCCAAACTCTATTCATGTAATGCCTCAACTTGTCATTCTTAACCGTATAAACATTCCTCACCTACCTAACTATTAACTCTGCATCATCTTTGACTTTAAGCAACTTAATTCCTTTACATTTAGCCTCACTTAACCCCAATTATAGTGCCTCATATTCAATAGTATTATTAGTATTCTTAAAATCCAACTTGAAAGAAAAGGGGAAAATATTACCAGTTGGTGATAGCAAAACCACCCCTACTCTAGAACTGGAGTTAGTGCAACTTCCATCAAACTCCATCTGCCATAGTCCATCAAGTTCATCAGCTGCCTCATCCGTTTGCTTTTCACCAAGTGCAAGGACAAGATAGTTTCCAAACTCACACTCCTGAAACAGAATCTGGGCTTTCGGGTTATCTGAGGGAAATATAGTATACTTATTCTTGGGTTTAGGTTCAAGCTTGATTTTTTGGTTTCCAAGGGGAATAACGGCTTCAGACCAGTCCATTTTGATTTCGCCTCCAAGATCTTTGCAAAACGTCCTACTTAGAAGCATTCTGTAACTCGCCGGAATATCAGCAACCAGTATAGTCAATCTTACTCTTTTGTTTGGGCACGCTACTAGCACTGCCTGGATGTCCTTTACCTGACCAATAAGAGGAACCTGTTTTCCATCCATTGAAAAGCATCTCCCAAACATTTTAGTAAGGGTTAAACCTAAAGATTTAGCTACAGGAGAAGGCATTATATTGTCTGAAGCCCCTGAGTCAATTATGAAATTACTTAACCTTTGGCCATTTAGGAGAAGGGAAATATAGAAAGGTTCAGGTTTCAAAATCTCAACCTCATACCCAGACCTTGTATCATGAAAAGCACAGGAATCTGCTAGATTAGCTAATGAGCAAGGGACAGATGAAGATCCTTCTATAGCAGCTAAATCACTATTTTCCATACATTCATGACTTGAGACTTTGAAAAGGAATCCCCTTTAACGTATTTGACCAGTTTATCCAACTCTTTTGGGTTAAGCTTTAAATACTCAGTGGTAGGTAGTTGAATGGTAGAGGCCTTATGGAATTCGATGATATCAAAGGAGGAAGAAGAGGAAGAGCTCTTATGATCCTCATGGTTCCTTTGCAAAATCTTAACCTCAGGAACCTGTGAAAAACTATTACCTGGGAGATCTTTGCCTTTGAAATTGTTTCCAGAAGGGTTCACAAAGGAAAAAGGCTAGGAGGTTCATTGATTCCTTGTTAGAATCGCACATGAAGAACCTTCAAGAGTTGCCAAAATGTTACTACCCTTTTCTGAATCTGACTCATATTCGAGGTAGAATGTTCCAGAGTCGCTAGGTGCCTCTTGAATTCTTTTTGCTTCAGTAAACTCTCCTAATTCATCCTTTGTGTTTTGCATCTAAATGTGTCTTATCATATCGGGACATGAAACCCCATCATGATCAGTGGTAAGATGAAATGAACATATGACACCTTTGTCAGGAGGTGCCTCTATCTGTAATCTTTGCGGAGCTGCAGGAAGTTGCAACGGTCGCCCATAGTTATATTGATTTGAAGTTCTCCTGCTTATATCCTGATAAGGTTGTGGATAAGAGTTTCTAGGCATAGGTATTTGCCTCTTTAAAGCAATCATATCATTGACAAGCCGTTGAACAACTGAATCGGTAGAGGACGTAGAAGCCTGAGATTGTCCCTAAGGATTTTGTACATCTTTCCTCCATTTGCCAGCTGTTATCAGATCATCTTCAAGCTCTATAGCCTCATTTTGTGCAGTCTCTAGGTCGATCGGCCTACTTCTTCTGAGATGAAATCCTACATCAGGTGGCATGGAATTTACGAAGAAACATCATTGATTATCTACAGTTGGTCTCTTGGCTTGAGGAATTTTGTGAATAATCTTATAATATCTTGCCACATAATCCCTCATCAGCTCATGAATTTCCTTCTTCATCTGTGTGAGTTGGGCCAGTAGCGTGTGTTCATCATCAACACTTTGGAATCTTTTTTCAAAAGTGGTTTTCATCGTTTGCCAGTCAGTTATGGAGCCTGCTTGCAGCTGGCTAAACCATTCTGCCACCCCTTCGGTGAGGGTTTGGACAAAAAGCCTAACAGCCACGTCCTCATATTGAACTGCTAGGATTCCCGTTGCTACATTAAAAGAGTTCAAATGCTCTTCAACTAAAACTTTTCCATCACCTTTATATTTGGGTAAAACATCCTTTGCTCCTTTTGGTAGTGGATTATAGGCTGCGAGAGCAAGAGGTCCAACAGCCGTGCCCCAGGGTTGAGCCATACTGAATACTGGATGAATGGTTAAAGGAGGTGGGGCTTGAATTCCAGTAAGTGTTAGTGCTTGCCAAGGGGAAGAAGAAGAAATAGGGGTAACTTTGTCAGGAGATGAAGGTCTGCTTTTGGCCTTCCTTCTAGGAGTAAAACTTGGCGCAAATGATAGATTTTGCAATTCTTCAAAACAATTATCAATTACTCCTTCCCTTCTTTGTGCTCTAGTATATGGATGAGAATCCAGGATGATTATTTGTAGGAAAACCAGGTTACTTCAAACAAAACTCAATCTCAACAATCTTCCTGCACTCCAAACACTTTTGCTTATTATGGGCTCACGTTTATGACATACTAGTCTATTGAAAAAAAAAATTGGTTTTCTCTTTCTTTCGCTCCCTAGCAAAGTCGCCAAAAATCTGTTAGTGAACAGATTTGCTCTTTGTTTTTAAATGACTAATTTTAAAACTCTGTTACCTTCTTTTAAGAACAAATGGTTCACTGAACAGTTGGGTAAGTGTTTGTTCAAATCACCTCCCTCTGAATTTTTGCCTAGGTACAACTCCCTATCTAGATTTTTCATAAAATGTGTTTTTATTTTTATTTATATCCAAATGAAAAGATTTTAACCAGAAAGCATATAAGGCCGCCTATTTCATTCTTGGATGAAAGGCTATAACTTTCCTCATATCTCATAAATAATGGAAACTATCTTCTTAATTTTCACAGTATGTAACTACAGCAACTCAAACAAAGCTCAATATACTTCTTCCAAATAAAGATGAACAGATTCAAAGAAAATGAATCCACTAGCAAACATGAATCTTTTCCAGAATAAACAACACATTCAAAGGAAAGAACATCAGAGGAATAATGAAAAACTGTAATGAAATAATCAAATACTGTTACTTGATCAGATGAACATATGTAAAGACATGTTATCTATTTGGATTCAAAATACACAGATCTTTCTTCTCCCCAAATACAATATGATCAGATTTCGTATATATATCCTTATGTAATCAAAGACACAATGATACATCTGCCAATCTTTTTCCACCACAGATCTCAACCATCTAATTCTTGCTTTGATTAAGAATAGAAAATATCAAAACAAACACCCCGTCCAAGTTTTCCAAAATCAGTTACCAAAATCTAACCCCTCTACCATCGGCTTTACTTAATTTATAGTCTAAACAGGGGGGGTCTCCCTGAAAACTTGACCACTCCCCGATAAAACAGTTACGAAAACAACAAAAAGTATTTTGGGACAGTTGTCCTGAAGTTTTTGCATAACTATGAAAAATGTTTTAAAAATAAAGAAAACTAGCCCAAAGTGGATGCATTATGTCATATTTCATCATCATCCTCTTCTCCGTCTTCGTGAGCGTCATGAGCAGCCGTGAGTTCCTGGATCATTGATTGGCTTGGGACTTTCATTGCATTAAGTTTCGCCTTTGCCACCTCTTTATTCCACTTGTGTTGCACCATCCTCTCTGAGTGCTTTGGTAGTTCATCATTCCCAATGAAAACCATAGATTCGATCCTAGCCTCTTTGGTTATGTCCTCCAGCATGAAACTACTCCTAACTCCGATCTTCTCCATGTTCAATCGGAAAGACTTGACTACTGCCTGTGTACTTGACCCACAAATTCCTAGTTTCCAGTCATGATCGGGATTAACCACTTTATTATCCTTGACTATACTGCTCTGCAAATCTTGGAGTTCATAGATGGAGGTTTTTTCATCCGTAATTACCGACTGAAAGGTGAGCACCGGCCACATTATAGTTTTCTTTAGCATGAAAAGTTGGCATTCATCAGATACCAGCTTAATTGAATGTTCTGTCAGAAATCTGGTAGTTCCATACTCTTCGATTTTGGTAAACAAAGGCAGGACATTTTTCCATTTGTGCTCTTCTTTCTCCCATGGTACAAGCTAATTTTTGATTTCAGAAATCAGGCTCTGTACTTCATCACACAACTTCCGGGATTCAGTAATGTATTTTTCACCATCTTTGATTACTTGTTCAATCCATTTTTCAACCACTTCAGTGATGCTCTTAGCCCGTTGAACTTGATTCATCAACTTCTTGTTGTTTAGAGAAGTTGGGTCAAAATTCTCAGTGGCATGGGATATTGGAATTGCTCCAAGGCAACCGATGCTATCAATGAACTGAGCCAAAACACTTATATGTATTTTAAGTTCTCTTTTCTCCTGTCCATCCTTCTCTGACTGGGTAAGCATTTTCTTCACTGACACTTGGAAAAAATGGTTATCTGTATCCCTGCTCATCTTTCCCAACTCTACTTTTGTGATTTCAAAATCATTAGAACCGGCCTCTTTGTTCTCATCTTTCAGTTTGTAAGAGGCAATTTCCACCGTCCATTTACCAGTTTCCTTGTCATTGTTCAGGTGTGCAGTGGTCTTGAACCTCTTTGGCTTTGGATTTTTCTCAGAGTACTTGGCAACCATCTCCTGAATTGGAATGGTCAAAGGAAGAAAGCTCCTTTTCTTGTTCACTGAGGTTGTTAACCATTTAGGAGTCACAGTAGAATGAGAAGTTCCTTCAATCATCTTTGGGGGTGGCGTCATAGCCACAGTCACTGTTTGGAAGTCTAGAGCACAGGCAACTTCACCATCCAAATCTTCAATTTCAAAGCTCTAAGCTTCAAGCACGACATCTTTCACTCCCATATCCTTGACCTGGTCCATCCTCCTCTGGGTGACACTACATGATTGAGTATGCCGAGGGGTATTAAAATCCAGAGTTGGGCTAGATCTGCGTCTAGGGTGAGCCGACTTGATTTCCTTACCTACACGAATAGGAGCACTGTTAGAAGGACATTTTGGTGAGGACATACTTCTCGTAGAAAGAGACTTGGCGCCTGACTTCATTGCTTTCTTTTTAACCACCCATGTCACAGTTCTATCCAGAACTCATTCGGTTCTCAATTGTATGTCATCATTTTCCTCCTCATCCCAATTAATTGGGGGCGTTGCAGTCTCTGCATGGGCTAAATACCCTGGCTCAAACAGTTCAAGATAATCTTCTTCAAGCCCTTTAATATCTATCTTTATTTGTAGAGAAATAACCTGTTCCAGCACCAATCTCATATTTTCTCTTTTGAAGACTTCAAGTTCATCTGAACAGTCTTCCCAGAAATCTTCTAACTATGGCATGGGAAGATAAGGCATTAAGCCAAGGCTCCGAGAAAATCCTTTATTGTCAAACCCTTTTCTTTCAGCATACAGAGAGAAATTAAAATTTCTAAGGTCTGCTCCTATACTTAGTGCATTAGACATTGAATTACAGGATAACACTCCCAATTGTATTGGAAAATGACCTTCCCATTTGTCCTTAGGCTGTGCCTTCTTGACCACAGAAGTCAGTTGTCTGCATACTTCTACTAGGACAAAATAATCAAAATAGAAATGCGGAAGCTTGAAGGGTTCCTCTTCAAAGCCTCCTACTCGTATATAGAAAAAGCATGGGAACTAGATGTAAAAGCTTCTGAACTTCTTAATCAAGGACTGTGCATCATCTGAAATTTGCTTGGCTTTTGCCCCCTTCAGTTCATGACACATATCACCCAGGAATGCATTGTGTACCCTTCTGAAATCTTGTAGGGCATTGTCTTTTTGCAGCATTGGATAAAACTCATACACCAGAACATCTTCCTCAGTGGGCTGCTTGGGTATACCCATTAACTCCTTAACATAGGCCAAACAATACAAAAGATACAAGGACATGAAGAAGTTTTGTTGAAATTGCTTGGCTAGACTCAACTACTCTCTCATCGAATCAGCAATTAACTCTGCCCAATCCAAAAATTGTTTTCCTTCCAGAACTAATTGCACATAGCAATATATCCAATCATCAAAGCTATAAGCTTCGACAGAACCTCTGGCTCGGTGCAACAAAAGCATTACATCGTTGTTAGGATTTTTAGGTAGTCTAGAACCACCTCTCTGAGGGACCTTCAACCAGAACTTCACCACATTATTCCTGTGTCCGGCACTATCTGCATTGAACTCACTAATTGACTGAGCAGAGGAGAAATTAGAAAACTGATAATCCGGTATCTTGAACACTAAAAAAATCACCTCACGGTTAATGGCAAGAAGGGTTTCGCCATTATTCCTTTTAATAGTTTCAGATACAGGGCCATATCTGGCAATACACTCCCGAACCGGCTCTGGACAAGGAATTGCTGGAGGAAAGGCCACAACTTCTAAAAGTCCACTACTCAAAATCTCTATACAAAAAGACTTATCAGCACCCTTGAACACCCTTTCATTCAAATCTTCAAGGTTCTCACCCTTCAGGTTAGTATCACTAACTATGGCTTCTATGGACGCCAAGCTAAAGACGTTTCCAAACAAGTGTAGGGTGGACTTCATGATTTCAAAACAAGAAACCTAAATTTGATTGCAGTGAAACCTTCTGTATGAGAGAAAATGCAAGAGAAAACACTGGAGAAAATAAGGAAAGACTCACCTTCACAGCTGTATAATCGGACGACGGCTAGCAGCAAGAAAGACTCCTATCCAGGGATAATATAAACAAAAATCTAGCAGTTTGTAGCAAACGCAGAACACAAATGATTTTCATACCTTATTGAGAAAGGTAATAATACAGACACACTAAATGCATTGATTTCACAATTTCATTCCGAACGTGGCAAATTGGTAGATTAGACCCCCGCACACATGCATTGAATGCATGGCGATGTACTTCAAGAAACTGCCAGTTCCCGAAATGTTGACTTACTTCAAAAAAGCCAAAGAATGACATCATTTTACAATATGGTTCTGCCTCTCCATATTTAGCAATAAATGCACTTCTCAAAACATTAGAAACCATGGGACCCACTAGAATTGAATCCGTATGAACATCTTGAACCAACTTCTTGAGTGTTCAAGTAGTTCAAGATGTACGTCGCGCCAAACTATTGACTACTTTGCCATGTTGAACATGTTGAACATATTTGAACCCTTTGAACTCAGTTCAACATGTTCAACACAAATGTTATATCACCGAACAGGAAAAACTTTATTAAAGAGCCGCTGCAAAAACTTAGAGAAAATGTTAGTATGAAGAACCTTTTCTGAACACCTTGGAACCTATTGAACCTAAATGAACATCTTGAACCAAGTTCAGAACGGTTCGACGTGTTCAAGGAGTACAATGAACTATCTGAACCTGACTTAAAATGACTAGAGAAAGGATTTGAGACTGCATTAAGGACTTGAACCAAGGTAATATGGTATAAACTAGGACTCCAACATAAAAAGGAAAATATGACCCACTCTCACCATGAAGAATTAATGACGCGGTAACAGATGCCAATCAAGTGTTAGCTGTCCTTGAAAAAACCTTTTATCATCTGACACATCACACTCATTGAATTCACTTTGTAAAGACTCCTCATCACTTTCTATAATAGTTTCAAACATGTTTATATCAGGCTCATCCTCTTGTCTCATGGATTTTTCAAGGGCTTGAGCTACTGCACATTGATGAGGAGAGTGTGGTCCATCACAAGCTATGCACCAAGGAGTATTTTTTACGTTATGATCATTTTTTCCTTTTAAGGGATCAGGGGTATCTTGGCTTTGAAAATATTAGGCTTCTCATTCTGAGGCTTACCATCCTTCCAATTGGTGTTATAAGGCATATCATGCAATCTAGGAGGTCTATCTTGCCAATTATAATGAGGCTTATCATTTTTGTTCACCTTGGTAGTGAGATCCTTCATGGCGGTCACCAACTTTTCTATTTTATCTTCTTCCTTAGCAACTTTGTTTGGTTGCTGTTTTGTTTCCTGCCATAGCCTACCATCAATTCTTCTTCCTAATTTTCCATATGCCTTTCTATTGCTCTCTACATTGATAGCAATTATGAATGCATCTCTTAGGCTATGTGGATTTTTATCCCTCAAAATATATGCCATTTTAGAATCAAAGGAATTGTAGTAAGTATTCAGGCACATGTTATCATCTAGTCTCATTACCTGAAATAATCTATGCATTGCTTTCTGAAATCTAGCACTAAAATCTATGACCATTTCATTATCAGATTTCCTAATATTGTTGAACCCATTGAGCATGAAGCTCACATTTGTTTTGTCACCATACTGTTCTTGAAAGCAAATTTTAAAATCCTCCCAAGACCCAATTCTATTAACAGGAAGACCCCTATACCAGTCTCTTGCATCTTCTATTAGGGACTAAACAAATAATTTCATTATGACATCCTCATTTATGATCTCATAATCATTAATCAAATCACCAAAAGACTTCAAATGATCTTCTACGCTGATTGCGTTGTTCCCAGCAAATTTATGAAGTCTATCTCTTAACTCGGTTGGAACATGGTTAGGACATCCAGGGATTCCATCAAAAAATAGCTTCCTATATAGTTCTAAGTTGATAGGTCTTCTCTGGAATGGGTTAACAACATGGTTATTACCCATGTTCATTCTTACATTGGGGATTTGAGTTTGAGAGATCTAGTTATTTTGGTTAATGATAGGGGCTTGACTAGCTATTGCTATATTAATAGGCAAAGTTGGCTAAATTTTAACAGGAGGGAGGGAAACTTGCTGAGGAACAGGTTTATTTAGATCTTCTGATGGAAAGATGATGGGGGGAGCTTTTAGATAGCCAATTTTTCTTTTAACCTCTTGGTTAGCTGCCTCTAACTTGGTTTTCTCTAACTCCATTTGTAGATCTTCTTTCTCTTTCCTCATCCTTTCCACCTCCCTTTCATGTGCTGATAATCTATGAGAGATTTCCACTATAGTCTTAGATCCTAACCCACCTTCCATGCATTTCTGCTTTCCTTTGTCTACATCTTTTCTAAAAGGATATGGGTCACTAAGAATTTCTCTATTTTGTTGCACTTCTGACTTATATGCTGATTTGGTCTTAGGGACTAAAACTTCTCTAATCACAGGACCTTTATCATCACTCTTTGCCTTTTCTTGGGCAAGCAACTCAAGATCAACAATCTATCTCAGGAGCCTATCTTTCTCCATCAATTTTGCCTTAACTTCTTTCTCCCTATTTTCTTCCTTTTGGGCTCTTAAAGAGATCAAATGATGAACCCTTCTATTTAGGTCCTCTATTTCTTGGGATACTTTATCTTCATCAGGGAAGATTTCTTCAGAGTTTGATATGTTAACTTGGTCAATATCAATTAAGCTGATATTTCCATCAACTGTTCTAGGTACAAAATTCCTGACTACATTTGAACTACTTCTGTCTCTCCTAGAAAAACTAGTATGAGATATATCTTGATTTAAAACATGAACATCTTCTATATTTCTAGATAAACCAGAATGGAAACCCAAAACATCATGTTCAGATTCTTGGAAGAAGAATTTGACTTTGCATAAACAGGTCTTTCAGATACCTTACCAGTATTGTTGCTTTTCTGCACCCAAGCAGCATTTGAAGGCTCATGTAGTACTGACCTTTTCTGACCTCTTCATGATTGTTCAGGTAATCCCTCCTGCAACTTCTCACAAGGATGCTTTTTCATGAAAGATCTGGTGTTCTTTCCTCTTTGCATTGTACTTGTTTTCTTCTTAGAATTTTATTTATTTCCAAAAGGACTGGTTAAGACTAACATAGTTGCCACCCACAAAGACTATGGGAAAAATGAAAACAAGCTTCAAACAAAAAAAAATCGCAAATCTTCAAACCAAAATCACTAAGAATTTTTAGAGAAAGAGGGAACACTAATCAAAGATCATGAAAATCTCTAAATACAGATATCCAGACAACATTCATAGTTCATTGTGTACCAATCTACAACATAGACACACCTTGGCTCTCCCCAACAAAGTCGCCACTTTTGTTGTTCTCAAATTTTGATCCCCTTATTATCCCTTTTGATGAAAAAGAATAACTCTGCATGTGAATGGAGAAATCAAGGAACAAGAGCCTTAGAGCAACATATGACAAGGTTTTAATAATCTTCTACACTTTGAACTTATCCAAAGTTCAGGCGAGTATACCTTATGTGAATACTTTCACACTTTTAAACAAAATCCATAGTAACTATTGTCCAAAAACCAGTGGATCTTATCGCCTTAAATGAAAAACTGAACAAATATAGGAAAACTTAGGCTCATTTTCATTGTTGATCCTCAAGAGATTTAGAAAAGAAAACATTAATAGATACCAGTGCCTTATCCGCGCTACAGAGTCATCTATTTTAAACAAGAAATCCAGAATTAAACATATCCATGCATCTCAATCACTTTGGCTTTTATCAACTCCATACATGCCTGACATGTATAAGAATCCTCCCTTGTTATACTAAACAGTGTTTATCAAGTTCAAAGTTCCCAACAAATAACCTACTGATAAAGATATTTCTCGCGTATTTAATTCCCCTCCTGAAGAAGAAAGCTAAGAAACATATCTATAAAGATTGCATTACAATCCCTGTTCAATTGAAATAACCCTAAGTTACCCAATGAAACCAGTAAAATATTTGAAAGCATACCAAAAGACAACACAAATTCTAGGCTCAAAGTTAATGGTCTGTATATTTATATTCAATCTGGAAAATCTTACAAAACTTAGATACTTTTCTGTGAAACACTTAGAAAAAACGTAGATAAATTTCTGCAGAGTTTCTTTACAAATTCTTGTGATCCCTTTTTTCTCTATCCTGGTATCCATTTATAACATTATGGATGCATACAAGCTTCGCACCCTTTTCAAAAAAGTTTGTTACATCCGCAATTCTTCTCCAAGAAGCGGCTACAAGTCCTTTTCAACATCCACGGCCTCTTGTGCCTTTTGTTTTGTTGCAACAGTTGGCATTATAACAGACAAGAGAAGATTGTTGGC
Organism: Cryptomeria japonica; assembly: GCF_030272615.1. Taxonomy (NCBI): domain Eukaryota; kingdom Viridiplantae; phylum Streptophyta; class Pinopsida; order Cupressales; family Cupressaceae; genus Cryptomeria; species Cryptomeria japonica. Next base: position 383,070,812 of record NC_081408.1, on the reverse strand, counting down.
ATTTCAATAAGGATATTGAGAAGGTTGTTGATGATTATGGATATAACTAATTAAGGATGTTTACTATCTTAACAATATTATTTTGTCATTGATGTCAAGAAATTGATTTTCTAATTTAGTATGATGTTGCCATATCTTAAGAAGTATGTTTTGAAGAGAATTAAGATGTCGGTAAAAGACACAGAAAAAATGTGATGAATAAGGGGAGGAATAAGTTATTCAATGGGGAACTATTACCAAGTTAGACAATGATGAGATCATGATGTTTAGATTGTTTTGATATCCTACATATGCTATTGTTTGTAAGGTTAAATACTATACTATGTTACCGAGCAAGGAACCTAGTCGGTAAACCCTAAGGAACCTAGTCGGTAAACCCTAAGGTTATCGCTATCGGTTAATGAAGGCAGAATGTCTACCGAGTGAAGTTTAGTATTTACCGAGTTGAAACTGAGTAATAATAGAATGCATTGGATGAATACATACATTATTTAATGATGGAAGCTGATGAGCTAGATATGATTAAATGATTGATACAACATGTATGAAGTTTGTTAAGGATCTATGGCAATGGAAGATCGGCAGGAAGATCTATAGCTCAGATTGAACCGCAATACCCTAGCACAAGTTCCAAGAAATGTATGCAATTTCCAAGGCGAGGTAAAACATTTTCAAATCGAAGGATACATTGAACCGGTCAAGATTGAAGATCTGATGGCTATGATTGATCATGGGAAATGTGATCAAGGAGATTAAGTGGTTAGCAAATTGTTTATAAATAAGGAACTGTTGATAAACAATGTATGCAGGCAAGTGTAAGCATAGGGATGATACATAGTGATTACCAAGCACAGAAGCTTGAAGACCTGTTTGAATAACAGAGTAAGGAGTCCAGCAGAGGGACAAGATAAGTCCTATGACTAGAATGTATTGAGCAAATAAGAATCTGCTTTAGCATATTAGATGTGAAGTTACAGATAGATTTTATTACTGTTATTTATTTGTAAGTGATAGAAAATATCTTAACTGAGTGGACTTAACAGTCTTATTTGAAAATCCTCTAGCAAGGTGACATTCTGATTGAGTGTTTGAAACCCTTTAACAAGGTCACTTCTAACAAGGTGAAGATCCTAACAGATCTGAGGGAAATCCCTTAACCGGGTCACATCTAGCAATGTGTTTGTAATCTTTAACAGGATTTGCTTTTAACCGAGCATACTCTAGAAGAGTATATTTCTTAGTGGGTCCGAAATCCCACAGTTGTTTTTCCCTATTTGGGTTTCCATGTTAAATCTGGTGTTATATGTTTTGTGGTGTTATCTGTTTATGAGTTTACATGTTTTACAGTTTTGGTTACATATATCTGTTAAAGTTACTGAGGTTGAATTTGTTGAATATATTGAAAATTAAGTTTGTATGATTCACCCCCCCTCTCATCTTATGAACAATTGGTATCAGAGCTTTGGACTCTGGAAGAAAAGTTTCAAGGTACTTGAGGTAAAGATCCAAAGATGTATAAGAGGGATGCACCAAAGCTGAACAAGTCAAGTTTCTCTACATGGCAGAAAAGGATGAAGATGCACCTATTAGGAATTGGAGAATATGTTGTATATTATCTGGAGAATGATTTCATTACACCTAGCACCTATCCATTGACAATGGAAGAGATAAAGGCAAAGCAAGAACATATTCATGCAATGATTGAAATAACATTTGCATTGACCGACTTAGAGTTTAATGATCTAGAAGGTTGCAATGATTCCAAGGCAATGTGGGACAAGCTCATATCTGTGTATGGTGGTGATGAACATGTTCAAAGAGCAAAAGTGGATAGTCTAAGAGGACAACTTAAATCTATGAGAATGAATGAAGGTGAGAACATAACCCAGTACAATACAAGGTTAAAGGAGATTGTCAATCAAATCAAAGGGGTAGGAGGAACCATTGAAGAGAAGGATGTCACAAGTAAGTTATTAAGAACCCTTCTACCTGCTTATGCAATGCAAGTCTCTGCAATCAATGAATTGAGGTCTGTACCCAATATGCCAGTTTCTTTGGATGCTACTATTGGTAAACTACATGCATTTGAGTTAAGTAACTTTGATAACAATGGGTCTTCAGTAACTGAAGTTGAGTCTGCATTTAGTTCTTTTCATCTTGATGAATCTAATGATTACAATGATAGAAAGTATAAGTATTTTGAAGGGATCACAATGGAGCAAGTGAAAGATTTCGTAAAAACATGGAGGAGGTACACAAACTTTATGAAGAAATCAGAAAGCAAGAAGAGTTTGAAGCACTATTAGCCAGAAGGCTACCGAGAGGAAAAGGTAAGTACAAAGGAAAGTTGCCTTTGAAATGTTTTAACTATGATAGAATAGGACATATGGCTTCTAATTGTCCTGACAAAGAATCCAGTGAAAAGAGAGATTACCGAGATGATAGACAGAAAGATAATCATTACAGAGGACATCAAGACTTCAGAAGAAGAGATAAAAAGACATGTCTAATAGCTGATGAGGAATCTAATGATGATAAATCAGATGAAACTGATACAGAGGAATTTGTTTATGTGGCTATCAAAGATGGATCAGATGAAGAAAGGTATGAAGAAAAAGCTTTAATATCTCACATAAATACTAATGATTCTTGGATCATAGATAGTGGATGCTCATATCACATGACAGGTGATAAACACAAGTTTGTTATATTAGAAGATTATGATGGAGGCTATGTAAGATTTGGTAATGATGCACCATGTTTAGTAAGAGGTAAGGATCTATAACACTTCTTGACAATGCTAAATGTAATGATGTTTATTGGGTTGAAGGTTTGAAATACAATTTGTTGAGTGTAGCACAGCTAAACAATATAGGATACTGAATAGAGTTTCAGAAAGGAATTGTCAAAGTTCATGGCAAGCATGGAAAGTTAGCAGCTACCGGGACACAAACAAAAGGTAATACATTTCATCTTGACTCAACTTGGAACAAGTGTCTTTATGCAAATATAGATGATACCTAGTTATGGCATAAAAGGTTTTGTCATATAAATTTTGATAATCTAATCAAAATAAGCAAGAAGCATCGAGTAAGAGGTCGACCGAGTCTTAAGAAACCTGAGAATGATATGTGTCGAGGATGCCAGATGGGTAAGATGACAAGATCAAGCTTTACAAGTAAGTCCTACACGTCTAAAGGAATTTTAGATCTTGTGCATACTGATCTTTGTGGTGCTATGTGTTGGGACTGATTAAAATTGAGTCAAGTTTTGAGGCCCAATTCAAATTTTTGCTTTGCATTTCCAAATGAGTCATTTTGAATGGCCTAGTTAGCAAGGGGGTAAAATGGATCCAGTTGATTTTCAGGGGGTAAGGCTCAGGATTCATGTCATACACCTTTCATTTGGCCCATGCAGTCATGTGCAACTTTCAGAATTCAATTTGGATAAGTTTATGAGGTACCCAGTTTGAGGGGTGAGATAAAAGTGCATTTTAGGCACAAATGCAGTTTTTATTGAGTAGCCTACTTTGAGCGATTACATCTTTTGCCCTGTTGATCGTCATGGATAAATTCAAAGTGGATTCAATTCTATGCATAAATGTGAGTTAGTCTGAAAAATTTCAAGTCCTAACGAATCCATTTGCTCAATTTTCAAAGTCAAATCTGTTTGCAGTTTGTGTGGTTTGGCAAGTCCCTGTTTCGACAGCTAGTCAGAGCCCTGTTTCGCATAAGTGTTAAAGTTGCCTCAGTAAGCGTCATGCCAAAGTGTTTCTTTTGGGTTGATGTCAGTATAAATGATGAGCTATGTTTAAAATTTCAAGCCTTTATCAATTCGTTTGATCGGTTTTCAAAAGGATTCATTTAGCTATCATTTTCAGTTATCCGCACTTTCAGTGATATATCAGTTAATGTAGCCATTTTTGTGAGCGCGTCGTTTGCATCCTGTCAGTCTGGTGATCGAACTGAGGATTCAAGGATTTAATATGTACTTCAAGGTACCTATGTTTCAAATTTGAGGGCCTACGAAGGTCGTTTGATATTTTTGAGAAAGGCGTCATGTGTTGCCAGGACATTGACTTCATCAGGTCCGTAGTGTCGACAAAGCCAGTTGGGCATTTTTGGAAATTATTATCTCTTCGCTCGGGACTCATTTTGAGAAACCGTTTGGTAGAAGTCATCCTTGTATATCAGAGTACACGCCTGTCAGATGGCGAGCTCTAGAAAGATGTTTTGACAGGTTTAAAAATTATGTCTTCGCGATTAAATGCGAAAATTGTGGCGTAATTGCCTGAAGGTTGTAAAATGTAGATTAATGATCCGAAAGCAATGCCGATCATTTCCAAAGGTATGTTTGAGGTCCGTGAAGTATTCCAGGGGTCAGTTGCATGAAAACGAAATTTTTTTTAGTCGGAGCCACTTTGGGGCCCAACCTGGCTCATGCCTGTGCTTTAATTTTAATGGCGAAATGTTCTGTTTTTTCCTAGCAATATATGTGTATCCATATTTGCTTGATTGCAATTCGCCAGTCGAATAGTGAGAGAGAAGAGAAACTCCAACACCAAATGCAAATTGGTATGTGGAAAATTGAAAGGTTTTCAAATTAAATAAAGCTGGCATGTTTTAATGCAAATGCACCTGGCAGTCGTGGTGTTCAGAAGACTATTTAAAGTTTTAAACCAAATGTATTGGCAAGTGAAAAGCCATTAAATCTTTCAACCAGATGTAATTTGGGAGGTTGAAAGCCAGATTCCACAACCTTTCGAGCATTCTCCTTCTGCATTGTTTTTGGCTGGAGCAGCTGAAAGCCCAAATTCTATAACCTTTGCCCATCTCCCCTTGCTGTATTTGGAGTGAAATGGGTAAAAATTAAAACTTCAAACAAATGCAATTATCAGGTTTGTAGCAGGTTTGCAGCAGAAAACACAGTGTTTAGGGAGAGGCAGCAAGTGAAAACCCCAAACAATAGCAATGTGCAGGTGTAATTTAAATCCCACAACTTCTGCCAGCATTTTTCCTCCTGGGGGTAACGTTAAACAATTTTATAAACTTCCAAACAATATGTGGAGTGGCATTAAGAAACATTCAACCAATGCAATGGGCAAGGGTAAAAACATTAACTTTCAAAGCAAAATGAAATGCCCAGTCATCCCCTGCGTGAAGTAAAAGGGCAAATGCAGAAATTTTCAAGCAAATTACAAATTGGCAGGTGTGAAGTGTAGTTGTAGACCCTTGCCAATGTCTTGCATGGTGGAATTAGTTTGAAAGAGGTGATGGGTATGGGCAGCGCCATTAAAAGCTCAGGAAAAAGCTTTAAAATGCAGTCCCAAGCTAAATGCCATTATCCCACATTGGCTGCGCGATGCATTTTTTTGATATTTAAAGGTAAGGCTTCACACATCCATAGTGTGAAAACCTTAAAGGCTTTTGACACAAGGTGCCTATGGGTGCCTAAGGTGGGCCCATGCGCGAGAACACATCTCGAGGCGAACGAGGAGATGACTGAGCGGCGACCAGGTGGACCCCACGCAGGCACGCTTCTTGAGGCAGACAGGCGAAATTTTGCCGAGGAAGGCCGGCTTAATGAGTGAGCAAGTTCAAGATGGATCAACGGTGCATGCTATTTCGCGAAAGGAAGATGCATGCGAGTTACACCCCGTGAAGTTGCGAAAGCCAGGTGGCGGGTATAGTCAGCGGTCCAGCAGGCAGATCCCGGTGAGGTGGCTGTGACGTGGCACACAGTTGGCGCACAGGTGGCAGTCCAGTGGTGATAACGTGGCATTGAGGTGGTGTACACGTGGCGGCCAAGTGGCAGTGACAAAGCAGATGATGTGGTGGTGATGAGGTGTCATCCCAAGTGGCACCCAGTAGACCCCATCGACCAATCAGAGGCCACCACGTGGCAAGGCGTCAGAGCACATCAGAGGCAAAAAATTAAAATTGGCCAAAATATAAAGTGTTATATATTTTCGGAAAGCTCTCGGAGTGAGGAATCTAATTATGGAGTTAATTTTGACAAATGTGTGATATTTTGGAAGCAGTATCCATGAGAACAAAATTCAGTTAGAGGGGAGACACTTGGCAATTTTCAGTTGTAGATTTGATTCTTTTCCCTCTCCTTCTTATTCAAAATTCTTCTCAGTTGCAGGGGTTCCAGTTTTTGAGAGATTTGCTCCAAGGGAGAAATCCGAAATTGCAGGTTCCAGTGATGACATCCTTTTACCAAAGCAAATGACAGTGTGTTCGTCTATGTTTTCAGTGTTGTCTTTACTGTAGGTTTAGTTTCAGTTTGCAGGTTCACACATATGCAAGACATGTGTGAGTTTCCATGAAATTGTCTCCAAAATGTACTCAGACTCATATAATTTCATATTATCAAGGATAATTTGAGTTGTCTCTTTTAGATTCCTCTAAGAGTGTAATGTTGTCTTTTGGGTATTCTTCAATGAAGGATTTAAATCCTAAAACCCATTATTAATGATTTTGAATGCATATTGGATATCTACATATAAGTATGGTTTTGTGACAGAGCCAAGGATTGTATTAATGTAAGGCATTGATACATGAAAATTTAATGTTGAAAAGAACTTGCATCTGAGATTTCTCTTCTAGTTTTATGCATGACTTTGTGGCCTGGATAAGGCACTGGTCTCTTGTAATATTTAAAGGTTGTCAAAACACCATTTAAAAATAAAAAATCAGAATATCTTTTTATATTTTATGTTATGTGGAAGTGTCCCTCCATCTCATGATTGAAAATGTTGAGTTGCAAGTGTGGATCTAGCCCATCTGCAGTTATCTCTTAGTTTTTTGAACCTTTTGAGATCCATCTGGTTTTGATTGATGCAGTCTTGTGTGTAATAGGTCTGATTAAATGCATCAAAGGTATACCTACCTAGGTTTTGCAGACCCTGAAGAGTAGAAGGATTCATATCCTTGTCATTTTGTCCAAGCCCTGAGGTGTTTCATTGATTGAGATTGGCTATCTCATAGATAGATTTGCAGGTATACTTGGGTTATCACTTTTGGTGAACAACAAAAATGGCGACTCTGCTGAGGAATATTAAATTTAAAGAGTCTCTAGTTGAAAATTTTGTTTCAAATATAATTGAGTCTGCCTATTGAGAATGCACAGAGTTGAAAATGTCTTTTATGGTTGAGGGATTTAGTATTATGTTCTGGGTTGTAATGTTATTGTCTGCTCTCAGAGAAAGTTTCTTGTAAAGAATCAGAGAAAATATACATTGTTCAGAGTTGTAAGAGGTTCTTACAGTTGTTTATGAATTCTCCCCAATGTCATAATTGGGTGGCGACTCTAGTCTTTGTACCAGTGCTTGAAGGAAGTTTGTATTCCAAGACTTTCACAAGATTGGTTGATAATCTTATGAATCATATTAAGATGCAGATGGATCTAAGTAGCAGATGCTCAGACATGGTGCTTTCATCATAAAAGTGTTATAAAGAAGATGAAGTAAAAGATTTCAGTCACACATAACTCTGTGGTTCATACTAGTATTGAGCATCCTGGAAGAGTGTTGATTGCAGCGAGATCGAAGGTGTAACAAAGAATTTAATAAGTGTTGAGTGGCGTTGTGCTGTTCAAAATATCCTCTATGCAAGAGGTGGCGACTCTGATGTAAAAGACAGTGGTAAAGTGTGAAGTAAATCTCCAGATCTACAACTCTTATAGCTGCAAATCTCCAAGTATTTTCAGAGGACTTAAATGCAAGACATCTCTTCTGAAAGTTTGAATGTATAATGTAGTTTTCCCATTTAGTGAACAACACTAGTAAAGAGGGAAAGAGAGGATTCCAAAGTCCATTTTCATATCTATTCTATTGTAATATTCGGATTATATGCTCTTCTGTTATATTATGCAAATATGGAAGAAATTTATGTCAAGCAATGTTATGAATAGTTTCAGTATAAGGATTTGTGCTTGAAGTGTTTCATTCTTTATCCAAGATTGTATAATCATTTTGTGGGAGCAAGAAGGAAAATGAATAGTAAGGATTTTCAACCTTGTGTATTTCCACATAGAGCCATGCCTGGTGAAGTGTCACAACCATATAATAGGAGAAGTTTCATCATGAACCATTATGCTGCTCTAAACTTTGAAGGTATTCCGGGTTACCCAAATCCCATACCCACAGAAATTAGAATGTATTTGCCCATATTCAGTGGGAAGAAATCAGAATCAACATGTCAACATGTTAAAAGACTTTCAGATTTGATAGGAGAATTTGAAATTTGTCAGGAAGATATATGCATGAAATTGTTTGTTCAATCATTAAAAGAAGATGCAAGAGATTGGTTCTCTTTTTTGCTAGTAAATTCTATTACCTCATGGGAGGAATTGGTTTTAGATTTCATGGATCAATTTGATGAGAAGGTGAGTGATTCTGACTTGCTGAAAGAATTCACCTATATACAAATCAGGGAAGATGAATTGGTACCAACGTTTAATATCAGATTTTCACAAGATTTGTCCACAATTTCCAGAAAGTATAAACTTGATGATAAAGTATGTCTGGATGTTTATATGAGTGCATTTGATGAGAAGATGGGTTTCCTATTGAGAAACAAAGAACCAAAAACCTTGTATGAAGCCTTTAACACAGCTAGGGATATGGAAAATAACTTGAAGTTTGGAATAGCCAAGAAATTTGTGTCTCCTGTTGTTTCTTGTCAAAGCACCTTCAATGGTAAAATACCATGTGAGTCTCAGCAAATCATTCCGTGTCTAGGTGCATCAAGCTCTGCAGTTCCGAATGGTTTTGTTGATGCATGTGTTTCAGATTTAAATGAGAGTCAAGAGCCTTTGCTATTAATGCCGGTCTCTTCTCACAGTAATGATGGAATGATTAGTGGGAAGTGTTGTGAAAATATTGATACAGAGGTAGATATATACAATGGATATGTACCATTTGATTTGTATGTCGGTTATGCTGATTATGTGACTGCCAGTTACCAAGTGAATCATGCATCTCTCTAGGATAATATTAATGAAAATAATGATGGTGATGACCATCAATCTTTACATGCTGCTAATGAATTTGATGTTGAAATACCAAATACAGAGGGATTACTAAGTGTTGTTGTTTGTGCAAGTGAAAGTGTGCAAAATGATGAAAATCAGAATTGTTTGGTGCGAACAATAGCTGATCCTCTTTTAAACATTGATGATGTCAATTGTGTTGAGGATGAAGTAAATGTTTTTTCAAATTTCACTTCAGACTTCGTTTCTTATAATCATGTTGATAATCTTTCTTTTTTGAAAGATATGCACAATGTTAATTCAGAAAATTGTAATGGTAGACATGATTGCGATGAAGATATAGCACACATGGATGGAGAAAATTTTACGGAATATCACATGGAACAGCAAAGTGCAATGCAAGTTCAGAAGATTTTAGAACTTAGAAAAGCTCTTGAGGTTGTGGATAAGAAGGTTCAGATGTTGGAGAGCCTTCGAGCTGTTAATGAAGACCTTCTGCAATATGGTGAAGAGGATTCTTCGGAAAAGGACTGTGAATTGAATGTTTGTATACTTGATGAACATGCTGATCTAACAGATGGTTTTATGACAGAAAGATTTAGTGAAGATGCTAAAAACTCATCAGATGAAGTAAATTGTAGCGATGTTCATTTTCATTCTTTGGCTGAGGACAAGTGTTCAATTGGTGAAGAAGATCAGTTGTGGCAAGATAACTTTGACTATCTTGATTTTCATAATGATAGTAATAGGATGAAATCTAATGGATGTAAAACATGGAAAACTGATGATTGTTCCAACCACGTTTCAATTTCTTCTTTGTCCGATGAAGATGATTGTGATGATCGAAAGGATGGTGTCTTTAGCAATTTTGCTAATGTTCTATTCAATGCTGATATAGATACGGACCAACCACTTCAGTGTCATAATGTTGATGAGGGGATCCTTCATTTTTTTTCTAACCCTTTGTATGAAGAGATAATTGATCAGCGAAATGTTATAGATGATGAACCAGTCCATAATACTGATGAAACTCTGAACAACAATAGCATGGGTTGTAAAAAATTATTTCATGATGAAGGTAAGAGGCATGGATTATGTGATGATCATTTAAAATCACAAATGAAAGTGTTTCAGGTGGATGTAAACCTGAAAGGGAAAGAGTTAGCTGAGGATTTGCTTCAGCCAGAGGTATGCATTCTTTTCCATGAATGAGATGTTGAGAATGCAGAGGTTTTTAGTTTGATAAGCAAGGATAGTACGAGGTGTGATCAACGTAGTCAAGTATCACATTCGGATGGTAATGTTCATGTTCCTTGTTTGCATCAGTTGGTTAGTAGTGCCCCTCATTCTCTGAATTTAAATGGTAATAAAGCATGTGCTGATAGGAATTGCAATGTTGAAAATGAGTGTTTAATTTTTCAAGTTCAGCATGATGATGTCCTTGCAAATGATAGAGTTGAGTGGGACAGTGAAAGGTATGATAGCTTGTGGGAATGCCTTTATGGTGAGTTGTCTCATGGTTTCACTTGTGTTGAATTAGTGTGTGACCACAAAGTTCAAAATCAAACAAAAGGTAAGCACACCAGTTGTTATAGTAATGAGACAACAGAGGTTGATTATAAAAGTTATGCTCACCTATTAATGAAAGGTGCCTTTGTTTGGATCATGGTATCAAGTGATGAAAATCAGATTTTTGACAGAGGTAAATGTTTGTAAGTGGAGCAGTATGATTCAATTTTAAACATGTTTGTATCTATTGTATAGTCGCTTTGCTTCAGTTGTGTGGTTTTCAATAAGGTTCCCTGTTGTTTGGGTAGAATAAGGAAGCCCTATTTTTGAAATGAGACGAGAAGAGAAGAATTGAGAGAAGAATGACCCATCTTTTGGGTGGTCTGCTTAACCAAAGATATCTGGATTCTTGTGTTGATCTTGCAATCAACCATCCCCAGTCAAAGCCACTGTTGGGACTGATTAAAATTGAGTCAAGTTTTGAGGCCCAATTCAAAATTTTGCTTTGCATTTCCAAATGAGTCAGTTTGAATGGCCTATTTAGCAAGGGGGTAAAATAGATCCAAGTGATTTTCACGGGGTAAGGCTTGGGATTCATGTCCCACACCTTTCATTTGGCCTATTCAATGATGTGCAACTTTCAGAATTCAATTTGGATAAGTTTATGAGGTACCCAGTTTGAGGGGTGAGCTGAAAGTGCATTTTAGGCACAAATATAGTTTTTATTGAGTAGCCTACTTTGAGCGATTACATCTTTTGCCCTATTGATCGTCATGGATAAATTCAAGGTGAATTAAATTCTATGCATAAATGTGAGTCAGTCTGCAAAATTTCAAGTCCTAACAAATCCATTTGCTCAGTTTTCAAAGCCAAATCTGTTTGCAGTTTGTGTGGTTTGGCAAGTCCCTGTTTCGACAGCTAGTTGGAGCCCTGTTTCGCATAAGTGTAAAAGTTGCCTTAGTAAGCGTCATGCCAAAGTGTTTCTTCCGAGTTGATGTTAGTATAAATGATGAGCTAAGTTTCAAATTTCAAGCCTTTATCAATTCGTTTGATCGGTTTTCAAAAGGATTCATTTAGCTATCATTTTTAGTTATCCGCACTTTCAGTGATATATCAATTAATGTAGCCTTTTTTGTTAGCATGTCGTTTGCATCCTGTCAGTCTGGTGATCAAATTGAGGATTCAAAGATTTAATATGTACTTCAAGGTACCTATGTTTCAAATTTGAGGGCCTACGGAGGTCGTTTGATATTTTTGAGAAAGGCGTCATGTGTTGCCAGGACATTGACTTCATCAAGTCCGTAGTGTCGACAAAGCCAGTTGGGCATTTTCAGAAATTATTATCTCTTCGCTCGGGACTCATCTTGAGAAACCGTTTGGTAGAAGTTATCCTTGTATATCAGAGTACACGCTTGTCAGATGGCGAGCTCCAGAAAAATGTTTTTCGACAGGTTTGAAAATTACATCTTCGCGATTAAATGCAAAAATTGTGGCGTAATTGCCTGAAGGTTGTAAAATGCGGATTAATGATCCGAAAGCAATGCCGATCATTTTCAGAGGTATGTTTGATGTTCAGGGGTCAGTTGCATGAAAACAAAAAAAAATTTAGTCGGACCCACTTTGGGGCCCAACCTGGCTCATGCCTGTGCTTTAATTTTAATGGCGAAATGTTCTTTTTTTTCCTAGCAATATATGTGTATCCATATTTGCTTGATTGCAATTCACCAGTCGGACAGTGAGAGAGAAGAGAAACTCCAACACCAAATGCAAATTGGTATGTGGAAAATTGAAAGGTTTTCAAATTAAATAAAGCTGCAATGTTTTAATGCAAATGCACCTGACAGCCGTGGTGTTGAGAAGACTATTTAAAGTTTTAAACCAAATGTATTGGCAAGTGAAAATCCATTAAATCTTTCAACTAGATGTAATTTCGAAGGATGAAAGCCAAATTCCACAACCTTTCGAGCATTCTCCTTCTGCATTGTTTTTGGTTCGAGCAGCTGAAAGCCCAAATTCTATAACCTTTGCCCATCTCCCCTTGCTGTATTTGGAGTGAAATGGGTAAAAATTAAAAATTCAAACAAATGCAATTATCAGGTTTGTAGCAGGTTTGCAGCAGAAAACACAGTGTTTAGGGAGAGGCAGCAAGTGAAAACCCCAATCAATAGCAATGTGCAGGTGTAATTTAAATCCCACAACTTCTGCTAGCATTTTTCCTCCTGGGGGTAACGTTAAACAATTTTATAAACTTCCAAACAATATGTGGAGTGGCATTAAGAAACATTCAACCAATGCAATGGGCAAGGGTAAAAACATTAACTTTCAAAGCAAAATGAAATGCCCAGTCATCCCCTGCATGAAGTAAAAGGGCAAATGCAGAAATTTTCAAGCAAATTACAAATTGGCAGGTGTGAAGTGTAGTTGCAGACCCTTGCCAATGTCTTGCATGGTGGAATTAGTTTGAAAGAGGGGATGGGTATGGGAAGCGCCATTAAAAGCTCAGGCAAAAGCTTTAAAATGCAGTCCCAGGCTAAATGCCATTATCCCACATTGGCTGGGCAATGCATTTTTTTGCTATTTAAAAGTAAGGCTTCACACATCCATAGTGTGAAAGCCTTAAAGGCTTTTGACACAAGGTGCCTATGGGTGCCCAAGGTGGGCCCATGCACGAGCACACATCTTGAGGTGAATGAGGAGATGACTGAGTAGCGACCAGGTGGACCCCACGTAGGCACGTTTCTCGAGGCAGACAGGCAAAATTTTGCAGAGGAATGTCGACTTAACGAGTGAGCAAGTTCGAGATGGATCAACGGTGCGTGCTATTTCATGAAAGGAAGATGCATGCGAGTTACACCCCACAAAGTTGCGAAAGCTAGGTGGCAGGTATAGTCAGTGGTCCAGCAGGTGGATCCCAGTGAGGTGGCAGTGACGTGGCACACAGTTGGCGCACAGGTGGCAGTCCAGTGGCGATAACGTGGCACTGAGGTGGTGTACACGTGGCGGCCAAGTGGCAGTGACAAAGTAGATGACATGGCAGTGATGAGGTGTCATCCTAGGTGGCGCACAGTAGACCCCATCAACCAATCAGAGGCCACCGCCTGGCAAGGCGTCAAAGCACATCAGAGGCAAAAAATTAAAATTAAAATTGTTTATTATATAGTTTAAACTATATTAATAAATGAAAAATTTAAATGATGGAGCACATTGGGGAATTAATTCACCCAGGACTCAATTTTTGGCCAAAATATAAAGTGTTGTATATTTTCAGAAAGCTCTCAGAGCGAGAAATCCGATTATGGGGTTAATTTTGACAAATGTGGGATATTTTGGAAGTAGTATCCACGAGAACAAAATTCAGTAGAGGGGAGACACTTGGCAATTTTCAGTTGTAGATTTGATTCTTTTCCCTTTCCTTCTTATTCGAAATTCTTCTCAGTTGCAGGGGTTCCAGTTTTTGAGAGATTTGCTCCAAGGGAGAAATCTGAAATTGTAGGTTCCAGTGATGGCATGTTTTTATCAATGCAAATGACAGTGTGTTCGTTTATGTTTTTAGTGTTGTCTTTACTGTAGGTTTAGTTTCAGTTTGCAGGTTCACACATATGCAAGGCATGTGTGAGTTTCCATGAAATTGTCTTCAAAATGTACTCAGACTCATATAATTTCATATTATCAAGGATAATTTGAGTTGTCTCTTTTAGATTCCTCTAAGAGTGTAATGTTGTCTTTTGGGTATTCTTCAATGAAGGATTTAAATCCTAAAACCTAGCATTAATGATTTTGAATGCATATTGGATATCTACATATAAGTATGGTTTTGTGATAGAGCCGAGGATTGTATTAATTTAAGGCATTGATACATGAAAATTTAATGTTGAAAAGAACTTGCATCTGAGATTTCTGTTCCAGTTTTATGCATGACTCTGTGGCCTGGATAAGGCACTAGTCTCTTGTAATATTTAAAGGTTGTCAAAACACCATTTAAAAATTAAAAATCAGAATATCTTTTTATATTTTATGTTATGTGGAAGTGTCCCTCCATCTCATGATTGAAAATGTTGAGTTGCAAGTGTGGATCTAGCCCATCTGTAGTTATCTCTTAGTTTTTTGAACCTTTTGAGATCCATCTGCTTGTGATTGATGCAGTCTTGTGTGTAATAGGTCTGATTAAATGCATCAAAGGTATACCCACTTAGGTTTTGCAGAGCCTGAAGAGTAGAAGGATTCATATCCTTGTCATGTTGTCCAAGCCCTGAGGTGTTTCATTGATTGAGATTGGCTATCTCATAGATAGATTTGCAGGTATACTTGGGTTATCACTTTTGGTGAACAACACTATGAAAGTTCAGAGTTATTATGGTGATAAGTATTTCATATTATTTGTGGATGATTACTCAAGGATGATGTCAGTAATGTTTTTAAAAGAAAAATCAGAAGCTTTTCAAATGTTTAAATGGTACAAGGCAAGAGTTGAAAATGAAATAGGAAGATAACTGAAATGTCTTAGATCTGATAGAGGAGGACAGTTCACCTCTAATGAGTTCAATTTATTCTGCAATGTTCATGGTATAAAAAGACAAGTCTCTGCACCGAGAACTCCACAACAAAATGGAATTGCTGAGAGAAGAAACAGATCTATTGTGGATTGTGCGAGAATCCTGATGATTGAAAAGAAAGTGCCACAAACATTTTGGAGAGAAGCACTAAACACAATAGTTTACACCCTGAACCGAGTACAACTGAAGAAAGGAACTTTGAAGACACCATATGAAATCTGGTATGACAAGAAACCTAATGTAAGTTACTTTAAAATCTTTGGAAGTAGATGCTATGTTCACAAAGATGACAAAAATGGTAAGTTTGATCAGAAAAGTGAAGAAGGAACATTTCTTGGTTATTCTTCTAGAAGCAAAGCATTTAAATGTCTAATCAAATCATCTAACAAAATAGTAGAAAGTGCAAATGTGAAAATTGATGAATTAGCAGAAAGAAATGATGAAGGAAAATCCAAAGAACCAGAAGATTATGAAGGATTTGTATATGTTCAACCGAGAAGTCCTACCAAGAAAACTGGTGAAGAAAATGAAGAGAATATCCAGTTACCGAGTGATGAAGAAGATCATACAGAACCTACCAAGCCTATATTAGCCAAATATGTCAGAAGGAATCATGCATCAAGTTAGATTATAGGAGATAAGAATGATCTAGTGATGACAAGGAACAAACTGATATAGAACACGTCTGATATCTGAATTTGAACCAAGGATAGTGAAAGAGGCATTTAACAGTGAAGATTGGATAAATGCTATGACAGAAGAGATTGATCAAATCAAGAAGAATGACACATGAACACTGGTCCCAAGACCGAAGGACAAAAATATAATCGGTACAAAGTGGATTTTCAGAAACAAACTGAATGAAAAAGGTGAGGTCATTCAAAATAAAGCAAGACTAGTTTGCAAAGGTTATGCTCAAGAAGAAGGAATTGATCATGGTGAGACTTTTGCACCTATGGCAAGACTTGAAGGAGTAAGAACATTATTGGCATATGCTGCTTACAAGAATTTCAAAGTATATCAAATGGATGTCAATCTGCATTTCTGAATGGTATATTAGAAGAAGAAGTTTTTATTGAACAACCTGAAGGATTTGTTGAAGGAGAGAATAAAGATCAGGTATGTAAATTGAACAAAGCTTTATATGGTCTAAAGCAAGCACCTAGAGCATGGTATGAAAGATTGCACTCTTATTTAATCAAGATTGGTTTTATAAGGACAAGTGAAAACAACAATATGTACATGAAGAAAGATGAGGATAATGGAATATTGATCTTAGCCATATTTTTTTATGACATTATATTTTGTGGAAATGACTCTTTATGCAAGAACTTTGGAAATGAAATGTGCAAAGAATTTGAGATGTCATTAATTGGTGAAATAAATTATTTTATAGGTCTACAGATACTGCAAATGAAAGATGAGATTTTCATTACTCAATCCAAGTACATAAAGGAAATCTTGAAGAAATTTGAAATGGAGGATTTAAAACCAGTAAGTACTCCTATGACTACCAACTGTAAACTATCAAAGAATGATGAATCTGCATCTGTTGATGAGACACTTTACCAATCTATGATTGGAAAGTTGCAATATGTTGTTCACAACAGGCCAGATATAGCACATGCAGTAGGTATAGTTGCAAGATTTTCTACAGATCCCAAGGAAACACATATGACAACAATCAAGAGAATTTTTAGATACTTGAAAGGCACTGAGGATTATGGCTTAGTATATAAAAAGAGGAATAATTTTGATTTAAAAGTTTATACTGATGCTAATTGGGCAGGCAACATTGACGACAGGAAAAGCACAAGTGGAGGAGTTTTCTTTTTAGGAGAAAAACTAGTAAGTTGGCTTAGCAAGGACAAGAATGTATTTCACAGTCAACAGCAGAAGCTGAATATGTTGCTGCAGCATTGAATTGTACCAATATAGCATGGATCAAACAACTATTGGAAGGCATAAATGAGAAAGTTACTGAGCCAGTAACTATATTCTGTGATAATACTAGTGTCATTAACATTTCAAAGAATCCTGTAATGCACTCTAAGACAAAGCACATCTCTATCAAATATCATTATCTTAGAGAAGAAGTTCAAGAGAAGAAAGTGGCATTGGAATATGTTAGCTCAAAGGAACAAATAGCAGATATTTTCACCAAGCCACTGCCAAGTGACACTTTTGAGTATCTTAGAAGTAAGTTAGGGGTCCTACCCCTATCTTCTACTCACTGACCGAGTTCGGTGAAAGCATCAATTCGATGACTCTAAAGAATACCTTTTAGGAGTTGATGCTAATTTACACACTTTAGGAGGTTTTCTAAAGGTGTGCAAGAAACAATAACAAGGAACAGGAAATGAAGACAAAATGCTCTGACCGAGACTGAGTTGATACTGAACAGCAAAGGAATTACTTCATACTGGAAGAAATTATGTATTAGTTTTCTTTTGGCATTGTTGTCAAAGGGGGAGAAGACTAATGTATGGGGGAGAAGACTGATGAAACGGGGAGAGCATTTCAGCAATCACAACAATTTGAATTTGAATCTTTTAGGTCAAATCAATTGGTTTTGCCATCAATGCCAAAGGGGGAGATTGTTGGCATTATAACAGACAAGACAAGATTGTTGGCATTTCAATAAGGATATTGAGAATGCTGTTGATGATTATGGATATAACTGATTAAGGATGTATACTGTCTTAACAATATTAGTTTGTCATTAATGTCAAGAAATTGATTTTTTGATTTAGTATGATGTTGCCATATCTTAAGAAGTATGTTTTGAAGAGAATTAAGATGTCGGTAAAAGACACAGAAAGAATGTGATGAATAAGGGGAGGAATAAGTTATTCAATGGGCAACTATTACCAAGTTAGACAATGATGAGATCATGATGTTTAGATTGTTTAGTATTTACTGAGTTGCAACCGAGTAATAACAAAATGCATTGGATGAATACATGCATTATTTAATGATGGAAGCTGATGAGCTGGATATGATTAAATGATTGATACAACTTGTATGAAGTTTGTTAAGGATATATGGCAATGGAAGATCAGCAGGAAGATCTACAGCTCAGATTGAACCGCAATACCCTAGTACAAGTTCCAAGAAATGTATGCAAGTTCCAAGGTGAGGTAAAACATTTTCAGATCGAAGGATACATTGAACCTAGTCAAGATTGAAGATTTGATGGCTATGATTGATCATGGGAAATGTGATCAAGGTGATTAAGCGGTTAGCAAATTGTTTATAAATAAGGAACCATTGATAAACAATGTATGCGGGCAAGTGTAAGCACAGGGATGCTACATAGTGATTTCCGAGCACAAAAGCTTGAAGACCTATTTGAATAACAAAGTAAGGAGCCCAGTAGAGGGACAAGATAAGTCCTATGACTAGATTGTATTGAGCAAATAAGAATCTGCTTTAGCATTTTAGATGTGAAGTTGCAGATACATTTTATTAGTGTTATTTATTTGTAAGTGACAAAAAATCTCTTAACCGAGTGGACTTAACAGTCTTATTTGAAAATCCTCTAGCAAGGTGACATTTTGATTGAGTGTTTAAAACCCTTTAACAAGGTCACTTCTAAGAAGGTGAAGATCCTAACAGATCTGAGGGAAATCCCTTAACTGGGTCACATCTAGAAATGTGTTTGTAATCTTTAACAGGATTTTCTTTTAACCGAGCATACTCTAGAAGAGTATATTTCTTAGTGGGTCTGAAATCCCATAGTGGTTTTTCCCTATTTGGGTTTCCATGTTAAATATGGTGTTATATGTTTTGTGGTGTTATCTGTTTATGAGTTTACATGTTTTACAGTTTTGGTTACATATATCTGTTAAAGCTACCGACGTTGAATCTGTTGAATATATTGAAGATTAAGTTTGTATGATTCACCCACCCCCTCATAAAACAATAACCTCTTCTAACTAATCTAGAGCATCTTCTTTCTGTCCGACATAATTATCCTTCCATTCCTAAAAAACATCATCACTTGGCCAAGAAAAACTAACAACCTTCTGTTTCATGTCTTCTAGCCTTTTCCAAGTGACTGTTAAATGCCCAATTTCTATTTCTATGAAAATGTAATGATATTTCACCTTTTCAATTTCTTCAATAGTTTGGACAAATAAAGATGTGTCATCAGTGTTGATAATTTGATTTATCCTTTGGGACAGATTGTAGTCTAGCTCTTCTAACCAGGTCTTCTCTTCTTTTAACTGAATTGGACCAATGAAACCTCCTGGAAACAATTCAAATTTGTGATCTGAATATTCTTTTCTATATAGTTGGGCTTTTCTTTTTATACCTGCCCTTTCCTCTGAGAGAATATTCATCTCTTTTATAAACTCACTGCTAGACCTTAGAAGGTCATTCTCCTCTGCATCTGAATGGGATGAACACATGAGCTCCAACTCCTTACCCTGGCCATCCACTTATTAAGGATTAGTTCCAAAGTGGCCTCATCCTCTCTGAATTTGATCATAACCTCCATAATCCTCTTCATATTTATGTATACAATGGAGGCCTTGACTGAGTCAACAAACTTCAAAATTGTGGCTATCACCTTCTCTTCATATTTGTTTGTAAACAAGGCTTGAGCTTGTTTTAACTTTTCCAACTCATGTTGGACAGCCTCAGCCGATTGGAAACTAGAAGGCATAGGAGAAGGGGGGTATTCTATAATGGGACTAGTAGGAGGGGGTCTTGCTAGAAAGGAGGCTATCATGAGTGTAGAAGATTCACCTGGATGGTATTGACCTGCCAACTGACCATGGAGTCTAGTGATGATGTTGTCCCTATTGGCTATTCCTTCTTTAGCCTCATTGTAAGCCTTTAAGATAGTCTGCAACTTCAATTGGAGATTGGCTCTTTCTTGTGCCTCTTTCTCTGCTACTGCCACATTAAACTTTGTATTTTCCAAAACTGTGCTTGCACCTTCCACTACCCCTGTATCTTGGACTCTCTTAATAATCATGCCTCCTAAGAGGCTAGAATCTGATGCATTTTTCCTCCTTTTGTTCTCATCCTTTTTTAATGACCACATGACAAGAGCAACATTATCCCTGCTGAAGGTCACTCCTTCCATTGGCTTTGTTTCCTTCCTTACTGCATCAAGAACTAAAGCATCAACTATATCCCATTCAGGGAGGATTAGAACACCATCCTTTGACACCATCTCTCTTCCATCTTCAGGAGTAATGGCTTTGAATTTAGCCATCATTTCTTTCTTTATTTCTTCTTTTATCTGATTAGCATCTCTGAGAGGTTGTTCACTCTTCTTCTGCTCACATCTGGTCTTGAATTGTTCCATGTTTTGCTTCCACACAAATTGCATGAAAGCCCCTGTTGTAACAAAGTTACTGTCAGCCAGGAATTCTTCACTGGTTTGCTTAACAGTAAGGTCTAATTCTTTTCCCCTTAGTTCACCATCAGTTAAGTTCATTTCAGCACTAGGTGGCTCCTCTGGCATCCCCTCTTGGGTCTCCTCATAGGTGTAAGCAATCTCACCTAGACTCCCTAACTATAATAATTGTTCAGCCACCACTTGCTCATCTCCAATGTGGATAGGGGACTGAGATGGAGTATACTGAGGTTCATCAGTTTCAATCTCCTTTCCTATTCTTTTCCTTTTAGGGGAATCCTGAATGTCAGTGACATCTTCAATTTTCCTTTTCCCTTTTGAAGTGGAAGGCTCACCTGTCACTGGCATCATCACAGTGTACTTTGACTTCTTATGCATTACATAGTCACTAGGTGGGATAGCCTTAGCAAAGGCAGGCTTAGCCAAGACAAGATAAACCCTATCAGGATCATTTTGCATTACAACCTCCCTTTTTTCTTTTAAGGTCTGCATGAGGTCTTCAAAATAGAGAATCAAGAATTTGATTTTCTCCTCAAAAGGGTTGAAGCTAGAAAGAGGGTCATAGCTACTGTCAAATTGATGGATAAAATCAAGTGCCTTCTTATATGCAATCCATTTCTCCTTCCTTAGTTCTTGCTCATCTAAGTTGAATTCATTCCTAATTAAATCTTCGGAGAACTGAAATTTGTGAGGCCTACCTCTACACACTGCTCTCTTTCTGAACATGCCATTGAAAAAGTCCTTAGGATCTGTACATCTTGAAACTGCAGTTGATAGCCTATATGGCTTAAAGAATTCTTCAAAATATTTCCATCCACCTTTAGTGATTACAAAATGGTGGGCCATGGTAATAGTTGGGAAAATGGTCCCTTTACCCCTATTGGTTAGCTCTATTTCTGGCACTCCTCCAATCTGTCTCAACACTTCTACAATCCCTATCTTCAATGGGACCTGATAGGGCAGTAGATAGGGGGTTCCTTTGAAGCCATATACTCTAAAAATAGTAGAAACAAGGTACAAGTACATGTCTCCCCAATTGTGAATAATCTTGATATCTTCTACAAACTCTTTAGGCCTAAGGAATTCCAAAAGAGCCTTAGGAATCCTAGGGTTTTTTGCACATGGAGAACTCTAATCTTAGATGTAAAGCATCTATCAAACTTTAGAAAACTAGCATGCTCTCTATCCCAAGATAGAACAGTGCTCTAAAGTTGCATGGGCATCTCCTCTTTATCTTTAACCTTGACCAAATCCACATCTTTTGCAAAATAATCAGCACCTTTGAATAAAAACATGTGCATTAACAAGGAGTACCATCCAAATGGCGTATCCACCTTACCATTTTTCATCCCTACAAGCCCTACATGAATAGCATGAGTGAGGTATGGGGCATAATCAAATGTTATAGCCAGGGAGGGGTTTAGAATTTGTGCAATCATCAACATGTAATGGGTTGCCATGTTCCTTTCAGCATCCTCTCCAAAGATCTGACATAGTGCCCAGTACATACCCTTAGCTCTTAGAGTAAATAAATTGAGGGAGAATGGTTCCATTTTGCTGGGGCCTACAACTGTTAACCCCCCTATCTTAACAAAGAACTCTTTCAATGGGTCACTCCTAAGATGATCCCTCTGTGCATTGTAAATCCAGGCTAATGACTCAAAGTCAATAGGCTCTAACAAATTGGAGGCCTCACTGAGCTTGAAAACATTTCTAAACTCATCATCTTTGATTTCAACTAGGGTTGATCCCTTTATATTTCTGATGCATCTTGCTATAGGGTCATAATTATGTGCAATTAGGGTCAACAGATCTACATCCATGAATACACCAGGGACCACAAGTTTTCCTACATCCAGTTCCCATATGCTATTTAAAGGAGCTGGGGAATGTCTCTGCCCAAAACCAACTTTGAACAGTCCTAAACCTGATATCTCTATCTCAGGGTCCCTTAACCAATTGCCTTTATCATACAAGCCATGCCCAATTTTCAGACGAGGGTTCTTTGGTACTAAATCTTTAGCCTTAGCCCCGACATTGGTGGACATGGTTAACTGTTCTAAAAAATCATCATAGATGTTCCTGTCTTGATAATTCAATTTTCCTGTCAACTCTCTTCTTGGTGCCATTCTAAATAAGCAACTATACCACTTGAAACTTGCACAGACCTATAATGAAATAATTCACACAACAACGATTGGAAACATACCAGAATTATCAAGAAAAGCACAAAAACCTGATTATTTGCTTGAAGAGAATCGCTCCACACCAATTGCTCTGCAACAGAATTCGATGAAACAATACTAACAATCAAGTTGATGTGGACTCTAAAGGACAAGTTGGCATTGAATTTTTAGAAATTAACTCCACATGCTTAGGCTATCTTTTCAGAATTGAATTCACCAAATTGAATTCAAAACTAGCTCCAACGGGTCATAACTTCTCTGAGTCTTTCCTCTGTTTCAGTCTTTCGCTATTTCATAGTGCATAAAACCTTTGCATCTTTCTTTTGTGAAACAACGCTAGCCGTTGGATTACAAGAAATTACACTGCCTTTACCTCCATCTGATCTCTCTTTGTTAATGTCAGGTCCCACCTTCTTTTCGCTATTTCATGGGCTTTAACACTCATTTACTTTTCCTTCACGAAGCCACGCCAACCATTAGATCAAACTCTAATCACCCAATCTTTAACTCTAACCAAGACTGTCAATCTCACTAACTAATTGCGCCTCATCTTGACGGCTAACGTTTTTCACCATTTCGTAGAGATTAAGCTGCAGGCATCTTCGGGCCACGAAACGACGAGAACCGTTGGATCAAACACAAGGTGAATACCTTTTAACAAACATTAAACCTTTCAAGTGGGCCTATTATTTTCAGAGACCACTTACTTTACCTAGTCACCGGTTAACAAATGCCCTGTGGCAATCATCCATTAGCTCAGGAAACTCCTCTGGGTTCCATTCTGAAATTGCAATGTGTTTTGCTTCACATTTCTCCACATAACTGCTGGTTACACCTAGGCGGGCCCTCAACTACCCTTCAGAACCATGTGGCATTCAACACATCACTATTAAACTCTGTGAAATGCACCAACCTTCATGCCACATCATGCTTTCATGTGATTTCTACCTCATTTCGCTACTTCACAAAAACTAATCTTTGTTTAGCTTGCGACTATGAAACCACGAGGATTGTTGGATCAAAATAGACTTGATTAGTTTTTAACTTTGTGTCTTGCTTGTCCTTTGGGCCCACCATCCTTTTTCACCACTTCACAATGACTAACTTACTAGCATCTTATCTTCACGAATCCACGCGGGCCATCAGATCTCAAGAACTTGCTCGTTGTTTATTCTTTCAATGACCACCTCGCCCGGGCCCACTGTGGACCACCAATTGAGTTCCCTGTCATTGCTCTGTCATCACCAGCTGGACTTACCACCTTTACTGCCTCCTTTAGCAGGACCCACCACCTTTTCGCTACTTCGTGAAAGGTAAACATGTGCATCTCCCAGCCACAAATCAATGCGAGCCATTGATCCTTTTCCAACCTGATCACCCTTTAACCAAGGAAGACCGCTTGTCTCTGGAACCTGCCACGTGTTTTCGCTGCTTTGTGAAAGCTGAATCTCAAGCACCTTTTGGCCAAAAATCAACGCAAGCCATTGATCATCTTCTGAACCAACCACTCTTTACTCTTTGGAAAACCTGTCTGCTTCTGGGACCCGCCACTTTTTGCTATTTCGCGGAGGATAACTCGCAATCATCTTCATCTTATGAATCAACGCGGGCTGTTGGATCAACAAAGAGTTGCGTGATACTTACAGGGCCCGATAAACATTAGAAAAGGGGAAAAGTAATAGGCGTATAAAATTTAAAATACTTAAGGGACTGCCTAGGTAAATAACAATGGGGGGGGACACTTCTCATGACAAACGGACCCATCACTTAAGTGGCAAAAATTAATGCAGAATTAGAACCAAGTTTTTACTCAGACACCTTGAAGGTTAAAACTTAAAACCCTTAAACCCCTCTCATTGGCTTACAACAAAACAAAGGTAACAAGACCAAAACCAGACTCAAAATTTCAACAAAATTAGCCAATAATGGACCGAGAACATCCATCTTTTAAACAGTGATAACAGAGTGCTTGTGTGCCACTAGCCAAGTTAAATATCGTGGATTTTGCTTTTTCTTTAACAGTGTCTACCACTCCATCATTATCAACATTTTCTTTGCCATCTTTGCCATATTTCCAATATTTGTTCTTTTCTGTGGAACTAGAACCTTGCTATGTTTCTTTCCAAAGTGAGATATCTCCTTTCTTTATAAGGACATCTTCCATTCTAAGGGCACTATCTACCATTTTGTTGAATGAAGGGTATACTTGCATTTGGATATTGTATTTCAATCCAGGGATTAAGTTGTTGATGAAGATATCCATCTTCTCAGAATCTGGAGTAGGTCATGAATATCTAGAGAACATCTTTCTCCATCGTTGGAGAAAAGTGAGAAAGGGCTCTCCTATTTTTTGTTTAGTATTGCAAATCTCTATCATAGTGATTGGGTGACGAATGTTATAGGAGTATTGTTATAGAAACAATTGGATTAATTATTCAAAAGTTTTTATTCCCATAGGTAGGCTTGAGAACCATTCCATAGCTTGCCCTCCTAAACTTCTCGAGAAAAGGCACATGATATATGTTTGGTCGTTCATGAACTCCATACATAAAGCACATAATTCTTTGATATGGTCTTAGGGATCTGAGTTGCCATCATATTTGTCAAATTTAGGGATCTCCACTTGTGAAGGAAATGGAGGCATGTAAAGGTTTTTATCAAATGAAAATGGGCATATCGTGTCCAGAGAATATTGTTTTGATGTTTTATCCTTGTTTTTTAGTTTTGTTATATTAGTTTGCAATGCTTGTAATTGTCTGTTTACCATTGCTAAGGGTGTCTCTTCCTCTTTAGTGATGAGGACTTCAATTTTATAAACAGTAGGAAGTTTAGCGCTTTACTTTGCTAGTTCTAGAAAATAGTCTTCTTTTTCTCTAGCCATGATAATCTTCATCATTTTTTGGAAATCTCTATCCTCTTGACATTTATGAATATTAGTTTCTGGAGGTTCAGAGGCTTCAGATTCACCTAATGAGGAATCACTGTTGGTATCATGGATACTGAGGTCGTCATTGTGTTTAGCAGCTCGTCTTTCTTATTTTATTCTAGATATGGTGGGAGACAAGGGTTGATCATAAACTGGCATATTTGATGATGAAGGTTTATTATTGAGAGGATCCTCTACGTAAAATAGATTATCTTGATATGAAAAGGATTGTCCTTTGCCTTTGGCAACTTTCTTATGAGAACTTCTAGTTTGAATAGGCATTTTTATTGACTGATGTGACCTAAAGCTATTTTTGATGCAGAAGTCAAGATCAAATTTGGAGCTAGTTGTTCATTTAACGTATCAATTGAGAAAAGCAACTAAGATTTAGTTTAGTTTTAGGAAACATCTATCCTGTGTAAGACGTTATCTAAGTTACCTAGTTTGATTTAAGAGAAGTGACTAAGACTCAGTCTGGTTTTAGGAAGGATCTATCCTGTGTAAGACGTGTTATCTAAGTAACTTAAGTTTGATAAATGGTTGATTGAACTAGCTGAAAGATGATCGACAAATCGTGCAACACAATGAAAGAAGTGCATTGTTTAGATTTGTTTATGTTTAGAATGATGATAACCAGTAGTTTTATGCTCGTTGTAGACTGTTTTAGGCAAGTTTGACTGTTCTAGATTGACAAAATCAGAGATTCGTATGACAGGTTTTATAGAACTAGATGACAGTTTAATAGCTTCAGGACAATAAAAATAAAATTTCGTACGAGTTGCTGCCTATGTTCTCATGACAGATGGGTATACCTCAGACAACAAACTGATGAATGTAATGTTTTTTTCATACGACATAGTACCAAAGATCAAATGATAATTCCCTAGGCAAGACGATAGTTTATCAGATTTCATACAACACAGAATAAGGAACCAGACGACAAACTGTAAGACCTGATGAAATTTCATATGACAACAATTATGTAGAAGGATGATAAATCAGAAGACTCGTATGACAGTTTACTGGATAGAGACAAAATTCTTGACAAACAGAGTTTTCAATGACTTACGATGGCGATTTTTGAGATGGACGGAGTTTTTGGTGACTAATGTAGACTAGTTTGTGACATAGACAGAGTTTTGACTAAGATAGACTAGTTTTTGATACAGATCGAGTTTTGACTAAGATAGACTAGTTTTTGATACGGACAGAGTTTTGACAAAGATAGACTAGTTTTTGACATGGACAAAGTTTTGACCACTGCGTTTTTTATTGTTTTCTTCAGTTTTGGTATTCCAATTTTAGTTTCAGGGACAAAAACATAGTAAACACACAATATGTATAATGACTTCAATCACAACACGCTAACCCTATGGAAATTGGTGAGAGAAGAAAACCTTTTCTTGCAGACTCAGGTACAGACCCAATAGCTAATCAGAATACAACCACTGAGTCTCATGCAATGGATTCTCAATATCGTATTAGCCGACTCCAAATGCTAATGGGGGCACGAAATGGCAAGTATCTTGGGAGAGTTACTATCTCTCTTGCACAAAGATTATCCCACCTTTCGGAGGTGAATCGGGTAGCTTCTAATCTTAATTGCAACTAGTAAGGGATCTGTTTGACGCATCAGGGTATAAACTTAATTAAGAGGTCTCCCAGCCTTGAAAACCAAAGTTTGATATACCTGAAGGTACAGAGGAGAGCTATTCCCGAGCACTGTCATTGACTTGATTTTCAACAAATCACATTTATTTTATAGTGGGTTGGAGTACTTGGCTTTAGCCATTCCCACTTACTTCGTTCCCCTCTCACTGGCCTTATTAGCTTTGGCCTTAAAGGCTCCTCAGGAGGGCAGGCCCGCTAAAGTTACACAAATCTCAAACCTAGAAAATGCCTTAAGGGTCTGGATTTTTTATTGTCTATGCAGACAAGAGCATACTCTCCTACCTCTTAGAATTTTAAAACACGAAAGACAGATTTGTTCATTAACCAGATAGCAATTTAGGTGCCTAAAAATGAATTTAAAGAATATACAATGTTTACTCGAATTTCCTCAAGCAACCTGCAAAGACAATGAATCAATAGTCATATTGTCTTTGTTTGACAAGCATATTCTTCGACAAGCATTATGCAAAAACTGGTTAGGCTGTGAAAAATTCCTCAGACTAACAACAAGCCAGGGTCAACATTAGTATCATAAAAATTGATTAAAAAAACTTGAAGAATGAAATCTGCTTTTTAACCCAAAAAACACAGAATATCATACGACGATTCTCACCAAGTCGTACGATAATTCATATGAGATCGCATGATATCTGTAGTTTGTCATTCGCTAGTGTGGGAAAACTTGTATGATATTTCACTGTAATTGTATGGACAAAAATTCAAAAAAATAAAAAATCTGAAAATAAGAAAAAGTTAGTCTTCAAGGCTGAAAGATGTAGTCTTCTGCCCCACGATGGGTGCCAGAAATGTGTGTGTGAAAAACTAGAATAAGTATCTATAAGCTATAAGACACAACACTTCAATTAAGTCATTACATGTATGGTTAGACAGATATAAGCATGAAAATAAAACCATCACAAATCGACCAATTGCCTTCTAAAAGATGCGAGTATAGACTTGCTCTTAGATTTGTATAAGCAATATCAGTGACTAGACTACACCAAGACGAAGGATTTAATCTATATGAGTATGATATTAAGCTAAATGGATGCAAGATTATGCTAGATGGATGAATAGTAAGCTATATGAATTCAAACAATCATAATTGAACTAAATATGCAAAAATAAAAGCTAAGATGCAATAAACTCAAAAAGCAAGTACAATATCTTCAATGATTCCAAAGCAAAAACTGTATAATAATAATAAATCTCCAGGGTGTTTTGAATGAGAGATGAAGGTTGAATATATAGAAAATCACAATAGAGACCAAGAAAAAGCACAATTTAGGATAATTGAAATAATTGAGAGATCAAATTCAGTTAACCTTGAGATAGATTCCAATTATAGTTTAATTGAAATGCATTCAGATTATAAGTTCAAGTTTGCATTAGAGATATAATTCAATTAATTCCATGCACTTGAGATGAAAATAAGAAGTTTCATGCATATTTCTTTGATTTATTCAAGAAAAGAGTCTTTTCAATGCAACTGAATTTCTTTTCTCAAAAGCTTTGAGTTCCAATTTCAGAGAATGATTAAGTTCATTTAATTGCTTTCCTGTTTTCAAGTTCTCAATTTAGAAGAAATAATATCTCAAGTTTGATTTCTCTCTCAATTCAATTCTTTTATTTTATTTTCAATTTAACTCTTGCTTTGCATATTGATTCCTCTTTTGTGATAAATTAATTCTTTTTTTATGATTAATGGCAAATTTATTAATTAATTAAATATGCTAAGATATTTAATAAATTAAATAGGATAATTGACCAAAATGTTTTTCTTGGAATGATTTAATTAATTAAATAAATATTTAATTAATATAGAATAATTCACTTGCCATGCAATATTTGATGATTGAAGAATTAATTAATTGTGTGCTCAAGATTGATTTAATTGCCTTTGGTTAGGACCTTGGTGATGTTGTCGAGATTAGGGGCCCATGGTTTAGGTGACCAATTTTAGGTTATTACAACTGATAGGGTTAGTGAGCCAATAGAAGAACTTGGTAATGGAGTTGGTCAGTGATCCTATCCATACTGACATAGATGACCTAGCAAAGGTGGATGCCAACAAAGTGGCCATGTGTCGGTGAAGTGGGAAGCATGCACAAGTCGGTGTGATGTGTCAGTGAGGTATTTGGTGACAAGTTGACATTTATGTCGACTACGTGATTCACGGGATGCATAGTAGAGGTTTGCGGCTCGAGGTAAAACAAACAATAGAGATCCAGAATAGACTATTTGAGCAAATCAAGGTAGGTGAAGGAAATGATGAAACCATTATTGGTGATCAACCAAGAAATTAGCTGATAGATTAAAAGCATATTGCTAAATGAGGAAGGTGTGTTCTAGAAGGCATAACAATGGTGGGATTGATTGATGAGTTGCAGTTAATCAATCAAGGAGATTAGATCTCACAAGATTTGATTGGATTTTGTTTGCCTCGAGGTCAATGAAGAAACCCTAACCACCCGAAGTTTGAATTGGTTTTTGACAGTAAAACCAATTTATATATATGCAAGCCAAAATCGATGAAGTTTGTTGTTGAATGAGAGGGTTTTGTTGCTAAAGAAGTGAATTTAGTCAATTTCTCAACAAGAAGAAGAAGAAGAGATTGAGTGTGAGAGAGAATAGTGTTGAAGAGTTCAACTGACAATAGTGAGGCAACTGACAATCAGTGATTGAGTCTGACAGTGGAGTGAACCAATAGTGACCAAACTAGCATAGAAGAGTTGCAGAAGATTGCAGAGAAGGCTAGATGAGAACCAACAAGAATCAAATGGTAGACATCTGACTAAGTTATCAAGACCAGTGGTGGAGAGTAGAAGTGTAACAGAGAAAAGAGAGAACCGACAAAGAGCAGAACCGATAGAGAATTGGAGAGAGGAGAACCGGTAGATAGATTTGCAGAAGAGTTACAAAATTCATTTGCAACATGACTATTACTTTTGAAATTGAATATACTCACAGTAGACCACTGAGTTGGAGCTTGGTGCAGCGGTTGTATCTCCTTGGGTTGGTGCCCTAAATCAGGCGTTGGTGCTCCTTGGGTTGGTGTCCTAAACATTGTAATCAAAGTTTCATTGTGAGGCTGTATTGGAGCAATAGACTCCAACAACATTTATCACCGAGGGTTTTCCCATCTTAGGTTTTCCTTGTATATGTTGGTGCTATGTGATGTCCCTTTCATGTGTGATTGCATTTGTGATAGTCTCCCATCTAGCCACTTTCTTCTTTCTGTTAGATCTGATAACCGGTGTACGCACATAGGATAGTTAAAGGGAAAAGTTTGTAAACCACTGATTCACCCCCCCTCTTAGTGGCACATTGTGTATAACATCACCCTCCTACTTTTGATGGCTTAGGTAGTGGCATGGAGGCAGAGACATGGTTATTGGACTTGGGTAGGTGTTTCACTATGCACCCGTGTAGTAGTAACACCAAGGTGAGATGTGTGATTATGCACCTTCATGATTTTGCAATGACATAGTGGCACATGGAGGAACAAAATCTGAATTTGGACATAGCGACAATTTTTTGGGAGTTGTTCTTGGAGCGGTTTTGTGCTAGATTTCTTTCATAACGTTGGAGGCAGAGGAAGACCGATGAGTTCCATGATCTGAGACAATAGAGGATGGCGGTGGAGTAGTATGAGAATAGGTTATTCAAGCTTAGACAATATGCTAGGATTGTAGATGATGAGTCGATGTTGATTCAATACTTTGTGAGAGGTCTTAGTGATCGTATCAGTGGAGAGGTTCGGATGTATGGACCTAAGACCTTGGAGGTAGCTATGGAGAAGGCAAGGATAACAGAGGAGAATCATGCCTTAGGTTTAGGACGTGAAATAGGAGGACATATAGTTAGTGCACTAGTTATAGGATATATTGTGAGATTTTCTCAGCCACAGACTTGAGGCTTTTCTAGGAGCCATCCTTCTTTTTTCCGTAGTGGTTAGCAGTTTAAGAAGAAGCATTCTTAGAGCCAGAGCTTTGTGCGAGGTACCAGATTTTAGGTTGACAAGAGTCATAATCATCAGCATGATAGGAGACCTACTCTTTTGCAACCAGTGCAGAGTTCTCATCCAACTTCTAGTAGAGGCAGTGTTCAGTAGTCGATTACAACACTAGGTAGTAGAGTGTTTGGCAGGAGAGATTGTTTTGCATGTGGAAAACCATGACACATTACCATTCATTGTCCTCAACATACTTCTTAGATGTCAGGGTAACAAAAGGCAACTACTTCTGAGCCTACAGTTGGAGATGCAGGCAGGTCTCATCGTGTATTTGTGGCAGTTGATAGCCATAAGGCTGATCATCAGGCTACCATTGTGAAGACATCAGGTGTGATATATGGTATCTCTTGTTTAGTATTATTTTATTCAAGAGCATCGAATTCTTTTATTTCTCCTTTTCTAGTAGAGCGACATGAGCTTGCTACGACAAAGAAAGATGGTAGGTGGTAGGTAGAGTTAGCTACAGGGTCCAAGGTGGCAGTGGATTCCCTTGTTCTCATTTGTCCTTTAGTTTTGGGAGATTTCCATACTTATGTGGATCTTTGAGTTATGCCTTTTGGATCTTATGACATGGTTCTTGGTATGGATTAGCTTGGATCTCACCAAGCGCAGATAGATTACAGAGGTAAGAGAGTGCAGTGTGTGGATGATAATGGGAAGAGTGTGGAGATTGTAGGTATTCAGAGACCTATCTCTCTTCGCATGATTTTTGCTATGCAGAGGAAGAGGTGTGCACATAAGGGTTGCTGAATATTTGCAAATAGAGTGAAGGATGTGGATGAGAGAGTTAGTTCAGAGAATTTATTGTAGTAGCATCCCATTCTTCAAGAGTTTGCAGATGTTTTCCCTACTAAGATTCTGGGTATGCCCCCTCGATGAGATATTGATTTCAGGATTGATTCGGTGCCTGGAGATGAGCCTATCTCTAAGGCTCCCTATCGGATGACCACACATGAGCTGAGTGAGTTGAGGGTTTAGTTGGAGGAGTTGTTGGCGAAGGGGTTTGTTTTTCCTAGTGTGTCCCCTTGGGGTGCACCTATGTTATTTATGAAGAAGGACAAATCTCTTCGCTTATGCGTTGATTACAAGCAACTTAATAAGGTGGTGGTGAAGAACCGATATCCTTTGCCTTGTATAGATGACTTATTTGATTAGATTAAGGATGGAAAGGTCTTCTCCAAGATTGACCTTAAGTTCAGGTATCACCACTTGAGGATTCATGAGGCAGACATTCATCGCATAACTTTTTGCACTAGATATGGTCACTATGAGTTCACAGTGGTACCTTTTGGTCTCATGAATGCACCAACGGTTTTCATGAGCTTGATGCATGGTGTATTCAGGTTTTATTTGGATAGATTTGTATTGGTATTTGTGGATGATATTTTTATTTATTCAAGATCAGTTGAGGAGCATGAGGATCATGTGAGATAGGTTTTGCAATGTCTCAGGGAGAATCAGCTATGCACCAATTTGGCAAAGTGTGAGTTCTTCTAGACATAGGTGAGATATCTTGGTCATGTGATTTTAGGAGAGGGTATCATAGTTAAGTGATTGTTGATTGACCAACACCCACTAATGTGGGTGAGGTACGAAGTTTCATGGGTCTTGCAAGATATTATCACAGATATGTTCAAGAATTTTCTAAGATAGCCCATCCTATCACTTCTCTTCAAAGGTATGGGAAGAAGTTTGTTTGGATAGAACAATGTGAGATAGCATTTTGGATCCTTAAGGAGTATTTGACTAGTGCACCTATTCTAGTAGTACTAGACCCTTGAGGTAATTTTGTGGTGTGTATAGACGCTTCTTTGGAGGGTCTAGGAGTAGTGTTGATGCATGATGGGCATGTGATTGCATATGAGTCACGAAAACTTATAGATCATGAGAATAATTATCCAACCCATGATCTAGAGTTAGCAGCAGTGGTTCATGCTTTAGTTAGATGGAGGCATTTTCTTCTTGGGCATCGATTCAAGTTGCACAGTGATCATTGCAGTTTGCAGTATATATTCATGCAACCAAATTTGAATGCTAGGAAGAGGCATTGGATAGAGTTTTTATGTGAGTATGACATTGAGGTGAGATACATCCAGGATAAGGAGAATGTGGTAGCAGATGCATTGAGCCGTAGGAGGCATGAGATTTCAACAGTGCCTCTTAGTGTGGATTCAAGGAGCTGTATTCTCAAAGAATAAAAAATTAAACTTCATTCAAAAATACGCTCATTTCACCATTGTCGCACATACTTTATATAGATGAGGTCTAGATGGTACTCTCCTCAAATGCCTTGAGCAAGAAGAATCTAAGAAGGCTTTAACTAAAGTTCACAATGGTATTTGTGGTACTGATTTGACTAGTCTTACTCTTTCAAAAAAACTCATACAATTGGGTTACTATTGGCCTACTATGGAAAGGGATTCTTTTCAATTCGCCAAAAAGTGAAAACAATGTTAGGTCCATGACGATATCATACATGCACAAACATAGGAGCTTCATACCATGGCAACATCATGGCCATTTTGTCAATGGGGCATGGATCTAGTAGGGAAAATCCATCCACCTTCCTCAAATGGTCACAAGTTCATACTCACAGCTACTGAGTATTTCATGAAGTGGATTGAAGCAATGCCCCTCACTAATATCATAGGAAAGAAAATTGCCACATTCATCTTGAACCATATCATATGTCGTTATGGTATCCCTATGACCATTATCACTAATAATAGGTGGCCATTCAATCAAGATGTAAGAGAGCTCTGCAAAAAGTTCTAGATCCAAAACAGGTTTTCCACCCCATATTACCCTCAAGGAAATGGTCAGGCAGAAGTACCAAATAAAACAATCTTGACAATATTGAAGAAGACAATAAATGATGCTGGCAAAGACTGGCATGTTCAGCTGAGCTCGACTCTATGGGCATATTGCACTAGTATCCCCACCCCGACAGCTGCCACACCATATTCTCTTGTCTATGGGTTTGAAGCAATATTACTAGTGGAGGTTGAAATACCATCTCTATGCGTGTCACTAAAAGGTCTCATTCCAGATGAAGAGCAATGGGTGTCTAGGTTACAAGAGCTTGAATTGCTGCAAGAGCGCAAGCAAAATGCTACTGATCATTTGAGATTCCACCAACAAAGGATGTCATGCAGCTATAATTATAAGGTCAATCCTAATATGTTTCAATTTGGTGATCTTGTACTTAAGGAGAATCCACGCAATCAACAAGATCATGAAAAGAAAGGAAAGTTTGAGCCAAATTGGTTGGGTCCTTTTATTGTCACCACTGCATATGGATCTGGCGCTTATTAGCTATCAACATCAGAAGGAGACCAGATTGAGGAACCCATCGATAGCCTTCATCTAAAAAAGTTTTATACCTAAAAGAAAAAAATCCAAAAAAATCCAAAAAAAATCAGAAAAGCAAAAAAATCCAAAAAAAAAAGAAAAAAAAGAAAAAATTGAAAAAAAGGAATACAAAAAACTCAAATATGAGAAGTGCAATAAAAAAAAGGTGAAAACTTGGAAACATGTGCCATTTGTCAGCTAGCTTCTCCATCTATTTGGTCACTTGTCTCGCATCTATCCTTCGCTATTGTACATATCCACAATAAAGCCTTTTGTATCTAACCAGACCTCATTTGTAAATCCCACCATGGTTTTGAACATTGTATATACCGATGTATTTCTGGACTTGGGGTAAAATCCTGAACTCAGTCGCTAATAATCTATTTTGAGCTTAAATGCATTAGGCAAGCAACAGTTAGGCAACATTAGTCATAAGCAAAGATCGATAAATTCAACAGTGAACATAAGTATCAAAATATAGCTTAAAATCAAAACAAACAAAAAAACAATTTATGATATACTTTGAATCATATCTGAAACACTTTAGTCTGAATGTTCAATTGTTGTGTTTTGACTTTTGTTATCATGCTTCCTGAGTGACTCAAGGATGTCTTGTACTAGAGAAACAAGGATGAAACATGATATTTTCTTTTTTTGTTGTCTGTTAGTTAATCATTATTACTATGCAAATTTGTCACAGGACATGATCAATCAAATATTATTCATGACATTTCAGGTTTGCATAGGAGGATGATTAACTTTTATCTGTTTGCATGCAAGCAACACTCAATTCATCTTGGTCCATTATACCTTGATGCTTGTGTTAACTTGCAATATCAAAATCCAAGTAAATAGTGCTCAGGTCATCATGGTTCAATTATACCATCGATGTTTGTACTCACTTACCGCATTTTAAAGGCTTAATGATGATAAAAAGCATGATCAAAGTGACTAGTCTGATGATAACATGACATTACTTGCATATTTGCATATTTAGATTAGATTGCATGCTACATTCAAGGTGCATAAGGGATCGAATCTCATTTTCTAAAGGTTGAGGTCAAGTGTTGTTATCTCTCCTATTAAGTGATTGAGTACATTGGACATCAACAAAAATAAATAATTCATACATCATGCATTTTAGATCATAACATGTCATGTGATTGCATCTCATCGGCATACATTTAGTTAATTCATACATTTCATATTGCACATCATCATCATAAAGTCATTTGCATTTTGTCAAAAATCATAAAAACAACAAAAAGAAAGCATATCATATAGTTAGCATCTCATACCATCACATATGCATCACATAGTATATAAAATCATTCATAAAACATCATTGCATAAATCATTATTGCACCATAGAATCATAACATAATTCATTGTAACAAAAAGCATAAGCATCTCAAATAGGATCCATCATTCATTGTATTCAATCATCAATAAATCAAATAATCACATAGGCATGCCTCATGTAAATATTGCATCATCATATAAAATTCATACATCCATCATGTCATCCATCATATAGAAAGTAAATGCATAACCATGTAAATAAGTTGCATCATAAGTTGCATCTCATATAATAAAAAAGATAATTGAGATCCAATGTACCATGATATCACAAAAAAAATCAAAGATACATCACAAAATACATCATAGGAATCATCAGTAACTCATCAAGGTGTATACAATATAATAAAAAAGGTGTGATATCTCATGTATCAAGAGGGGCGATGCACTGAAATCTCGTTATATCACCTCTTTGCTAAAGTTGTCAACAAACCACAATCAATCATATACCGAGACATATCGATCAATGAGGACAATCCATGTCTATCAATCAAATCAAGCTCTTCCTATGTCAAGTGTGGGATTAAACTCCCAAGTCCTCGGGAATCTCTCCTGAGACTGAAGAGCACTAAGGTTCTCCTATAATCACATCAAATCAATGTATCAATTTTTGATTATCAATCTATATGTCAATCAATCAATCAACCTAATTAGCTCAGGTGAGATTCGATCATCTCATTGAGCTTTCATCATCGACTCTTATTCATCATGAGGTTGTTTTTATCTATCCTATCAACCTATTATCATCACAGTAATCGAAACTGATTGACAACTAATTAAACAAGAGAACCAAATCAAATTTTCATCACTCTGGCATCAAAACGCCAATCTATTTCATCAAATTTACCAAGCTGGAGCAATAATGAAATTTTTTCTTTATCGAGAGATTAATCGAAAAATTTAAAAATCTCTAAAAATCCAAAATCATTAAAAAATTTAAAAATCGCGAAAAATCCTATAAATTCAAAATTTTTTGATTTATCTCCCAAGGGGGCATCCTTGCATCTGTAATCTATTAGTCAGTGTCTAGGGCATCATATCAAATCAAATCAGTAGCAACGAGTGAATTTTTCTTTGAACCAACATGCTATCACACATCTCTTCAAAGAGGGGCAAAATGTATACACTAAAAATTGGTTTGGAAAATTGAATTAATTAAATACGAAAATATTTAATTAATGACCTTTATTCTTCTACTATATAAATGAATTAAATATTTTTTTTATATGGTTCATTCTCTTAATTCATCCCACCAAAATCAATTTCTTCTATTTCCTAATTAAATAAATGAATTTAGTTATTTTGTTTATTTAATTATACCCTCCCCATTAAATTTGAATTTTAAATTCAAATTTAAGCACATATGTCATAACTCCTAACCACTCCCTAACCTAACCTTCTTCTAACCAATCCCTAGCCTAACCACGAGTTAACTAATCACATCCTCTCCAACCTCTTATCCTAACCATTTTTGGAGTGTCTACCCTCTTTTGGAGACATGTGGCACTTATGCCACATGTCTCTCATCTCCATGCCACTTGCCCCTTTTTTGGCATATGGTTGGAGATTCTTTGCCACTTGTCTCCTTAGGAAGGACAAGTGTCCATCTCCTCAACCTCCTTCCAAATTATTCAATCTCGATCGTCGATTTATCTAGACTAAATCTGCACCGTTGATTCTTGCCACCTCACCTTTGGTCATGAAAATCCTATAAATACCCCCCTCTTTTGGCTATGAGAGGACCCTTAGCACCCTTAGCATCAATATCAACATTCTATCAACAATCGATTTATCCAAACTGAATCTGCACCATTGACTCTTGCCACCTCACCTCTGGTCATGAAAATACTATAAATACCCCCCTCTTTTGGCTATGAGAGGACCCTTAGCACCCTTAGCATCAATATCAACATTCTATCAACATTTTCAGCAATTATAACATAGTTATCATAGCATTAGAGTAGCATTAGCATCATTTAATGGCTTTCATTAGTAGCTTAATTATCATAATGTAGATTTGCATAGAAATAGATTATCTTGTGCATCTTAGCTTGCATATCAATTCTTGTTTCTTAGGTTGTCACTTTATCAAAGATCATGCATCTGAGAGCCACCAAATGAACCGACAAAGTTCTAAAGACTAGGGAGTGATGAGATGGCATTAGGGAGTGTTTTAATTGCTTTGCTTTATTTCCTCAACTTAATGTTTCATTGTGTATGCGTGTTTTATATTTTTATTAATGGATTAGTCATAATATTTTTTACACACACAAACAAATCATACAAAGGTAGTTGACATCATTTCCCATCACCTCCTACACACCGACATGCATAGACTTTCCCAGGACTGAAAAGATAACACCAAGAGATATGATAAGGCAGAAAGAGGACTTATACACCATATGAAAAGAGAAAACAAGGACTCAACAAGTTTACAAGGAAGGCAATGCAAGAGACAACATACACAAAGAATGCAAAATGTCATTTCATGACACTCTTCCATATATAAATTTCACCAGTAATACTCATATATATATTTATATCTATTTAACAACCCCCAATCTTTGTAATAGAAACTATAAATATTATTATTTCCCCCTGCAAACAATCTTCAATAGGCACGAAGAAAACAATTCCTCTTAAATAAAAATGCAAGATGAAGGCAAAGCTCTAACCTAGAAAAATAGAGTAATGGCAAGGAAATCTGAAGAAGAGAAAGTCCCAATTTAGCAACTCCAATCAAACAATCTTCAGCAAACCAACAATCCAAGCCAAAATCTCCATCAAAATTCAAAATTCACTGAGAATCCAACCCCGACAACGCACAAAGAAAGCCAATAAATAAAAATTGCAACCGAAACTATAGAAAGATTTCAACCAGTCAAAATTTTCCAATAAACTATATTATTTACCTACCATGCATAGTTTTGAGGTAAATAATATAAAATAGTATTATTTACTTACTCCCACCAAATAAACCAATAGAATTAAACGGTAGGTAATAAATATATTTGTACCAATTAACCAAATAGTAACAAGAGAAATAATAAATAAAAACCATTAAATAAAATAAATGCATAGGCAAATTAAAATACAAAATCCCAATAACCAAATAAATCAAAGTCAA
This sequence comes from Cryptomeria japonica, assembly GCF_030272615.1. Lineage (NCBI taxonomy): Eukaryota > Viridiplantae > Streptophyta > Pinopsida > Cupressales > Cupressaceae > Cryptomeria > Cryptomeria japonica. The sequence goes on along the minus strand of NC_081408.1, from coordinate 383,031,744 downwards.
TATAAAATAAATATCACAATTAAATATAAAATTAGAAACCATACAAAATAATTATATAAATAAATAAATATCCAAGGCTCATAAAACTATAATCAAATAATACAAATAAATATTAAATCTCAATAATAAATTAAATAAATAATAATTAAACAACCAAGCTATAATAATAAATTAATTTGAACATTATTAAACTATATTAATCAATCATTAATTAATTATATAATCAAATACACACTAGACTGACTAGGATACCAACTAAGACCTAGATATTAAGGAAGGAAACTTATGCCATCTCCAACAATTTACCATTGGGATAAGACATGCTCAGACCCGTGAGACCAGGTGGAGTCGATGTCTAGTACCTACAATTCCTGCAACCACCAATAACCACGAGACAACATTCACAATAACATATACATATCATAAATGATTAGGCAAGTGATAGAGAATCACAATGTCATGTCATGCTCGTAATGAGTGATATGGCATCGTCTCTAACATGAATACACTAGAAGACAATCACAATTATCATAGCATCAACTCAATCATCATGATTATAAAATAGGTTTAGCATAGCCAAGATATCATCGAAGTACCATAATCAATATGATCCATCATGAACAAAGAGCACATATAAGATCATCAAGTAAATCCATCATCATAATAATCCAAGACATGCCCATCATCCATAAGAGTCATCATATAATATATGCCAATATAAAATGTATATCATCATCAATAGCATCTATTCACATAGATAGAGTCATAAACATCAAACAAGACATCACATAAGAGTCTATATAAGTCTATCGATGCATAAATCAAAAGATAAGTCTAGGAGAGACACTACAAAACCTTAACTATATAATCACAACAATTTTAAATCATGAAATCACTAAGCACATAAAAAATATGAATACCATATTTGTGTAGAAAACTCAAGCAAGAAAAAACCATAGTGAGTATCAAACTCACGATATGAATATAATTTACTACAATTTTACCTCTGAAACTCACTTCTCTTGAGAGTACTTGTAAAACTAAGGCTCACAACCTTAGGGAAAGATACAAATGACTTGCTAAGATAAAACACACTATCTCAGGGCAAGATACATAAAGCTTCCAAGTGACTCACTATCTTTCAAAAGAGAAAGGAATAGTGAAATTGAAATAAACAAGATCTCCTAATCATAAAATTTTCCTTGAACCACTGTGTCAAATGATCGAAATCGTGGCAAATATATTTGACTTCAAACTCTATCTCAAAACAATGTCATACATAAGATATTATCAAAGCTCTTCACAACTGACTTTTGCACAACCTCAACATCAAATCTACTTGGAAACCATCACTATATGTTTCTTGTCAATTCACACTCCTTATATAACTGCATTCATACATCTACACTTCTTTATATACAAGATTAATCATTAAAACCCTTAACAAGGTCGACCACAAATAGAATAAACAATATTGCATGAATTTGGCCACCTAGACCTAAAATATTCATTTTGGTCCATCTCAAGAGATAGAGAGGACCCAAAAAAATCACAACATATCATTTCTAGATGACTTTAATGAGTTGTATGTTCTAACACATCTTCCAAGGTTGGCATCAAATGAAACGTGTAGATAAAAATTAGAGAATATTAACTAGTCTGCCCAAAGATAAATCTCCAATGTGAATTGCACAATGTAGATCTATACACACCATGGTGGAACCCAACAAAATAACTAGACTCATCATCCAAAGAAAACCTAGGCCAAAATAATAATGATCCAATAATGATACAACACTATAGTCAGCCGGAAACTAGACCAATTCACAACATAGAACTTAGGGCATCATAAATCCACTTTCCAATTGAATCATCACTTGGAAACTGAATTGGAATATTGCATGAACAAAATGAGCATGCCCTTTGAACCACAACACTTTAATCTACATAAATGGAAGCCACTAGGAATTCTCCAGACCTATTCTAATAAACAACCTTATTGTCAGAAACAACAATGAGCAACCTTGCCATTTGAGCAATAAAGGACTTGAAAATCTAATAGTGCAATATATATAGAACATAGACATTATATTTAGAAACATAACACATGATATTCACATACCAGAGGAATACAAGGAATTCTTCCATTGAGACATTAAAAAATATTTCTTCCATATAGAAACTTCCACTACACCATTCTTTCAACATCTTCACCAAACAACTCAATAATACCAAAACACTCACATAGTGACATAATTGACAACAAAATATAGGTTGAAATGAATTCCAATACAAGGTAGGTTGACATCAATGACAAGACATCATAACAACTTAGGTTTCCATCATTCTCCCCCTTTTTCATTGATGGCAACACTTTTACCACCAAAAGATAATTGGAATCAATGTGTATCTCTCCCCCCTTTGACATCAAGGACAAATGATAGTGAATTTTCTCTCCCTTTGAAATCAAGGACAACAAACACAAATTTGAATATTTTTTCCATCAATTGAATCTCTTTAAATGAGTGCATCACAAGAGACTACAATACTCTGCCTGACAGAGATGAAACAATTTTTAGAAAGCCTCAACCTTACCTACTCCCTTGAGAGAAACAAAACAAAGCCCAAACAACTCCCTCTAGATAGATGCACCACAACTTATACTCTTTCTATCATCTCATATTTTCTATTTCTCCTTGATTCTTAAGGAGTCATTATAGTAACATTATCTTTAGTAATTTCTTCCTTTGTCATATCCTTGTAATTTTAACTTCTCCATCTATTTGCATGATCAATCCTCTACAAATTTTTGGATCTTCAGTGGTGATGAGGTAGACACTAGAATCTCTATGTTGCTGAAAACATCTTTAGCATCCAAACCGCAAGGGGGGTCATAAGATCTTCATTTTTCTCTCCCACTCAGATAGTGCATATTGTCTAGTTATTAAAAGAAGAATCAACATCACCATAGGGTGCAAACCCATCCTCACTTTTTTCTTCCACCTTTTCTTTTGATTTATTTAATATATCATATTCATCTTTTACTTTTCTTTGTTAGCATCAATCCTCTCTACTGGACTAGAAGACATCTCATTCCTTCTACAAAATTTAGCACTATGTTCAATTTTTCTATAGTTGTAATAAGTCAGATCTTGTTTCGAATCATTTCAATTTCTTCTAACATTTATATCTCTTATGATACTTTTACCTTATGACCAAAATTGTTGCAAGTATAACAATTCCCATTGAAAGATTGAACATTCCTACCATTTAAATTCCACATCATCCTACTTCTACACTCATTAGCCTTATGGACAACCTTGTTACAATTGTAAATTTGATTATTAAATAGTTGATATCTAATATAACTTTTTCATTCACTAGCTTTATGTCCAAACTTATTGCATGAAAAACAATTACCTTTGAAAGTTGATGAATAGTTGGTTTGAGCAGGAGAAGCAGGAGACCTCCTGAATACTTTATTTTTCTAGATATGAAGGAAACCATTTTGGTTAGAGGTCCTTACTTCATCCATGACCTTTTCTCTACTATCTTTATTCAGCTTGTTCATGAAATCCCACTTGTCTCATACCACATTCTTGTCTACCAAGTTAGGTACTAGTTCCACTATCTAGCTCTCCTTTGTCAGATTCAATTATTCTTCTACTATATTTGCCTAAATGTTATCTTTCAAGGAATTCATCTATGCTATAGTAGCAGGGATAGCCTCAATCATGGGTTCATCCTCACTCTGACTATAAACTTGTGCTAGTAAACAATTGCCTCCATTATTGTCCTTCACATTGTAAACATTGTCATTAGTCCTTTTACCTTCTGCAACTAATTTTTTGGAGCTTCCTTTTCTGATTTCACATCCAGACCCCTAAAATATGATCTTATAACCTTCACTACATATCTAACTCACACTCAATAGGTTATGTCTCAAACCTTTAACATAATAAACATCATCAGTTTTATGCTTACCATCAATAGAGATGCTTCTTTTTCCATAAATAGGTGCAACTTATTCTCCAACAAAATTAATTGATCCACCATCATATTTATCAAGGTTAATAAGTTTGTCTCTATCACCAATCATATGGTTTTGAACATCCAAAGTCGATGATCCATGTCTTTGGTTCCACATTTGCATGTAGTGCAGTCTTCATACTTATGGATTTCTCATTATTCTTTACATCTTTTGAGTTTCTGGACCACCCATTATTCTTTTCTTCTATAGCCAAGAACATTTGTTCTTCATTTGAGTCATTTCCATCTTCTTTAGATGAGTAGGCCTTTGTTGAACAAAATCTCTTCTTCTACTTGTCTCTATCATCTCTTCTGATATCTCTTTTATTCCCCCTTTAAAACTCTCCTCTCCTTTGGTATCATCATTAGATCTTCCACCATAATATTCTTTATACATACATCTAGAAGCATAATAACCAATTCTTCTACAATTGAAACATTTTAGTGGTAACTTACCTTTGTACTTCCCAATTCCTCTCTTTAATCTCTCACAATTTTTTCTTCAATATCATCCATGTCTTCATCTTCTTCTAGTTCTTCTTCAAACTTATTTGTAGATTTGAATGCAACTTCCTTCCTTTGTTTTTTTGTTGTCGTCCAATTCAAAAATCTCAAATACAACAAGTAAACCAAGGAGTTTATCCACATTTTACTATTCATGTCATGGCTTTCCTCAATGACATACTTCTTGCGTTTATAGCTTTTGACCAATGTTGCCATTATCTTCCTTACAACTTTACTTTCCTCTACTATTCCACCAACACCTGTAAGAGAATTTACAATTTAATTCACTTGATGAATATATCCTTCAATGTTTTCATCATTAGACATTCTCACATTCTCAAAATTGTGCTTTAGATTTGTAATCTTGGCTTTCTTTGTCTTTTCATCACCTTCAAATACTCTTCAACTTCTCCCAAATTTCTTAGGTGACTTTGCCCCTATGACTCTGTTAAATATTGCATCATTTAGGCATGTGGCAATTGCAATTGTAGCCTTTGAATTACTCTCATATGCTTTGATTTCATTTGGATTTGTAGGAGCATTCTACAGAGTAGTATAACTTTTTTTAATCCTTTCCCAAATTTCAGTCAACGTAGTTGTCAAATGATACTCCATGCTTTCTCTCCATAATTTGTGTCATCAAACTTCAAGCCTTGAAGGTGTAGTCATGTGCCATTTGAGATCTTCCTCAAGCAATTAAGCTTCTTAAGAGGAACCTTGCTCTGATGCCAAATGTTGGACACACCACAAGACTGAGAGGGGGGTGAATCAATCCAGAGCACTTAGTTTCAGATCTTTAAACTCTAAACCTTAACTATATAATCACAACAATGATAAATTGTCAATGAGCACCACTTCAAATTGTACAAGCAACCTATTTCTAAAGAGAATTTTGTTTCAAGTGTGACAAAGTAACTCCATGTCATCACATGAGTTACTATCACATCATCTGGTAACTCTTAGCTACACTATGATATATTAAAAAAATGCATTAAAAGATCCAATAGTGAAAACCTTTGAGAATTGTTGGCTAGTTATTATCTAAAAACTAGATATTCGTCAGGTCATAACTAAATAATAAAACTCAACAAAGAAAATAGACTTTCAGGTAGTTCTAAGCAGTAATGGATTAAAAAATAGGATACTACCAGTCCATTGTCAAAATAGAAAAAATGATAATAGAATTCCAGACATCAACTGCTTTCTTCTTGCCACCCATTCTGTGGTGTGATAGGGTTTACTTCTTTCAATTTCTCCAGTGGATTTACATACTTCTCTCATCTTGCCTCCTTCGTATCTTTTCCTTTCCAAAATGACTTTTATGGTAGATACTTTCCTTCCATCTCCTTGATAAAATGATTTAAATATAATTTTCTATGTGTATATCTATGACCCTACTCAAATTGATGTTAGCCTCTACGTCAATAATTATTAATTTGTATCTCTTTTGGGATTTTGCTAGGGTGACATCATTTATCCTAGTCACACTTTCTTGTGTTGGCATGCCATATTTCTTTGATGAATTGTCATATGTGCTTTCATGTCACCATGATCTTTCTATCATTTCTATTTCCTTCCACGTTGGTAGTGGCCTACAATTCCAATTTTAGACATATTACAATATTATTGCTTGGTGATTAATATTGATCCTTTTATAATGGAAGATCTTCCAGATGAATGGTTCGAATGCCCTCATGATCATTGTTTTATGATTGGCACCTTTTTTCATCACATCAATCTCCCTATCCTGTATGTGCCACAAAATCTAAGGAGATCACATCCTTCTAAACCTATGCTTCATTGGATTTCCTATGATTGGTTTCTAAAACCACCTCAACTTCCCATGCTTTATGCATCTGATAGCATTTGGTCTCTCATACTTTCTAAATCTATTTTACATTTATTATGTATCTTTATTTCTTTTCACAAATTGTGACATGCCCCATGGACAGGTCATCGCTTAGCTGGGGGGAAATGCTATCCTATTTCTACCTTGTAATTTTTTATGACCACTTGATTCACAAATTGGTACACCTTAGCTTCACTATACTCTACAATAAAATCTCTCTTATCAATCATTTCAACCTACTTGCCTATCACTTTTCCATAATTTTATTTTTCTCAAACCATTTTTTACTTATTCACTCGTTACTATTTTTAAAAACCATTTCCTAGAAACATTTATTAGTGATTGTCTTGGTTAGTTATTTTTCTCCTATTTTCTATTGTGGAAACTTCCTAGTACACTCATGGAAAGATACCATCATCCTCGCTATTAATCCACTTCCATGGAAGAATTGTAGGCTCATAAGAACAAGAAGGTTTATAAGGCCTTTATGTAGGTGCAACAGAACGTCTACTTCAAGAAACTATGGGGGTATGATGGAAGTGTTCCTCAATAGTTTTCCTTGAATTTATGTTAGAATCAAGCATCTGTTTGAGGCTTGACATTTTCATTCATAGACAAAACAATTGTAGAGGTGTTTGTATTACCATTAATAGGAGAAAAATACCTTCTTGACAACTCCAAAAATGTTGTCGATATTAAGCGAGTCCAAAAGCAGTTTCTAGATAGAGGTAAATTTGTTGAAATGGTTGAGGGGCTGTAGCATCCTAATATTGCACCCTGTACGTTAGGAAAGAGGAAATCATCACAAAACATTATAAACGTAATAGCTCAATCACAAAAGCATCCATTGCAATGAATCTATCCTAAGACACACTCAATAGAGACATGAAACAAAAGCATTCAAAAGCAAAGAAATTAAGCAAACCAAAGACACGATTTGAATGCTCCTTCATGCGGCTCCATTGTTCTTCTTTCCTCCTCAAATGGTTTGGTTGTGGATCTCACCTATGAGTGCACACACAATTGAAAGCAAGTAGACGGGATTTTTGATCAAGAGTACTAGAAGTGTAAATTTGATAGTCTGATTAAGGATTATTAGCTTTGATTGATGAAAATCATCCAATTTATAGAAGAATTGGAGAGATGACAAGATTAGCATGATGCAATTCAAATGGAAATTGCAAATCAATATGACAAATTATGACAAATTATGCACTTTCTATGAGAAATTTGTTGATTGATGATTTATGACAAATTATGACAATTTCTATGTCAAAATTGATTGATTGTCAATTATGACAAATTTATGACAAATTGACATGTCATTTCCATGAATTTAGGAGAGAAATAGGAGGAAAATGAAATTAGGAATTAGAAAATTAGGAAAATAGAAAAAGAGGAAAATTAGGAATTAAGCAATTGATGGAGATTAGAAATTAGGTAAATTAATTAATAATTTGTCACTTATTAATTAATTCACAAAGAGGAATAATTAGCCAATTAAATGAACATTTAATTGCAATGAGAAGACTTAGGATAAATAAACAATTTATTAATCCTAAAGGAAGAAAATGACACACAAGGTTAATTAATTCGATTCGATTAGGAGCATTCTACAGAGTAGTATAACTTTTTTTAATCCTTTCCCAAATTTCAGTCAACGTAGTTGTCAAATGATACTCCATGCTTTCTCTCCATAATTTGTGTCATCAAACTTCAAGCCTTGAAGGTGTAGTCATGTGCCATTTGAGATCTTCCTCAAGCAATTAAGCTTCTTAAGAGGAACCTTGCTCTGATGCCAAATGTTGGACACACCACAAGACTGAGAGGGGGGTGAATCAATCCAGAGCACTTAGTTTCAGATCTTTAAACTCTAAACCTTAACTATATAATCACAACAATGATAAATTGTCAATGAGCACCACTTCAAATTGTACAAGCAACCTATTTCTAAAGAGAATTTTGTTTCAAGTGTGACAAAGTAACTCCATGTCATCACATGAGTTCCTATCACCTCATATGGTAACTCTTAGCTACACTATGATATATTAAAAAAATGCATTAAAAGATCCAATAGTGAAAACCTTTGAGAATTGTTGGCTAGTTATTATCTAAAAACTAGATATTCGTTAGGTCATAACTACATAATAAAACTCAACAAAGAAAATAGACTTTGAGGTAGTTCTAAGTAGTAATGGATTAAAAAATAGGATACTACCAGTCCATTGTCAAAATAGAAAAAATGATAATAGAATTCCAGACATCAACTGCTTTCTTCTTGCCACCCATTCTGTGGTGTGATAGAATTTACTTCTTTCAATTTCTCCAGTGGATTTACATAGTTCTCTCATCTTGCCTCCTTCGTATCTTTTCCTTTCCAAAATGACTTTTATGGTAGATACTTTCCTTCCATCTCCTTGATAAAATGATTTAAATATAATTTTCTATGTGTATATCTATGACCCTACTCAAATTGATGTTAGCCTCTACGTCAATAATTATTAATTTGTATCTCTTTTGGGATTTTGCTAGGGTGACATCATTTATCCTAGTCACACTTTCTTGTGTTGGCATGCCATATTTCTTTGATGAATTGTCATATGTGCTTTCATGTCACCATGATCTTTCTATCATTTCTATTTCCTCCCACGTTGGTAGTGGCCTACAATTCCAATTTTAGACATATTACAATATTATTGCTTGGTGATTAATATTGATCCTTTTATAATGGAAGATCTTCCAGATGAATGGTTCGAATGCCCTCATGATCATTGTTTTATGATTGGCACCTTTTTGCATCACATCAATCTCCCTATCCTGTATGTGCCACAAAATCTAAGGAGATCACATCCTTCTAAACCTATGCTTCATTGGATTTCCTATGATTGGTTTCTAAAACCACCTCAACTTCCCATGCTTTATGCATCTGATAGCATTTGGTATCTCATACTTTCTAAATCTATTTTACATTTATTATGTATCTTTATTTCTTTTCACAAATTGTGACATGCCCCATGGACAGGTCATCGCTTAGCTGGGGGGAAACGCTATGCTATTTCTACCTTGTAATTTTTTATGACCACTTGATTCACAAATTGGTACGCCTTAGCTTCACTATACTCTACAATAAAATCTCTCTTATCAATCATTTCAACCTACTTGCCAATCACTTTTCCATAATTTTATTTTTCTCAAACAATTTTTTACTTATTCACTCGTTACTATTTTTAAAAACCATTTCCTAGAAACATTTATTAGTGATTGTCTTGGTTAGTTATTTTTCTCCTATTTTCTATTGTGGACACTTCCTAGTACACTCATGGAAAGATACCGTCATCCTCGCTATTAATCCACTTCCATGGAAGAATTGTAGGCTCATAAGAACAAGAAGGTTTATAAGGCCTTTATGTAGGTGCAATAGAACATCTACTTCAAGAAACTATGGGGGTATGATGGAAGTGTTCCTCAATAGTTTTCCTTGAATTTATGTTAGAATCAAGCATCTGTTTGAGGCTTGACATTTTCATTCATAGACAAAACAATTGTAGAGGTGTTTGTATTACCATTAATAGGAGAAAAATACCTTCTTGACAACTCGAAAAATGTTGTGGATATTAAGCGAGTCCAAAAGCAGTTTCTAGATAGAGGTAAATTGGTTGAAATGGTTGAGGGGCTGTAGCATCCTAATATTGCACCCTGTACGTTAGGAAATAGGAAATCATCACAAAACATTATAAATGTAATAGCTCAATCACAAAAGCATCCATTGGAATGAATCTATCCTAAGACACACTCAATAGAGACATGAAACAAAAGCATTCAAAAGCAAAGAAATTAAGCAAACCAAAGACACGATTTGAATGCTCCTTCATGTGGCTCCATTGTTCTTCTTTCCTCCTCAAATGGTTTGGTTGTGGATCTCACCTACAAGTGCACACACAATTGAAAGCAAGTAGACGGTATTTTTGATCAAGAGTACTAGAAGCGTAAATTCGATAGTCTGATTAAGGATTATTAGCTTTGATTGATGAAAATCATCCAATTTATAGAAGAATTGGAGAGATGACAAGATTAGCATGATGCAATTCAAATGGAAATTGCAAATCAATATGACAAATTATGCACTTTCTATGCAAAATTTGTTGATTGATGATTTATGACAAATTATGACAATTTCTATGTCAAAATTGATTGATTGTCAATTATGACAAATTTATGACAAACTGACATGTCATTTCCATGAATTTAGGAGAGAAATAGGAGGAAAATGAAATTAGGAATTAGAAAATTAGGAAAATAGAAAAAGAGGAAAATTAGGAATTAAGCAATTGATGGAAATTAGAAATTAGGTAAATTAATTAATAATTTGTCATTTATTAATTAATTCACAAAGAGGAATAATTAGCCAATTAAATGAACATTTAATTGCAATGAGAAGACTTAGGATAAATAAACAATTTATTAATCCTAAAGGAAGAAAATGACACACAAGGTTAATTAATTCGATTCTATTAGGAGCATTCTACAGAGTAGTATAACTTTTTTTAATCCTTTCCCAAATTTCAGTCAACGTAGTTGTCAAATGATACTCCATGCTTTCTCTCCATAATTTGTGTCATCAAACTTCATGCCTTGAAGGTGTAGTCATGTGCCATTTGAGATCTTCCTCAAGCAATTAAGCTTCTTAAGAGGAACCTTGCTCTAATGCCAAATGTTGGACACACCACAAGACTGAGAGGGGGGTGAATCAATCCAGAGCACTTAGTTTCAGATCTTTAAACTCTAAACCTTAACTATATAATCACAACAATGATAAATTGTCAATGAGCACCACTTCAAATTGTACAAGCAACCTATTTCTAAAGAGAATTTTGTTTCAAGTGTGACAAAGTAACTCCATGTCATCACATGAGTTCCTATCACCTCATCTGGTAACTCTTAGCTACACTATGATATATTAAAAAAATGCATTAAAAGATCCAATAGTGAAAACCTTTGAGAATTGTTGGCTAGTTATTATCTAAAAACTATATATTCGTCAGGTCATAACTACATAATAAAACTCAACAAAGAAAATAGACTTTGAGGTAGTTCTAAGCAGTAATGGATTAAAAAATAGGATACTACCAGTTCATTGTCAAAATAGAAAAAATGATAATAGAATTCCAGACATCAACTGCTTTCTTCTTGCCACCCATTCTGTGGTGTGATAGGGTTTACTTCTTTCAATTTCTCCAGTGGATTTACATACTTCTCTCATCTTGCCTCCTTCGTATCTTTTCCTTTCCAAAATGACTTTTATGGTAGATACTTTCCTTCCATCTCCTTGATAAAATGATTTAAATATAATTTTCTATGTGTATATCTACAACCCTACTCAAATTAATGTTAGCCTCTACGTCAATAATTATTAATTTGTATCTCTTTTGGGATTTTGCTAGGGTGACATCATTTATCCTAGTCACACTTTCTTGTGTTGGCATGCCATATTTCTTTGATGAATTGTCATATGTGCTTTCATGTCACCATGATCTTTCTATCATTTCTATTTCCTTCCATGTTGGTTGTGGCCTACAATTCCAATTTTAGACATATTACAATATTATCGCTTGGTAATTAATATTGATCCTTTTATAATGGAAGATCTTCCAGATGAATGGTTCGAATGCCCTCATGATCATTGTTTTATGATTGGCACCTTTTTGCATCACATCAATCTCCCTATCCTGTATGTGCCACAAAATCTAAGGAGATCACATCCTTCTAAACCTATGCTTCATTGGATTTCCTATGATTGGTTTCTAAAACCACCTCAACTTCCCATGCTTTATGCATCTGATAGCATTTGGTATCTCATACTTTCTAAATCTATTTTACATTTATTATGTATCTTTATTTCTTTTCATAAATTGTGACATGCCCCATGGATAGGTCATCGCTTAGCTGGGGGGTAACGCTATCCTATTTCTACCTTGTAATTTTTTATGACCACTTGATTCACAAATTGGTACGCCTTAGCTTCACTATACTCTACAATAAAATCTCTCTTATCAATCATTTCAACCTACTTGCCTATCACTTTTCCATAATTTTATTTTTCTCAAACCATTTTTTTCTTATTCACTAGTTACTATTTTTAAAAACCATTTCCTAGAAACATTTATTAGTGATTGTCTTGGTTAGTTATTTTTCTCCTATTTTCTATTGTGGAAACTTCCTAGTACACTCATGGAAAGATACCGTCATCCTCACTATTAATCCACTTCCATGGAAGAATTGTAGGCTCATAAGAACAAGAAGGTTTATAAGGCCTTTATGTAGGTGCAATAGAACGTCTACTTCAAGAAACTATGGGGGTATGATGGAAGTGTTCCTCAATAGTTTTCCTTGAATTTATGTTAGAATCAAGCATCTGTTTGAGGCTTGACATTTTCATTCATAGACAAAACAATTGTAGAGGTGTTTGTATTACCATTAATAGGAGAAAAATACCTTCTTGACAACTCCAAAAATGTTGTGGATATTAAGCAAGTCCAAAAGCAATTTCTAGATAGAGGTAAATTGGTTGAAATGGTTGAGGGGCTGTAGCATCCTAATATTGCACCCTGTACGTTAGGAAATAGGAAATCATCGCAAAACATTATAAACATAGTAGCTCAATCACAAAAGCATCCATTGCAATGAATCTATCCTAAGACACACTCAATAGAGACATGAAAGAAAAGCATTCAAAAGCAAAGAAATTAAGCAAACCAAAGACATGATTTGAATGCTCCTTCATGCGGCTCCATTGTTCTTGTTTCCTCCTCAAATGGTTTGGTTGTGGATCTCACCTACAAGTACACACACAATTGAAAGCAAGTAGACGGGATTTTTGATCAAGAGTACTAGAAGCGTAAATTCGATAGTCTGATTAAGGATTATTAGCTTTGATTGATGAAAATCATCCAATTTATAGAAGAATTGGAGAGATGACAAGATTAGCATGATGCAATTCAAATGGAAATTGCAAATCAATATGACAAATTATGACAAATTATGACAAATTATGCACTTTCTATGCAAAATTTGTTGATAGATGATTTATGACAAATTTTGACAATTTCTATGTCAAAATTGATTGATTGTCAATTATGACAAATTTATGACAAACTGACATGTCATTTCCATGAATTTAGGAGAGAAATAGGAGGAAAATGAAATTAGGAATTAGAAAATTAGGAAAATAGAAAAAGAGGAAAATTAGGAATTAAGCAATTGATGGAAATTAGAAATTAGGTAAATTAATTAATAATTTGTCATTTATTAATTAATTCACAAAGAGGAATAATTAGCCAATTAAATGAACATTTAATTGGAATGAGAAGACTTAGGATAAATAAACAATTTATTAATCCTAAAGGAAGAAAATGACACACAAGGTTAATTAATTCGATTCGATTAGGAGCATTCTATAGAGTAGTATAACTTTTTTTAATCCTTTCCCAAATTTCAGTCAACATAGTTGTCAAATGATACTGCATGCTTTCTCTCCATAATTTGTGTCATCAAACTTCAAGCCTTGAAGGTGTAGTCATGTGCCATTTGAGATCTTCCTCAAGCAATTAAGCTTCTTAAGAGGAACCTTGCTCTGATGCCAAATGTTGGACACACCACAAGACTGAGAGGGGGGTGAATCAATCCAGAGCACTTAGTTTCAGATCTTTAAACTCTAAACCTTAACTATATAATCACAACAACGATAAATTGTCAATGAGCACCACTTCAAATTGTACAAGAAACATATTTCTAAAGAGAATTTTGTTTCAAGTGTGACAAAGTAACTCCATGTCATCACATGAGTTCCTATCACCTCATCTGGTAACTCTTAGCTACACTATGATTTATTAAAAAAATGCATTAAAAGATCCAATAGTGAAAACCTTTGAGAATTGTTGGCTAGTTATTATCTAAAAACTAGATATTCGTCAGGTCATAACTACATAATAAAACTCAACAAAGAAAATAGACTTTGAGGTAGTTCTAAGCAGTAATGGATTAAAAAATAGGATACTACCAGTCCATTGTCAAACTAGAAAAAATGATAATAGAATTCCAGACATCAACTGCTTTCTTGTTGCCACCCATTCTGTGGTGTGATAGGGTTTACTTCTTTCAATTTCTCTAGTGGATTTACATAGTTCTCTCATCTTGCCTCCTTCATATCTTTTCCTTTCCAAAATGATTTTTATGGTAGATACTTTCCTTCCATCTCCTTGATAAATTGATTTATATATAATTTTTTGTGTATATCTATGACCCTACTCAAATTGATGTTAGCCTCTACGTCAATAATTATTAATTTGTATCTCTTTTGGGATTTTGCTAGGGTGACATCATTTATCCTAGTCACACTTTCTTGTGTTGGCATGCCATATTTCTTTGATGAATTGTCATATGTGCTTTCATGTCACCATGATCTTTCTATCATTTCTATTTCCTTCCACGTTGGTAGTGGCCTACAATTCCAATTTTAGACATAGTACAATATTATTGCTTGGTGATTAATATTGATCCTTTTATAATGGAAGATCTTCCAGATGAATGGTTCGAATGCCCTCATGATCATTGTTTTATGATTGGCACCTTTTTGCATCACATCAATCTCCCTATCCTGTATGTGCCACAAAATCTAAGGAGATCACATCCTTCTAAACATATGCTTCATTGGATTTCCTATGATTGGTTTCTAAAACCACCTCAACTTCCCATGCTTTATGCATCTGATAGCATTTGGTATCTCATACTTTCAAAATCTATTTTACATTTATTATGTATCTTTATTTCTTTTCATAAATTGTGACATGCCCCATGGACAGGTCATCGCTTAGCTGGGGGGAAATGCTATCCTATTTCTACCTTGTAATTTTTTATGACCACTTGATTCACAAATTGGTACGCCTTAGCTTCACTATACTCTATAATAAAATCTCTCTTATCAATCATTTCAACCTACTTGCCTATCACTTTTCCATAATTTTATTTTTCTCAAACCATTTTTTACTTATTCACTGGTTACTATTTTTAAAAACCATTTCCTAGAAACATTTATTAGTGATTGTCTTGGTTAGTTATTTTTCTCCTATTTTCTATTGTGGACACTTCCTAGTACACTCATGGAAAGATACCGTCATCCTCGCTATTAATCCACTTCCATGGAAGAATTGTAGGCTCATAAGAACAAGAAGGTTTATAAGGCCTTTATGTAGGTGCAATAGAACATCTACTTCAAGAAACTATGGGGGTATGATGGAAGTGTTCCTCAATAGTTTTCCTTGAATTTATGTTAGAATCAAGCATCTGTTTGAGGCTTGACATTTTCATTCATAGACAAAACAATTGTAGAGGTGTTTGTATTACCATTAATAGGAGAAAAATACCTTCTTGACAACTCGAAAAATGTTGTGGATATTAAGCGAGTCCAAAAGTAGTTTCTAGATAGAGGTAAATTGGTTGAAATGGTTGAGGGGCTGTAGCATCCTAATATTGCACCCTGTACGTTAGGAAATAGGAAATCATCACAAAACATTATAAACATAATAGCTCAATCACAAAAGCATCCATTGCAATGAATCTATCCTAAGGCACACTCAATAGAGACATGAAACAAAAGCATTCAAAAGCAAAGAAATTAAGCAAACCAAAGACATGATTTGAATGCTCCTTCATGCGGCTCCATTGTTCTTCTTTCCTCCTCAAATGGTTTGGTTGTGGATCTCACCTACGAGTGCACACACAATTGAAAGCAAGTAGACGGGATTTTTGATCAAGAGTACTAGAAGCGTAAATTCGATAGTCTGATTAAGGATTATTAGCTTTGATTGATGAAAATCATCCAATTTATAGAAGAATTGGAGAGATGACAAGATTAGCATGATGCAATTCAAATGGAAATTGCAAATCAATATGACAAATTATGACAAATTATGACAAATTATGCACTTTCTATGCAAAATTTGTTGATTGATGATTTATGACAAATTATGACAATTTCTATGTCAAAATTGATTGATTGTCAATTATGACAAATTTATGACAAATTGACATGTCATTTCCATGAATTTAGGAGAGAAATAGGAGGAAAATGAAATTAGGAATTAGAAAATTAGGAAAATATAAAAAGAGGAAAATTAGGAATTAAGCAATTGATGGAAATTAGAAATTAGGTAAATTAATTAATAATTTGTCATTTATTAATTAATTCACAAAGAGGAATAATTAGCCAATTAAATGAACATTTAATTGCAATGAGAAGACTTAGGATAAATAAACAATTTATTAATCCTAAAGGAAGAAAATGACACACAAGGTTAAATGATGAAATCACGAAACCCTAGAAGATGAATTAGGTCTTGATGAAAGATAATTAATTCGATTCGATTTGATTTTGGATTGATAAATGACCAATGTGATAAATGATTTAATTGATAAAATGCGCCAATTGACGAGGAACAATGACAAATTGATCCAAATTGAGATGATTCAGAAAGACGACGATTGATGACAAATCGATCGCGAAATGACAAGATTGACAAGAGGACATGGATTGATGACAAAATAGATTGCAAGACGACAGGATTGAAAAATGACCATGATTGATGACAAATCAATTGCAAAATGACAAGATCGAACATGACAATGACCGATGACAAATCGATTGTTAATCGACAAGATTGATAAGAGGACAATGATCGATGACAAATCGATCGCAAGATTGACAGGAGGACAAAACCCTAATTAGGATTGACGATGTCCAAAATAATGACAAATGAGTATGCACATTGATGCAATAAGATAGAATCGATTAAAATCATGACTGGATAGTGTTGTTGACAAGACCAAATTCGAGAGTGAGATAACTGAAGAATGTAGAAGAATGACTCGATGCTCGCAAATGATAAAAACCAAGTGCAAATCATAGGAGAAATGTTAATGCGACGCAAAAACCTAAAATGAGGCAATGCGCAAATGTTAAAGTATGACTCCGCAAGCTTTGACCATTTTTAGGTGTCTACATTTTTCCCCTCTTTGAGACAATGCGATTTTAAGCGTTGTTTCAAAGAACAATAATGAAAATACCCTAGACAATAACAATGACATATGCATGCCCCCTTGAGGAATTGGCCGGAAACATGCAGAGAATAGGCCAATTGATCGATAAGAATGATAGGATCGAACGGACTGACAATCAGAGATCGGATGCATGAAGGACAAGCAATTGAAGAGGCAAAAGACCACGACCAACATAAGATGGAGAGGGTGCACGTCCATCTATGCACTGACAAAGATCTATAAATGGGATCAAGAGAGTGACAATTTGCTCATTTGCAATAGCCAAGGAGGAGAATTTGTTACTTTGGACAAGGACACGTGCAGATAGATGGTGAACATTCCAATGGCGGATCACCTCGATGAACGTGTACGCACATTCAGATGACCGGACGATGCAGGAGCAGCGATATGGATCTCAAATACCCATGTTTTCAATTTCATGAATTTTAATTGCATGCGAGACATTGCGGGGCCCACAGGGGATGCAGAAGAGGACTCCTGCGCTTGTGTAGGGCGAAACCTGCGCTTGTGTGGGGTCTGCTGCGCTTGTGTAGGGAGACACAAGCGCAAGTTACCTGACACAGGCGCAGGTTACCTAACACAGGTGCAATTGTGCATTTTTTACTCAATTTTGGTTCGAAACTGCATGCAAATGATTCGGAAAGGGGGGATAAGGGTAGGATAGATCAGTGTAGATGAAAAACACCCTGATTAGGCATGAAAATGAGGAAATGCAACCCGTAGGAGCAAACCCTAAAACTGACAAAAATATGCCCCAATTGTGATGCAGAGTCAACAGTATCCGTTGATCACACGAGAGAACTGACCAGATTGCTTCATGCTACGACATAGACTCAGGAGCACAGAGAGAGATACCTTAGCAGAACTGGGGATATACTATGTCGCGTTCATGCCCGAGATTAGGGCAAACACAGGACTACTTACCGCATTGGCAGAGCGATGGCATTCAGAGACTTTGTCCTTCCATCTGGCAACTGGAGAGGCGACGGTGACATTGGAGGATGTATGGCGTATCCTCTGCATTCCGATTCATGGAGAGATGATAGAGTATGATCCAGTGATAGGGAGAGATGCATTGTGCAGATTGTTTGAGTGCGACACAGATGATCTGGATATCGTCGAGAGGGAGATCGGCTGGGAGACTATGGCAGCGGAGTATGATCAGCGATACGTGGTGATAGCAGTGGTGATAGCATGTCTACTAGCAGGAGACAGACAAGGACATGGATTCCCTATTGGATGGGGAAGAGTGCTAGAGTGGATGGCGACAGAGGGGACAGTGTACGCATGGGGACCATGTGTACTGGCTATGCTGTATTTTCAGCTGCATCAGATAGCATATCAGGGAGTTCAGACTTTGAGCTGTGGAGTCACACTGCTGTAGGTATGGGCATTTGAGCACATAGCCATATGTCGACCAATCACAGATAGACAGGTAGTACCACACCGACCATATGTGTATTGCTATGGTGGAGCACTGAGATAGGGTCCTTTTGGATACATACTATATTGGCGACATGAGCTAGACAGACTGAGAGAGTTCATATGGAGGCCATATCGTGATTGTCCGGGATGGTCAGATGATATTGATGAGCTACCATATTGCAGACAGGAGAGGTACTTGATTGGGCAACCAGTGAACCGCCAGAGAGAGTCAGACGACAGTTTGGAGAGAGACAGGATGTACCTAGGAGGACTGCACACTTTGCCCGATCTCACAGAAAGACGAGTCAGTGGGGGAGTATGATTCAGCCACACATAGCCTATGCCGACTTTGCACAGCTACAGCCGAGACAGTGGGATTGGAGGTCAGATGTGGTGGATGCTGGGATGATAGATGAGTATGATAGATGGTTTGCACGATGACGGCCAGTGCCATTGACAGATCCGAACATTCCAGTGCCAAGGCGACAGGAAGACTTCCCACTCATAGGAGAGGAGGAGGGAGATGAGGAGGACAAGGAGGAGGACGGTGATGAGGATGGGGATGATGAGGATGGAGACGAGGATGAGGGCGGGGATGACGAGGATAGAGACAAGGATGAGGATGAGGATGACGGAGATGGGGATGGGGATGACGAGCAGGAGGCATGGCAGGATATACCCATAGAGCCGGAGATAGCTAGGACAGAGGAGATGGAGATGTGTAGGGCTACCATTGCGAGCCAGCAGGATCACATTGCGACATTAGAGAGACAGCAGGATCAGTTTAGAGCGAAGATAGCTAGACTCACAGCGGCTCGAGATGCAGCGATTGCTCAGGCACAACGAGAGGAACAGAGAGTCACTGAGTATATTGGGTCAATTCGGGATGCCAATGTACGGGAGCTAGGACAGATGCTTGTAGAGACCGGAGAGGAGATATGCCATTGGAGGACACTATACGAGAGTGCAGTTCCACCAGAGCAGAGAGCACCTTCATATTGGGCACGATCGAGGACAGAGAGCAGGGCACGCTCTCAGAGGTCATTGAGTAGCATGGGGGTGAGTGGACCTATGAGACCACCACAGCCAGGACCAGGAGGGACATCATCCACGAGACATGGTAGGGATGAGGAGGACAGAGGGAGCACCCAGTGACAGAGACATGTGCTCCTTACGACAGACAGTGGACATTATGTAGTTTAACATTTTGTAGTCAGCCTGCAGGCCATACTTAGGACAGACAGTCCGATTTTGTACTCCGATATTATGATGATATATGATATGATATGCATCGATATGATGAGATGCAAATGACTTGTGACTGATAGTTATTTTTCATGTATGGATGACTTATGCATTGTTTATGTACCATTGTGGAACATGTATGGATGCATTTTTTTTTTATGTGTTTTTGATGTATTGATAATATGAAATGGATAAAAAACTTGATATGATGCTCGATGTAATGCAAATGTACTAACCAATGAATGCAGGATGCAACATGTATGGTTGGAAATCAGAGCACTAGACCGAACTGACCAGCCAACCGGACGGAAGAAATGTTAGTAAGAAGAAAATGAAATAGAGAATAGTTAGAGATGAAGAAAAACTTGCTTTCAGTAATGCACTTTGTAGGTGAGAACCTTTATTTTTATGTAGCAAAATGGATGCGTAGCATCATGGCATTGAAGGCCAGAGCTGAAATGCAACCCTTTTTTGCAAAAGACAGACACATCACAGACAAACAAAAAATCACAACAAAAAAGAAACAGACCATGAACCATCCCGATCACTCTAAGTCCCTTAGTGACATCATCAAGCAACATAGGAACATGATCGAAGCCAAAGATAAATCAATAAAAAGATAAGATGCACACATTCCAATAAATCAAACAAACACCTTGATCTTCATTGTCAAAAGTTGAAAGTGCTGATAGGATGATCATGTTGTCTGGTTTCAGGACATGTGGTACCCCGTCTAAGACAGGACACAGTCTGGTTTCAAGTATACCACACCCTGTATAAGACCCATGATAGTGTGCCAAGGACGAATGATTTTGAGGGTGATTGATATGACAATGTTGATCAGTTTTGAATGTTTGGTTCGATGGAAAAAGGTTCATCCGTTTAAGCGTGATTTCATTAAAGCACAGTGTTGGATTGTGTGTCGTTGGATGCATGCTCAGCGATCTGTCTATGCACAAAGAGAGATCCTTTATTGCAAAATGCGTGTTTTTGGATTTTAATGTTTTTGAAATGTTTTTGCTCATTTTTTAAGGACTTTTATGACTTTTTATGGATTATTTCAGGACATTTTTCAATTTTTTTGAATTATTTCAGGACATTTTTCAATTTTTTTATGATTTTTTCAGGACATTTTTCAATTTTTTTGAATTATTTCAGTACATTTTTCAATTTTTTTATGATTTTTTCAGGACTTTTTTCAATTTTTATGATCTTTTTTCAGGACTTTTTTCAATTTTTTTGATCTTTTTTCAGGACATTTTTGAATGCAAAAGTTCCAGTGATCGATCATGACAAGGGAAACACACCCAATGCGCATCTGAAAGACATACATAGACCGGGACCAAAACATATGTACAAGAAACCGGGGTATGCAAGACAATGATGTTGACCAATAACAGGCCTGGGAGAGAACATTGGGTCAAGACAAAGATAGACGTGAGAAACCGGCTGAGAAAAAGCATAGATGCGAGATCATGATAGATGACGGAGCAACGATCTCATTTTACACATGGCACCTGTTTGCCAGGTTTTCACCAAGGTACTTGCCCCGAGTGCTTGTTTGCCAGGTTTTCACTAGAGGGCGAATCATTTTTTTTCTTTACTTTTTTTTGCTTTTTTTTTTTTTTTGTATTTATCTCTTTTTTTCATTTTTTTGTATTTTTCAGGATCCTATTTGCAGAAGTACTGAAAGAAAATTATGCCCAGTACTTGCGAAGATGCATGTTGTTTATAGGATCAGACAGAGGTTCACCTTCGGGGGTAGCAAGCTGATATGCCCCCGAGCCATATGCTGCAGTTACTATGAAAGGACCAACCCAATTAGGTTCAAATTTCCCTTTGATGATATCAGTAGACTGTGCATTCTTAGGGTTTGCCTTTAAAACCAGATCTCCCACTTTGAAGTGTCGCCCTTTGACCTTCTTATTATAAGAGCGACAGAGACAATTTTGATATGCTTGCAAATGTGTCAGAGCTGTCTGACGTTTCTCATCTAACATCTCAAGCTCATGCAGCCGAGAGACTCTGTGTGTCTCATCATCAATTAGATGTTGCAAGGAAACACACAAGGAAGGAATCTCCACTTCCAAGGGTAAAATAGCTTCTGCACCATACACCAAAGAATAAAGTGTTGCGCCAGTAGGTGTGCAGATAGAAGTGCGATAGGCCCATAGTGCTGGATTCAACTGAACATGCCAATTGCGGCCAGCATCATTGACAACCTTTTTCAGGATCTTGATAATGGTTTTATTGGATGCCTCGGCTTGACCATTTCCCTGTGGATAGTATGGACTGGAGAAATGGTGTTGGATATGAAATTTTTCACAGAGTTCTTTGACATCTTTATTCTTGAAGGGACGACCATTATCTATGACTATGGCAAGGGGAACCCCATACCAGCATATGATATAATTCAGCAAGAATTTTGAAATTTGGACACCCGTTATATAGGTCATGGGGATAGCCTCGATCCATTTTGTAAAGTACTCTGTAGCTGTAATGATGAACTTGTGTCCATTTGCAGAGGTCGGGTGAATCTTGCCAATAAGATCCAATCCCCATTGAGAAAAAGGCCATAGAGATATGACAGAATGAAGCTTGGGCTGGTGCATGAATGTAGTTTCCATGAATCTGGCATTTGTAGCACTTCTTAACAAAATCATGAACATCTTTTTCCAGAGTGGGCCAATAATACCCAGCACGAATCAACTTTTTAGCTAAGCTTAGACCATTGAAATGGCCTCCACATATACCATCGTGAATCTTGTGTAAAGCTGTTTGTGCTTCGTCAGAATCCAAACACCTGAGGAGGGTATGGTCAAAGGAACGGTGGTAAAGGGTGTCGGTGATGATGACATATTTGGCTGTCTGTCGAATAAAGGCTCGGCGTTGGTTAGCAGAAAGGTTGGGTGGTAAGGTTTGGGATTTCAAATATTGATAGACGTCATTGTACCATGGGGAGTTGGGACCAACAAGAATGCACATCACATCTGCTGTCGGAATGTCAAAAGAAGGAACCAGCAATTGTTCAACTAAAAATTCACATTTGTCCATATTGTTTGGCATATTTAACATGGAGGCAATCGTAGCCATTGCATCTGCCGACTTGTTTTGCATTCTGGGAACTTGATTGAAATGGATAGCCGTGAATTTGGTCTTGAAGAAATCTACCATATGCTTATAGGGAATAAGATTTTCATCTTTTGTTTCATAGTCATCATTCACTTGTCGAATGACTAATTGAGAATCTCCATAGACTTGCAAATGCTTGATGTTCTAGTGGACTGCTACTCGGAGTCCTGTGACTAGTGCTTCATACTCTGCAATGTTATTGGTACAGTGGAAAGTTATTCTGTAAGACTTTGGAATAGCGTCACCTTGAGGGGTGACAAGCAAGATGCTGGCTTCGGACCTGAACTTAGTATGGGACCCATCAAAGTATAACTTCCATTCATTAGAGGATGTGAAAGCAAAGACTGATTCATCTGGAAAATCGGTCAACATGGGATGATCATCAGAAATAGGAGCCTCTACAAGTTGATCTGCTATGACTTGTCCTTTGATGGCCTTTCGCTCCATATACTCAATGTCAAATTCACTGAGAATCATGACCCATTTTGCTAGGCGACCCGTCAAAGCTGCTCGGCTAAGCAAATATTTTAAGGGATCAATTTTTGCAACCAACAATGTTCGGTGGCTCAGCATATAATGTCAGAGTTTCTGCGTTGCAAATACCACTGCTAAGCATGCCCTTTCAATAGTTGAATAATTGAGCTCATAGCCTACCAGTGTCCGACTGATATAGTAAATAGCTCACTCTTTGCCATTCTCATCTTGTTGGGCCAAGAGAACTCCTAATGTCATTGCAGTGGCAAAAATATATAATGAAAATGGCTTTCCATCTATCGGAGGCATTAGAATAGGTGGCGACAACAAATATTCTTTAAGGTCTTGAAAAGCTGCTTGACATTGCTCAGTCCATTTGAAAGCGACACCTTTATGCAATAGATGTTGGAATGGATGACATTTGTCGGCCAACTGAGCTATGAAATGGCGGATTGACTGGAGCTTTCCTTGCAAACTTCTTAATTGTCGGAGATTTGAAGGTGGAGGCATATCCATTATTGCTTTGACTTTGGCAGGGTCAACCTCAATGCCTCGGTGAGAAACAATGTATCCTAGTAACTTTCCAGCTGTGACACCAAATACACACTTCTTTGGATTGAGCCTGAGTTTGTAGGTCTCCATTCGGTCAAAGATCGGGCCCAGGATGGCTAGATGACTATCTCGAGTGACAGATTTGCATAACAAATCATCAACATAGTCTTCCATCAAAGTGTGCATGAAATCATGAAAAATGGTCGTCATTGCTCTTTGATATGTTGCGCCTACATTTTTAAGACCGAAGGGCATCACGTTCCAATAGTAGGTACCCCAAGCACAGGTGAATGTTGTCTTATGCTTATCTTCAGGAGCAATGCGAATTTGGTTATAGCCAGAGAAACCATCCATTAATGAAAGCATCTCATATCCAGCTGTCATGTCCACTATGATGTCTATGTTTGGCAATGGAAAATCATCTTTAGGGCATGCTTTATTGAGATCCCTAAAATCTGTGCAGATTCTGATGCCCCCAGTTACTTTGCTAACTAGTACTAAATTTGAAATCCAGTCTGCATAATCAATGGGTCTGATGAAGCCCACATCTAGCAATTTTTTTAGTTCCACTTTGACCAAGAGAGCCACCTGAGGATGCATCTTTCTAAGTTTCTGTTTGACAGGCTTGGCATCAGCTTTTAGTGGCAAATGATGAAGAACAAATTCTGGATCAAGGCCAGGCATATCTGCATAGGACCATGCGAAGCTGATCTTCTTCTCAAGAAAGAAATTGACAAAATCTACTTTTTCCTGTTGTGAGAGAGAAGCGGCAAAATGAATGACCTTAGGGTTGTCAGGTGTACCCAAATTGATTTCCTCAGTCATTTCCACAAGTAATGTTGATTTGTCTTGACTTGATAGGGGTATGTCCACTCTTCCACCTTTGGGTGCCTTAGAGAGGTTTTCACCCGCAGGTATGTCTTTTCTTTTTACTTTTGTATGATCAGAGAGTGCCTTACGATTTTCACCCAAAGATCTATTCTTTTGATTTTTTACTATTTCTTTTCTTTTTTCATTTTGATGACTAGAAGAGGGAGTTGACTCCCTAGAATATGCCGTGGAATCCAAGTCAATAGAAAATCCTACCTTGTGATCACCTTGTGGTATGCCTTCCCGTAGTCCAAGGAATTCTACAATTGCTTCGTCATTTTGAAAATAGTCCAATGTGAGCGGTTCTTGTTGGTCATGTTGGATAAGCTGGGGATAGATGAGGGGCATGTCATCATCAGTTGTAAGGAGAGAGAGGGCTGATATGGTAAAGATATGAACATCTGTAGTGTCACTATCTGAACTGCTTGTATCGGATTCAAAGCTTGGATCCCAAAATGTCTCTATCCAAGCATGGGGACAGGTTTTAGGAAGAGGAGTTATTTCATGTTTGTCTTCCATAGGCAAATTATCAGGGTCAATGAAAATATTGTCGAGGGCATAGGAGCTAGAAGAAAAAGAACTCCACTCCCAATCATTAGAATCAGTTTCAAATCGCGTGTCCTCAGGTGTTATTTCATCGTCAGAATCACGCCCTTTTCGACATGTGGGCACTTTGGTAGATGTGGATCCAATTTGCAACGGTACAAAACCTAACCCTAAAGTTGGAGGTCACCTCTTGGGTATGACAAGTTCTAGCCTTCCATTGTTGTTCAGGCCTAAGCCACTGCAACCATCATATCCTTTCTTTTGTAGCATAGTTAATCCTTTGCCATATCATTCCACTGGCAACCTGACAAGTGGGGTCTCAGTTGGATCTTTATAAAGCCAATCTATGACATCATCATCTACAGTTTCTTTGTCAAGTTCACCCCATCTTGTAAATGTAGTAGGAGGCTGATATTGAATAATGACCTTAGGTTCCTTTTGCAATAAATGCGGTTTGCCATATGATTTTGGAGATATTGGCAAATTCCCGATGAGGAATGTCTGATCCATTGAATATTCTCCACATCCTTGGTCTTGTATCTTCAATTTTCCTTTGACAACATCTAATAATTGATTAGGATCCACATAGTTATGTGATTTGGCCTCTCCGTTGACTGGGACTTGCTGCTGAGGGGTATCCTTTAGCATAGCACAAAATTGGAATGGATTAGGATCTCCCGGAATGGTTATC
The DNA here is from genome assembly GCF_030272615.1 of Cryptomeria japonica. Taxonomy (NCBI): domain Eukaryota; kingdom Viridiplantae; phylum Streptophyta; class Pinopsida; order Cupressales; family Cupressaceae; genus Cryptomeria; species Cryptomeria japonica. The sequence goes on along the minus strand of NC_081408.1, from coordinate 383,005,315 downwards.
TCAGTTCCATTATAAGGATATTTTAAACATTGATGATAGGTGGATGGAACAGCTTTCATTGCATGAATCCATGGATGGCCAAGGATCATATTATAAGGGAGATCAAGGTCTAGGACTTGCAGGAAAGTGTTTTCTATCACTGGACCAACTCTGATAGGCAATGTAATTATCCCTTTGGATGGGTGCTCAGCATCATCATAGGCTTTAATTGTTATTCTTTTAGAAGCATCAATGTCATTCTTTGTATACCCAAGGCCAATAACCACTCTCAAAGTACAAATATTAAGACCTGCTCCGCCATCTATCAAGACTCGTCAGATTTTGCAGTTATAAACAAAGACTTCAAGGTGTAAAGGATCATTGTGAGGGAGTTTATCAGGTGAGTTATCATTGTCAGAAAATGCGACATTTTGGGAAATGGCTAAATGTCCAATCCAGGCTTGAAACTGGTCAACATCAATATCTATCAGAATAGTGGACTCAATTAAAGCCTTATCCAGGATTGCACAATGCATGGGAGACATTTTTAGTAACTCAAGGATTGATATTTGTGCAGGTGTCTTTCCTAGATGATCCAAAAGATTATACTGACTTGCAGGAGTTGGCTTGGGAGGAGCTGCAGGAGCGCCTTTCAGGACTATCTTGGATCGACGAGTGGTGACTACACAAGAAGGATCTTGTCCCTTTATTCTCAGGGTAGAAACATACTTAGTTGAAGCACGAAAACAATTAATGACATTATTATAACCAGAACTTGCATAATTGGCCGTTTGGGCAGAGTTGGAAGAAGACGCTTTACCCTTGTCATGATCAAGCAAAGGAGTTTTAAAAATAGTATGATCAGTGTTAGAGGTCGGATGGGGTGGATCTACCTCAATTACTCCTTTCTCTAATAAATCTTGAATCATGTGTTTCAATTGAAAATAGGATGCAGTTTTGTGTCCTTTGGACCGATGATATTCACAGTATGCCTTATCATTCCACCAATGCGGTTTTACCACTGGTTCTGCCTTGATATCTGGTAGCTTAATAAATTTTGCTTGTATCAATTGTCTCATTACTGATTCAATAGGCTCTCTCAATGGCGTAAATTGTCGAGGAGGCCCATCCCGCGATCGAAAGGGTTTGCGCTGCTGGTTTTGTTGTTGACCTTGTTGTTGGTTATACTGTTGAGTGTGCTATTGTTGAGCAGGCTGTTGAGTCACATTGCTCATTGGTGCTTGATTTTGTTCCATAGTTGACATATTAGGAATACTCAATTTCTTGATCGTGAATGGGGGTTGATTTGCATTCACCGCTCTTGCATCAACAACTCCATCATTAGTGACATTCTTGTTCTTATACCAAAATTTGTTTCTATCTCCCGAATAATTGGTGTTATCACTGTCTTTATTGAGCTTAATAATTCCCTTGGCTATAAGAGTAGTTTCAATATTCATCCCTTTCTTAATGAGTTTCTCAATAGTACTGGGACTTTTCAATTTTAGCTCATACATTATTTTTGGGACCAAATTTTGGATGAACAAATTCACTTGTTGTTCTTCAGGTATATCGAGGGAAGAATGACTATACAAGCTTCACCATCGTTGCAAAAAAGTCACTAATGGTTCACCTTGCTTTTGCTTGGTGTTGCATAGATCTGACATAGTCACATCACTGCCAATGTTAAATCAAAGTGAGATATAAACTTTTGAGCCAATTCAGACCAAGTCTTTATATTTCCTGGCAAATGCGAATACCAATCCATGGCTTGTCCCGTGAGACTTCGTGCAAATAATCGCATTAAATATGTATCCTCATAGCTCACTTCAGTACATGCCATGAAAAATGCACGAATGTGATCTTTTGGGTTGCCATTCCCTTTATATTTCTCAAAATTAGGTGCTTCAAAATGCTTAGGGAATGGAGGCATGTATACACTCTTGTCAAATGGATTAGGACATAAATCTTGGTTTGTATACAAATTCTTTGTTCCTTTAGTTTCTAATGCATCAACTTTTCATTGTAACTGCTCAAGTTGTTGTGCAATTGTATCAGATTGCAGAGGTCCATCATTAATCCCGGTTGGTATTCTTTGTCGATACATCGCATTTCCGATCAGTTGTTGATACTCTGAAATGGCCGTTTTTGGTGTCTCCGGCACATAAACTTCTTGGTACATTGCTTGTTGTTGTGGTTGCACTATGCCTTGATATTGACCTTGTTGTTGTGCTTCTTGGAGCCTAGATTGAGATTGCAATTGAGTAGGTTGTTGATATTGCACAGGCGCCAATTGCGGTTGTGAAGTAGGATAGCTTACTTGCCTTGGCACATACTGAGGCACATGTTGTTGATGTTGACGAATCAGAATTTGTTGACTTTGTGCCAATTGTTGTCGCGGTGTATATCCCATCATTTGTAAAAAACTTTGTTTAGGTGCTTTTCGTTGCTTCTCCTTTGGATGGGGTATACCACTTGCATTAACTTGCTGTGTTTTTTGTCCAATCCATTGTGATGGTTGCAAGTTTGCATTAACTTGTAATGGTGCCGAAGGTGCTGCAATTTGTTGTCGAATGCGAACTTGTTGTTGTTGCAAATTACTTGTTTGCACATTCAATTGTACCTTTTGTATATTACTAAATTGTTGCAACAATTGTTGTTGGTGCAAACCACTATCTGTAGCTCTTTGTGTTGCCATTATTGAAGGATTTGTCGCAATAGTGTTTGGCAAAGATATTGAACTTAACGGGACATAAGAACTTTGTTGCATCATGGAGTTATTTTGGACATTGTTGACATTAGGCATTCCAGTTGTGAAGCTTTCCTGCATCTTAGATTTTGATCCCACTTTATGCATGTAAGGAACCACTTCTTGTTGAGGGACAGCTGTGAATGCTTGCGTGTTCTTCATTTGATCTTGTGTTACAGGCGTTGAATTGAATAGTGGATTATTTATTGTCTCAAATGGTGACTTGTGAGGAATAGTCACTGTCAATGCCTTTGAAGCACGTTTGCTCATCAGTGTAGGTTGAGTTGCTTGATGTGTATTGTCTTCATTTGGATGTGGGGAAAAGCTTAACAACTCACTGCTTTGTTGTTCTTGCACATTGATTTGGTCACTTGAAGAGGTCACATTACTCATCATGTTAAGATATTTTTGTGGAAACATCTTAAAGACCTTGTTCAAGAACTTATCCATCTTTTTTGTTACCTTTGGATCTTGAAGGAATATGTCAACATCATCCGAAGCATCGAAATCAGATGAAGAATCTGGTTGGACATTTGGATTCGTTTCTTGTTGAATGCCTTGATCTGAACCGAATCCTTGTGAGAGGGTTTGTTCTTCATATAATGTTTGAGTTTGAATGTCATGTTGCAAGTTTGGTTGGTTCCAATTGAAAGGCGCACTTCCTCTAGGAGTTGGTGGAACACTCCCATGTCCTGGTTTCATAGGTACAAACAATGGTTCATATAATGGAGGTGGTCCAAGTTGAACCGTTCCATATGGTGGTAGGGATGTGTTTAATGAACCTTCAATTTGTACTGTTTGACTGGTTTGAAACTGCAAATTTGTTGTGTTGTCCATGGGTTGATACATTGGTTCGCCCATCTTTTTAGATTTAGATCTTGTCTCAATAGGCATGTCACTTATGCCAATGCAATGTTTTTGGAATTTTCAAGGATAATGTATGATATGCAACTAAATGCAAACTAGATAGACGAGCATGCAATCTATGTTTTTGGTTGTTTTGAAGATTTTGACAAACTTTTGAAATGCAAATCTGAAAAGAGACCCTTAGGAAATTGGAATGATGTATAGACCTCAAAGGACAAAAGGACTTAAGTGACAAAAGGACAAATGACAAAGTCTCCCCTATATGCTTGGATACTAAGCTAGGTTTGACCAAATGATATTGATGACAAAAGGACAAAAGGTTGACAAGGTCTAGACTTCTTAACAATGACTTAGGGTTTATCAAAGATTTGGATTACCCAAGTATGACAAAACTTAGTTTTGACACTATATGCTAAGGGAAAATTAATATGTAAGTGACCCTAATATGATATGATAATGACCTAAGCTTAATGAAGAAACCTAGGGTATGCAAAGTGTGAATGTATGACTTTAATGCAAGAGGACATATGCAAATGGATGACTCTTATTGATATGCAAAGGAATATGACTTAGGTGAAACCTAACCTTGGTACTTGACAATGACTTTTGCAAAATGCAACCTAGGATGAACCTAAATGTAAGTAACATGCTTGTTGAGACAAGATCTTGAACTATATTTGACAACCATGTTTGAAAGTGTGCTTTGAAGATTTGTTGGACCTTTGTTGGATGAATGTCTCTTGTGTTTAATCTTATGTTGGATCAATTTGTTTTGCTTTTTGAAATGGGATGCAATTCAACTTTTGACAAGCAAAGAATACAAGATATTGCAACTTAGACTCAAGACAATCATGCTCATTTCCACATTTCTTATGGTAGGCAAAGACATTAGGTACTTGAGAGGTAGACTCATTATGAGATTCAAGGAGAATACATAGATGCTTGACCCCATGGGCTCCCCTCCACGGCACTCACTTCTCAGGGCAGCCAAGCATCAGTCCCCATGGAAATCTCCCCATGGCAAACTTAGTATCTCTTCCAAGTATCCGAACTTGTCCTTCTCAAGCAACTAGAAGGGTTTTTGGCCTCTAAAAACAAGGTGTTTAGTAAGGATTTCTATTAAGTGTTACTCCTTGATGTCACGCAAGCGTGATTGAGACATTAAGCCCATCAAGATACCAAACACATGTAGTCGCGCAAGCACGATTTAGACCAAGAGGCCCTACTTAGATGTTGATATGAGAAAGAGTTCAAGGGTCATCACTTCCCAAGTAACTACAATTCCCACGTAACCCTTCCTTCAAAGCTTTCGCTCATCGGGTATTTTTTTATAGTGAGTTAGAATGCCAAGGTATTCTAGCCATACTCACTTTGGGTCGTTCCCTTCTCACGATTATCACTTGCTTGCCAAAGCAAAGTGGTCGGGAAGGCAGGCCCTCTAAAGGAGACAAACAGTCAACAACACAAGCATGGTATCGAAGATCTGGATTTCTGATCACCCTAAGAAGGATGAGAGAATACTCTCCTACTCCAATGTCATACTCAACAATCAAAGCAAACAAATGTTCATTCCAACCTATTTAGAAATCACTAGGTGCCTAAAAATTAAATGCAAACACAAAGTTTGATTGTTTCTCCAAGGCAACCTGCAAAAACCCAAGTTAGAAGTTTGATACGCTTATTCTTTGACTTTCGAATCTGCACAAAGCATGTTAGTAGTTTGATTTATTATCTTTTCCATGCGTATGCCAAGATTCTGCACAGATAATTAGTACCAAAATCCAAAGCACAGAAAACAGAATGCAAAAACACAACAAATTTCAAGTAAACACTACATTTTTTACCTCTATTCTGGACTTTACACAGGTGCAGAACCCATGACACAGGCACAGAATGTAGGACACAAGCGCAGAATGTCTTCTACATAGGTGAAGAATGCTCAACACAAGCGCAGGATGCAGGACATAGGCATAGAAGTCTCCAGAAAACCCTGCACGACCCTGTTTTTGGGTTTTTTGGCCTGCAAATCAACTTGAGAGCACTCAAAACACCATAAAGAGGTTAGAAGGTTAGTGTTCACATCGGGTTCACCAATTAATGTACGTTAGGAAATAGGAAATCATCACAAAACATTATAAACGTAATAGCTCAATCACAAAAGCATCCATTGCAATGAATCTATCCTAAGACACACTCAATAGAGACATGAAACAAAAGCATTCAAAAGAAAAGAAATTAAGCAAACCAAAGACATGATTTGAATGCTCCTTCATGCGGCTCCATTTTTCTTCTTTCCTCCTCAAATGGTTTGGTTGTGGATCTCACCTACAAGTGCACACACAATTGAAAGCAAGTAGACGGGATTTTTGATCAAGAGTACTAGAAGCGTAAATTCGATAGTCTGATTAAGGATTATTAGCTTTGATTGATGAAAATCATCAATTTATAGAAGAATTGGAGAGATGACAAGATTAGCATGATGCAATTCAAATGGAAATTGCAAATCAATATGACAAATTATGACAAATTATGACAAATTATGCACTTTCTATGCAAAATTTGTTGATTGATGATTTATGACAAATTATGACAATTTCTATGTCAAAATTGATTGATTGTCAATTATGACAAATTTATGACAAATTGACATGTCATTTCCATGAATTTAGGAGAGAAATAGGAGGAAAATGAAATTAGGAATTAGAAAATTAGGAAAATATAAAAAGAGGAAAATTAGGAATTAAGCAATTGATGGAAATTAGAAATTAGGTAAATTAATTAATAATTTGTCATTTATTAATTAATTCACAAAGAGGAATAATTAGCCAATTAAATGAACATTTAATTGCAATGAGAAGACTTAGGATAAATAAACAATTTATTAATCCTAAAGGAAGAAAATGACACACAAGGTTAAATGATGAAATCATGAAACCCTAGAAGATGAATTAGGTCTTGATGAAAGATAATTAATTCGATTCGATTTGATTTTGGATTGATAAATGACCAATGTGATAAATGATTTAATTGATCAAATGCACCAATTGACGAGGAACAATGACAAATTGATCCAAATTGACACGATTGAGAAAGACAATGATCGATGACAAATCGATCGCGAAATGACAAGATTGACAAGAGGACAAGGATTGATGACAAAATAGATTGCAAGACGACAGGATTGAAAAATGACCACGATTGATGACAAATCAATCGCAAAATGACAAGATTGAACATGACAACGACCGATGACAAATCGATCGTTAATCAACGAGATTGATAAGAGGACAATGATTGATGACAAATCCATCGCAAGATTGACAGGAGGACAAAACCCTAATTAGGATTGACGATGTCCAAAATAATGACAAATGAGCATGCACATTGATGCAATAAGATAGAATCGATTAAAATCATGACTGGATAGTGTTGTTGACAAGACCAAATTCGAGAGCGAGATAACTAAAGAATGTAGAAGAATAACTCAATGCTCGCAAATGATAAAAACCAAGTGCAAATCATAGGAGAAATGTTAATGCGATGCAAAAACCTAAAATGAGGCAATGCGCAAATGTTAAAGTATGACTCCGCAAGCGTTGACCATTTTTAGGTGTCTACACACCCCTTTATAATTTTGACCACATTTGTCTCCTTTCCTTAACGTTTGTGCTCTTAGGCCAGACTAGGACTTGATTATACTCGCATCATGCAAATATGGCTTCATTATATTGTTAATTACACCAATTTATCCCCTTGTCGTAGCCCAAAAATGGGGTAGGAATAGGGCACTAGGCCTTGGTCCTCCCTATTTGGGCCCCCCTTTAAACCCTTTTTTCCATTTCAAATTTGAGCTAGAAACCTAGCCATGTGTCAGCTCATCTCGGAAAATTAATAGGTTTTTCAATGAGAAAGTATAAAAGGAGGCTTTCCCCTCTCATTTTGGGATAGAGGCATAAATTACACGTACATTCAAACACACAAGTGACTGCATTCACACATTCAAGCAATTGAGAAAGTAATTGTAATACTCTAAAAATGGTCACCTAAACCATGGACCCCTAATCTCGACAACATCACCAAGGTCCTAACCAAAGGCAATTAAATCAACTTTGAGCACACAATTAATTAATTCTTCAATCATTAAATGTCACATGGCAAGTGAATTATTCTATATTAATTAAATATTTATTTAATTAATTAAATCATTCCAAGAAAATCATTTTGATCAATTATCCTATTTAATTTATTAAATATCCTAGCACATTTAATTAATTAATAAATTTCCCATTAATCATAAAAAAAGAATTAATTTATTACAAAAGAGGAATCAAAGAAATATGCAAAACAAGAGTTAAATTGAAAATAAAATAAAAAGAATTGAATTGAAAGAGAAATCAAACTTGAGATATTATTTCTTCTTCTAGATTGAGGGAACTTTCAATCAAAAAAGTAATTAAATGAATTATTAATCATTCTCTAAAATTAGAACTCAAAGCTTTTGAGAAAAGAAGTTCAGCTACATTGAAAAGACTTTTTTCTTGAATAAATCAAAGAATATGCATGGAATTACCTATTTTCATCTCAAGTGCATGGAAATAATTGAATTATATCTCTAATGCAAACTCAAACTTATAATTTGAATGCATTTCAATCAAACTATAATTGGAATCCATCTCAAGGTTAACTGAATCTGATCTCTCAATTATTTCAATTATCCAAAATTATGCTTTTTCTTGAATAATCTCAACCGCTCATTTCTAATTGATCTTGGCCATTGGTCTCTCTTGTGATTTGCTATAAATTCAGCCTTCATCTCTCATTCAAAATACCTTGGAGATTTAAATTTATTATACAGTTTTTGCTCTGGAGTCATTGAAGATATTGTGCTTGCTTTTTTTGAGATTATTGCATCTTATCTTTTCTTTTTGCATAATTAGTTCAGTTATGATTGTTTGAATTCATATAGCTTACTATTCATCCATCTAGCATAATCTTGCATCCATTTATCTTAATATCACGCTCATATAGATTAAATCCTTCATCTTGGTGTAGTCTAGTCACTAGTATTGCTTATACAAATCCGAGAGCAAGTCTATAATCGCATCTTTTAGAAGGTAATTGGTTGATTTTTTATGGTTTTATTATTCATGCTTATAGCTGTCTAACCATACATGTAATGAATTAATTGAAGTGTTGTGTCTTACAGCTTGCAGATACTTATTCCACTTTTCACACACACATTTCTGGCAACCACCGTGGGGCAAAAGACTACATCTTTTGGCCTCAAAGACTAACTTTTTCTTATATTTCAGATTTTTTATTTTTTTGGATTTTTGTTTGTACAGTTACTGCAAAATCTCGTATGAGATTTCCCATAGTGCTGAATGATAGACTGCAAGTATCATACGATCTCGTATGAATTATCGTACGACTCGGTGAGAATAGTCATACGGTATTTTGTGTTTTTGGGCTAAAAGCATATTTCATTCTTCAGATTTTCTTATTCAATTTTTATCATAATAACGTTGACCCTGACTTGTTGTTCATCTGTCTGAAGAATTTTCACAGCCTAATCAGTTTTTGTAGAATGCTTGTCGAAGAATATGCTTTTCAAACAAAGACAATATGACTACTGATTCATTGTCTTTGCAGGTTACCTAAGGAGATTTGAGTAAACATTGTGTATTCTTTAAATTCATTTTTAGGCACCTAAATTGCTATCTAGTTAAAGAACAAATCTATCTTTGGTGTTTTAAGAAAATTCTGAGAGGTAGGAGAGTATGCTCTTGTTTGCATGGACAATAAGAAATCCAGACCCTTGAGGATTTTTCTAAGTTTGAGATTTGTGTACCTTTAGCGGGCCTACCCTCCCGAGGAGCCTATAAGGCCAAAACCATTAAGGTCGGTGAGAGGGGAATGACCCAAGTGGGAATGACTAATGCCAAGTACTCTAACCCACTATTAAATAAACGTGATTTGATGAAAATCAAGTCAACGACAATGCTCAGGAATAGCTCTCCTCTGTACCTTCGGGTATATCAAACCTTGGTTTATAAGGCTGGGAGACCTCTTAATTGAGTTTATATCCTGACACGCTGAACAGATCCCTTACTAATTCCAATTAATATTAGAAGCTATCTGGTTCACCTCTGAAAGGGGGGATAATATTTGTCGAAGAGAGATAGTAACTCTCCCAAGATACTTGCCATTTCGTACCCCCATTAGTGTTTGGAGTCAACTAATACGGTGTCGAGAATCCATTGCATGAGACTCAGCAGCTGTATTTTGATTAGCTATTAGGTGTGTACCTGAGTCTGCAAGCAAAGGTTTTCTTCTCTCACCAATTTCCATAGTGTTAGCATGCTATGATTGAAATCATTACACATATTGCGTGTTTACTGTGTTTTCATCCCTGAAATTGAAACTGGAATACCAAAACTAGAGAAAACAATAAACAACTCAGTGGTCAAAACTCTGTCCATATCAAAAACTAGTCTATCTTAGTCAAAACTTTATTCGTGTCAAAAACAAGTCTATCTTAGTCAAAACTCTATCCGTGTCAAAAACTCAGTCCATCTCAAAATTGGTTGTTGTCAATCTTTGAAAACCCCGTTTGTCAGAATTTTGTCTCTGTCCAATAAACTGTCGTACGAGTCTTCTGATTTATCATCCTGCTACCTAACTGTTGTCATACGAAATTTCATCAGGTCTTAGAATTTGTCGTCTAGGTCCTTATTCTATGTCGTACGAAATATGATAAATTGTCATCCTGCTTAGGGAATTATCATCTGATCTCTGGTCCTGTGTCATACAAAAAAACATTACATTCATCAGTTTGTTGTCTGAGGTATACCCATCTATCGTGTGAATATAGGCAGCAACTCATACGAAATTCTGTTTTTATCATCCTAAAGCTATTAAACTATCATCTATTCTTGTAAAACCTGTCGTACGAATCTTTGATTTTGTCAGTCCAGAATAGTCAAACTTGCCTAAAACTATCTACAACGAGCATAAAACTGGTTATCATCATTCTAAGCATAAACAAATCTAAACAATGCACTTATGCTATTGTGTTGCATGATTTTTTCGATCATCCTTCATCTATTTCAATCAACCATTTATCAAACTTAAGTTACTTAGATCACATCTTATACAGGATATATCGTTCCTAAAACCTAACTGGGTCTTAGTCACTTCTCTTAAATCAAACTAGGTAACTTAGATCATGTCTTACACAGGATAGATCTTTCCTGAAACTAGACTAAATCTTAGTTGCTTCTCTCAATCGATACGTTAAATGAACAACTAGCTCCAAATTTGATCTTGACTTCTGCATCTCAAACAACTTTAGGTCACATCAGTCAATAAAAATGTCTATTCAAACCAAAAGTTCTTGTAAGAAAGTTGCCAAAAGCAAAGGATAATCCTTTTAATATTAGGATAATCCATTTTATGTAGAGGATTGTGTCACTAATAAACCTTCATCATTAGATATACCAGTTTATGATCAACCTTTGTCTCCCACCATATCTAGAACAAAACAAGAAAGGCAAGCTGCTAAACACAATACTTATGATGATCTCAGTATGACAATGATTCCTCATCGGATGAATCTGAAGTCTCTGAACCTACCAAAACTTATATTCATAAATGTCAAAAGGATAAAGATTTCCAAAAAATGATGAAGATTATCATGGCTAGAGAAAAAGAAGACTATTTTCTAGAACTAGCAAAGCAAGGCGCTAAACTTCCTACTGGTTATAACATTGAGGCCCTCATCACTAAAGAGGAAGAGACACCCTTAGAAATGGTAAACAAATAATTACAAGTGTTACGAACTAAGATCACAAAACTGAAAAACAAGGATAAATCATCAAAATAATATTCTCTGGACACGATATGCCCTTTTCCATTTGATAAAAACCCTTACATGCCTTGATTTCCTTCATGAGTGGAGATTTAGAAATTTGACAAATATGATGGCAACTCAGATCCTGAAGACCATGTCAGAGAATTTTGTGCTTTATGTATGGAGTTCATGCACGCACAAACCTATCTGATGTGCCTTTTCCTGAAAAGTTTAGGAGGGCAAGCTATGGAATGGTTTTCAAGCCTACCTATGGGAATAAAAGCTTTTGAAGAATTAATCCAACTATTTCTACAATAATACTCCTATAAAATTTGTCACCCAGTCACTATGATAGAGCTTTGCAATACCAAACAGAAAATAGGAGAGCCCTTTCTCACTTTCCTCCAATGATGGAGAAAGATGTTCTCTAGATATTCACGACCTATTCTAGATTCTGAGAAGATGGAATCAACAACTTAATCCCTGATTTGAAATACAGTATCCAAATGCAAGTATACCCTTCATTCAATAAAATGGTAGACAATGCACTCATAATGGAAGATGTGCTTATAAAGAAAGGAGATATCTCACTTTGGAAAGAAACACAACAAGGTTCTAGTTCCAAAGAAAAGAACAAATATTGGAAATATGGAAAAGACAACAACAAAAAAATTGTTAATGATGGAGTGGTAGACACTATCAAAGTAAATCAAAATCCATGATATTTAACTTGGCTTGTGGCACACAAGCACTCAAAGTAGCGGAAACTACAGCAGAAAATCCTTCGAAGAAAGTAAAAGAATGGTTTAAAGAAAAACCTTGGCTTTTGAAACCTAAACGTGACTTCACTCCTCTAGAAGAATCATACGAATCCGCTTTCAAAACTTTATTGGCAAATGATCTGATCACCTTACCCAACAATTATAGGCCATATGATTCAAAAGTTAAACCAAAATGGTGGAGAGAGAACGAATACTGCGAATACCATCGAAACAAAGGCCACACCACAAACAACTGCATGAAACTCAAGCATAAGATTCAAGATCTCATTGACATTGGAAAAATTGTTGTTGGAAATAACACAACTAATGTTGATCACAAAGCTTTTAAAGATCCTTTACCTATTTATGAACAAGGTGATTCCTCAAAGTCAAAAGGAGGTGCCAAAGTTAATTACACCTATACCAGCAATGACAATGTGATTATAATGATTGAGTCTTCCCAACCTGAATATTGCAATGTGATCATAATCAAAGATAAACAAAACGAATCACAAAACACAAATGTTGTGACCCGCGCTCAAAAGAAAGTCACTCTCCAAGGAGATAGTTCTTCAACTACTGCTCAAACAACATAAAAACTACCAAGTTCTTCGAATAGACAAACAGATACAAACATGGCTAAATCCAAATAGATGGCTTCATCATTCTCTCCTGGTTATAGCATTGTCGAACAATTGAAAAGAATGAATGCTCAAATCTCCATCTTTGAATTTCTCAAAATCTCTTTTGCTCATAAAGACATCCTGGACAAAGCGTTGCTCATTACTAATGTCCCAAAATATTTAGATATCGATCGGTTTCAATCTATGGTGGGTCACCTGACTTCGCCTCAATATCTTACTTTCTTTGAAGAAGATGACAAATCGCTGAATCACCCACATAACCAGCCATTGCACATTGAAGCTGTGATCCATAAACACTGAGTTAAATGTGTTTTGATAGATGGAGGCACTGGGTTGAATATTTGTACCTATAATCTGCTTACATAGCTGGGCTTTTTTGAAAATGTCATTGATCTAGCTAAGAATATAACAATCAAAGATTATGATGAAGAAGAAAGAACCTCTAAAGGTCTGGTACTATTACCAATCAGGGTAGGACCTGCAGAAAGAGATGTTATTTTCTAGGTGCTTGATCTTCCTTTGTCATACAACATCTTACTGGGCAGGCCATGGATTCATGAAATGAAGGCAGCTCCATCTACATATCATCAGTGCTTAAAATTTCCTTATAAAGGAGTTGAAGTCAATATTCCTGCTCATACAAACTCCCTTTGTAATGCATTGACAAAAAGTGTTGATACCTTTGTGCCTCATAATAGAGTAGCCTCTAAAGCCGAAAGTTCAAAAACCTTGATGAAGGACTTAGAAAAGAAATTGAAAATCACAAATACTGGCATGGATGGATACAAGATAGAACCAGTCCTTTCACTAATCTCTCTTCCTCCATCACCAAGATAGTCAGGAAAACCATCAGAGGTTATGAAGCCACAGACTTCCACTCCAAATGCCATATATGTCAGTCTCTTTGTACAATCCTCTACTTCCCTTGCAGATGAAATAGAAGAGGATGTTGTTCTCAAATGGCTTTTCAAAGAAGATAGTGAAAACAAAGAAGTAAGACATTATGAAATTTCTTCAACACAATATGGTCCAGGTTATAAAATGATTCAACTAATAGGATATTCAGGTACTGGTCGTCTGGGAGAAAAACAAGAAGGTATTATTGAACCTATTCATCTACAAACTAAGTCTACAAATGACAAAGCTAGACTAGGATATTATCCAGGAAAGACATTAGAGCAGAAACATACTTCCCACCATCAATCTAAGTGGAGGAAAAAAATATTGCCTTCAACATCATAGGAAGTAAACACTCAACAGACTCAAGAAGAGTATGAAAAATAACAAGAAGAACTAGAAATCAAGAGAGAGAAAATAACCGATAATCAAGTTCCAATGGTATCAACTACGACATTACAAGGAGTAGAAATTCCATAGGATATGAGAGAAGAGGTAGAAAGAATTAGAGAATTGTTTGCACCACTGAAAATTCCAGTCACATACAATGGTAGACAACAAGTAGATGATTCAGAAACTAACTCAAATGAGTATGAATGGGATCCAGAAACTCTAGAAGAGTCCAATGATATCATAGATGACACACAAGAGCTGATACGCTTATAACTAGAAACAAAGATAGAAGAAATCAGACTAAAAAGACAAGCAAACTATGAATAAAAGTTGAAAGAAGGAAGAACACAAGAAAATTCTTCACCTACTATGTCTCCTTCTAATAGGACAAAACAAATCAGGTTTGGAACTACACAAGAAGAATTGGAAGCTATGGAAATAGAACCAGTCATTAGTTCAGAGGAAGTTGAATGGAGTAGAAGACATAAATTCATAGAACCATCAAGGTTATGTCAACGGGTTTGTCAGACACAAGTGATAAATGAACTAAATCATGAAGGAACTTGAAACATCAAAGATGTAGGTATTGACACTATACATACATTCACTCAATCACTTAAAGACAAGTCACACACTTCATCCTATGACTCTGATGACTCTGACAACAGTCCTATTGATGATAATACCTATTCAACATCAAACCTTGACTCCTCTATCACGGATGTCGGGAATCAGTCTATCGATCTTGTTACTGTCAAACCATGATATGTAGTCCAGTCTGGCATAGAAAATAGTTCTATGAGTAGGTCCATTGGATTTGGTCAACTAAATATTAATGTGCACTTCAATGATCATGTTGTGACTATTCCTGGTCTCAAGACATTTACGCAAGGTAGTCTTCTAGAACTTGACTTGTTAGTTTGAAGTTATGATGATAATACTATGAACTCCCTCGAACCTATTCAAACTTTATCCTTGGTGCATCTTGAACTAATTGACTGTAGTCTCCAAAACCAACCTATGAATGTACCTATCTTTGCCAATGACTACACATTAGCCTATTATCTTAATGCATTTGAACTAATGAACTCTTCCACTAGCGAACATAGTGAGAACATGGCGGAAACAAATATCAAGTATCTTAGTTGCAAAAATAAAAAAAATAAAAAAAAAAGATATGATGGTGAAAACCACATTGTGGTGGTGTCAGAATCAAAAATAGAAAAAATAAAGGATGTACCTAAGGGTGAAAACCTCTCTGAGGCACTTGAAGGTGAGATACTTGATATACTACCAAGTCATTTCCAGGAAAGGTCTTCTATATTGGTTGAATCAACTCAGCCAGTAAATATTGAGAGTCAAGAGACACCACATATCATCCACTTAGCTCAATCACTATCAGCAAAAGACTTAAAAGATTTCAGCAATCTCTTTTTAGAAAAGAAGATCAACTTTGCATGGACATACTCTGATATGCTAGGCCTAGATCCTGATCTTATCATGCATTATTTTTCTATTACACTAGGAGTTAAACCATTCAAGAAAAAACTCCGCAAGATGCACCTCATGTGGCACTGCTAGTCAAGGCTAAGCTAGAAAAATTGCTAAAAGATGGATTTATCTGAGCTATAGACTATGCAGAATGGATTTCAAACATAGTACCTGTATCAAAAGAAGAAAAATCTATTAGGGTTGGCACAGACTTAAAAGATCTCAACAAAGCATATCTAAAAGATGATTTTCCATTGCCTAACATTGATATGATAGTGGATATGACTGTTGGATATGAGATGTACTCACTAATGGATGGAATCTCCAGTTCTAATCAGATCAAAATAGCTCCTGGGGATCAAGAAAAGACAACTTTCACCTGTGCATGGGGAACCTTTTGTTGGAACGTCCTGCCATTTGGGCTAAAGAATGTAGGAGCAACTTACCAAAGAGCAGTAACTACTATATTTCATGATATGATGCATAAAAACATGGAAGATTAGGTTGATGACACTTTAGTAAAGACTATGAAGACACCCACACATATTCAAGAGCTAGGTCTCATACTAGATAGAATGGAAAATTCAAGCTCCAGCTAAATCCTAAAAAGTGTGCATTCGGAGTGACATCTAGGAAATTACTTGGTTACATTATTTCAAAGAAAGGAATTGAGGTTGATCCTGAGAAGGTCCAAGATATAATGGAAATTCCACCTCCAAAGAATATTAGTCAAATGAGAAGTTTACAAGGATGTCTGCATTCAATCAAACTCTTTATTTCTCAGCTAGTAGATAAAGCTCAACCCTTCAAAAAATTATTAAGGAAAGGAGTAACATACAACTAGGATCAAGAATGTGAACAACACCTTTAGCAAATCAAAAAATACATGTCCAATCCACCAATACTGATGCCACCAATTCAAGGTAAACCATTGATTCTATACATATCAGCTACTGATTCATCACTAGGGGCACTTCTGGCACAACAGGATGAAAATAAAAGAGAGAGAGCTATATATTATATCAGTAGAACATTGGTGTCTTATGAAATGAACTATACTATAATAGAAAAAAAATGCTTGACATTATTCTTTGCATCACAAAAATTGAGAAACTACATGTGTTAGCGCATTCCATCAAGCTCGTGGCTAAGATTGATCTGCTCAAATATCTTCTCAACAAAGCAACACTTAACGAAAGATTGGCTAAATGGGTCATGGTTCTTACAGAGTTTGATATTGAATATCTAGAACACAAATCCATCAAAGGACAGGTAATTGAAAATCAACTTGTTGATGCTCCACTTGAAGACACTCAATCTCTGCATATAGATTTTCTAGATGAATAAATCATGCACCTTACTCAACAATCATGGAAGATGTTCTTTTATGGTTCTTTCACTCAACATGGTTCCGGTGCTGGAATACTTCTTATTACTCCTAAAAAATATTCAATCCCAAAGGCTTACAATATTCTTTTCCCTTTCACAAACAACATTGCAGAGTATGAAGCTTTGGTAAATAGGATCAAGCTAGCTATCGAATGGAAGGTTCTAGAATTACACATCTATGGAGATTCTCAGCTAATCATTTATCAAATAAATGATACATATTAGACTTGAGATGAGAAACTAATACCTTATAAGAGAATGGTGGATGATCTCGAGAAATGTTTTACTTTTGCATCATTCCAATAGATTCCCAGATCTGCAAACAGAGCAACAGATGTTATGGCCACCTTGGCATCCATACCAGAGTTACAAGAATCTAATTTTTTCTTTGAATTTCTGGTGGAAGAGTTACATCACCCTGCCTATGATTCTCCTAAGTCCCAGATGGTTTGTTCTATTATTGGACATGACTAATCTCACTACAACCATATTTACTCTTATTTACGAGACCAAATTGTCCCTGAAAATCTTACCCATAATGAGAAAAGGAACCTAATCCGAAATTCTTCATGGTACGTCATCATCGCTAACGATCTATTTAGGTGAGGTTTGGATAGTACTTTTCTTAGGTTTCTAGAAACTGAAGAGTCCCAACATGCATTATCAAAAGTCCATGAAGGTATTTGTGGATCTCATTCGAATGGTCTAACTTTAGCTCAAAAACTACTAAGGGCTGGCTACTATTGGCCAGACATGGAGAAAGATGCTATAATTTTTTCTAAAACTTGTGAGAAGTGTCAACTACATGGGAATCTCATACATTCTCCAGCAAGAGATCTCATACCCTTCATTACACATTGGCCTTTTTAGCAATGGGCCTTTGATCTCATTGGTCAAATATATCTTGCATCATCCAACAGACACAAGTTTATCATAACTGCCACTGAGTACTTCACTAATTGGGTAGAAGCGGTTCCACTCATCAAAG
Source organism: Cryptomeria japonica (assembly GCF_030272615.1). Taxonomy (NCBI): domain Eukaryota; kingdom Viridiplantae; phylum Streptophyta; class Pinopsida; order Cupressales; family Cupressaceae; genus Cryptomeria; species Cryptomeria japonica. Next base: position 382,987,305 of record NC_081408.1, on the reverse strand, counting down.
CAACCAGTAAACAAGTAGCTCTATTCATCCTTAACTATATCATTTGCAAGAATGAGACACCTTCATCCATTGTGACTAACAATGGAGGACAATTCAAGAATAAAGATCTAGATGAGCTCTATGAAAAATTCAAAATCAAACAACATCAGTCATCTGTATATTATCCTCAAGGAAATGGACAAGCTGAAGCATCTAACAAAAATCTGCTGACTATCTTACACAGAACAATAAACAAATCTGGGAGAGATTGGCATCTGCAGCTCAATCCTGCACTATGGTCTTATAGAACAAGTATTAGAACACCTACTAGGGATACATGTTTTTCTTTAGTGTATGGATTTGAAGTAGTATTACCTATTGAGGTGGAAATACCTTCTTTGAGAGTTTCTTTGCAAGGTCTTGTTACTGATGAAGACTACAAAATATCTAGATTGGAAGAACTCGAGTTACTAGATGAACATCGACAAGTGGTGTTTGATCATCTAAGAGTGTATCAAAAGAGTGTCTAAAGGATATAACAAGAAGGTTCGAGAATGAGAATTTCAGGTTGGTGACATTTTTCTGAGAGAAAATCCTAAAAATCAACAGTTTCAAGACAACAAAGGGAATTTTAAACCCAACTGGTTGGGTCCCTACATCATTACTGCAGTCTTTGGCTCTAGTACCTATCAACTCTCAACATCAGAAGAAGAATAGCTTCATGAACCAATCAACACCATCCACTTGAATAAATTCTTCACTTAGTATTCTCTACTCCAGCAACCTGTACAGATAAAAGTCCTAAAAAATATCCTAAAAATCCTTAAAAAACTTGAAAAAAAAAAAAACAAACTTTCCCAAGTAGGTGAAAACCTGGAAAATAGGTGCCTCTTGTACTCAAGCACTCCATCTATCAACACAATGTTGGCATTTCCCACTTTCCTACATCTTTGATTTCACTTGTACATATCTTTTAGTCGCTTTTGTGACATCCTGGTTCTTTTGGAACCCTCATGGCTTGAAACTGATCAATGTCCTAGTCTTAGGGTAATCGACTGAGCAATTTACGTGTCCTAAGAAATATCAACCAAGTCATCATTCTGTCAGTGATACCCAGCCATCCAATCTAAGTTAGTCACCTGTCTCCTAACTACTGAAGAGTTTTATCACTGAGTACACAAGCAAAACAACATTACTAAAAACAATCACTAAACAGTTTGAGATATGATTGAAATTTTCTTTGTGTGTTGTCTTTTATATTGGTTTTAGATAATTATTCCCTTTGAGTAACTTGAGGAAGTCTAGCTTGACTAAGAGGAGAAAGGATTGGGGGCATAATGTTTTCTTTGTTTTCTGCTTGTAGGAATGATTCTAATGATTTGGAAACATCTAATCAGCTAGGTGTCTGTGATAAGTGCCTTCACATCAAGGTGAAATCACCACCCATACCTTGACTCAGCTTATTTGTATGCTATAGGGAGGTTGGCATCATTTCTTTGTCTATTTTGAGGGAATTTTTTTAAATGTGCAATCTGGATACATGCGTACTATGTCCAAGGATATGAATGAAAAAAGGGTCATTGCGGACAAGATAATTAATATTGCACATGAAAAGGAAGGAACTCTATTCTGCCTACTATGCATGTAAATGCTCAGTGATGAAAATTAAGAAATTCAAATCCATTGACTAGTTTTTAGTTTTCATTCATTCTGTATTTTGTGCATTTCGAGTGATTTCTACATGATAACAATGATCTCTTTATCTTCTGAATGAGAGTTTGAAGTATCATCATTTCTAAGCTAAGTGGTCTCTCTTTTTCATCATTTCTCTGATCAATTACTTGTGTAATGAGATGTTAGTTGCATACATAAGCATCTTATATAGATCCATACATTTCATTATAAACGCTTATTTGCATTCATATTATTGCATAGAAAAATAAAAATTTGCATTACTAGTTACTCATTTTCTTCATTTATTTGCATATGAGAAGAAACAAAAACAAACATCCATATTCATTTTCATTACATACATCCATACTAAACAAATATGCATACATATAGAATAAAGCATATAGAAAAACATCTCATAATCAATCAATACAAGTATGATGAAATTAAACCAAGATCTTGTATATATCATCATAAATCTCTCAGACTACAAATAAAAGTCTCAGGGTACAAATGATATCAACTATCATCTACAATCTCCCATTGGAGCAAGAATCATATGGGCTACAAAAAATGGGGTATATAACAGAATCCAAGAGCTACAAAAATCTAGCTCTCTACCTCTCCCTCATCACCAGGAGGTGGAGGAGGTGGAGCCTGCTGACTAGCATCTTGCCTAGGTGCCCGAGCTCCCTCAGATCGAGCCATATACTAAGAATATGGGACAATTTATTGTGCTGCAAGAACTGCTATGCTATATGTTGCACATAATAAGCTACCTGACTCATCTAGTGCAAAACCTCCCACTGAAGAGTGTCTTGCTCTGCCTTGATCTCCACCAGTTGTCGATCCCGCTCTGCAAGTTGTGTTTGAGCCACTATCATTTGTGACTGCAGACTTGCTAATCTCGGTCTCATAGACTGTGCTGCATCAGCTGCCCCTTGCTCCCTCATAGGATCTCCACCTCCATCTTTGCCACCATCTCCACCCTACTCATCCCTCCACCGCCGCACCTGTCTAGGAGCTGCTCGCTCCTCCTCTCCGCTACCCTCTGTCATCTTAGCAACACTAACCCCCACACCAACAGCTCCAAGGGATCCACCCTATCCTCTCTGCCTCTGTTTCCCCCCAGCTAGTACCCTGATGCTACTCGCACTAGGATCACCACCTACCGACCTAGGAGCCTCTACTCTCCATCCCTGTCCCTATGCCTGTACCTATGTCTGTGTAAGGTCATCATCCTTAGCCTCCTCTATGAGAGACACATGCTCAACTAGATCTATAAATATAGGAAAAGGATGACTTTAAAAGTAATCCCTATACTGAGGCAATACCCCCGCATCTGCAATGTCATCTAGGTAGTCCCACCGAAGTCATTGTAACCCTACCAGCGCCTGCATGCTCAATGCATATGATAACCTAGGGGCCCATCCTCGTCTCTCCTCATCTGCATAACGAGCATAGGTGGTGAACTCCTGTGAAATCCCTTGAGGCCTACCATACTGCCTCATGACTCAAGATACAACAAATCACTCAATAACTATCACCGATCTGCCGATAAGAGGACTAGTCATGAACATGTCACGCCGCACAGCTCTCCAGTCGTCCCAAAGCTCAAGACCCCTGTACTTCATATAATAATGATCTAATCATCAAGCTGTCATCACCAATACTCTCTCTTGCCCAAATGGGGCTGAGTAACATATCCAGAATATCTATAAACTATCAGCTGGTGTGGATCTCTGGCATCATCCACAATAGGTCTACAAACTGGGATATGCTCCTAGGCCCATATCTATAAAACTAAGAAACCTGTTGCCATGCTCTTCCCCTCCTTGTATACAACCTCATGCATCTCACACTACATGTGGGATAATAGATGAGAACCCCACCCTAATCTCTCAGGATGATCCAAAAGTCTCTCCAGCATCCTAGCCTAGCCGCATAAGAAACCCTATTGTCCTCTGTCCAGCATAACGAAGCAACCAATGAATCCTGCCAAGACACATGCCAAGGGAAACTACTCACTATACCTGGCCATCATATCATCCCAATTGATAGCCCGCGTAAGGATGTCCTCATCATGAAAAATGCATCTCAAGGCTAATATACTAGGATGCTGAGCAGAATTGTAATCAACCTTATCCCCAACAAATGGAATCCTCAATATCCTCTAAACATCCTTTGGAGTGATGGTCATCTCCCCAACTGGTAAATGGAAGGTGTTATGCTCATAATGAAATCTCTCAACCAGTGTAGTAAGCATCTTGTGATTCACACAAATATCCGACATCTGTAAAAGGTGGGTAAACCCGCACAAGTCAATATGTGCTCTATCTATATTGGATAACTCATGAACTAGCCTAATTGTAGGAGGATAAACACACTAAAATAGTACATGTGGCAATCGAACCTGCAAGAATCAAATAATAGAGCATCAAAAAATAATCCAAATTACGCTACAAAACAAATTAAACATCACACAAATCCAAATACATCAATTGCAAAATCAAATTTTCATGTTTGGACACTTAAAAATGCTAACTATTTTCCATACAACTTTTCACAGTCTATGTAGAAACTCGTATGAGTCAGGAATGCACCTAGCATGACAAAATACTCCCAATACGATAAACTACATGCACTCATGCAATAAAATGGTCTTTCAAGCAAACACTCATACAATATGCGGGGAGGTCCCAGACGACAAATCTAATGGGCAAAAATGACAAAACACAAAAAGACAGTTTGTCGTACGAGACACAGTATCGTCTCGCATGACAAAATGAAACTTACCGGTTTTTAATGACATGAAAACACAAAAAATTAAACAAAAAATGAAAATTGATGAGATAAAAAGGCATAAGATTAGTCTCTTACCATTGGCTCATAGTTCCGTGGTCAATTATGATGTCTTTGGTGCTCGAATCGGTGTTCCTGGATCAGAATGACCATTTTTCTTCATAGAGGGATTTTCAAATTCAAACTTGGAGAGGTTTAATATGAATTGAAAATGGCACTTAGACTCCTTATAGAGTCAAAACCTAATTTTTCAACTTGCTCCGATGGACATGGAAATTGTACCCTTAGCTAATTTACCCGTCCTGATTCCATTTTCGGGATCAAAATCAAAATCTGAGATCATTCTTCCAGTCAATTTCACACAACTTATACCACTTAGTGCTTTCATCAAATGCTCATTCTTTTCTTCAATTTGTGCTCAATTTCTCATCAATCATCGCTAAATCTTCAAATATTCCTCTAACAAAATCTTTGTGCTCAAATAATTATCATCGCCAACAATTGTCTATAATCATCATGTACCCTCGTTATCTTTTGATTTCGCTCCCAAGGGGGCATACTCATGACCTCATGACCTCACATCTTCGAAGTTGAGAAAATTCTCAAATCTTCATCAAACGTCGAGCAAAAATCTTTTCAACTAAAGAAAATCAAACAAATTCTTATCGCTAAGGGGCATCTCAACTTCATCGCTTCATATCAAGTTGAGATTTTATCTGAGTCAAATCAATCGCTAGGGGCATATCGGTTTCATCTCTTTAAATCAAGTTGATATTTGCTTTCTTCTGAATCAGTATCTTAACGTTAGTCAGTTTCATCACTTTTCATCAAGCTGATTATTCGTTTAAACTCAATCAAAAGTTTAAAGAGTATCTTTGATCACACACTCAATATAAGCAAGTGTTCAATTTCATCACATCAAATCAAGCTGGACAGTTTATCTTCGCTCATCGTGTCTTGATCCATCAAGTTCAAGATCGATTTTTATCTTCACTCGCTGTGTCTAGTTCAATCAAGTTCTAGATTAGTAAGATTGGCTTCTTGATCAATCAAGTTCAAGTTTGGTATCTTTTCTCTTCATTAGTCCTAGTTCAAAATAAGTTTGGGATCGGTATCACTTTAATCAATTCTATTCAGTTTCATCACTTCAAACTAAGCTAAACACCTCGCTCTTCATCTGGTTCGCGATCAATCAAGTTCAGAACTGGTATCTCCTAGACATCAACTATTATTTGAACCAATGCGTTTCTCGCACATTAATTCAAAGAGGGATAAATGTAATACCCTAAAAATGGTCACCTAAACCATGGACCCCTAATTTTGACAACATCACCAAGGTCCTAACCAAAGGCAATTAAATCAACTTTGAGCACACAATTAATTAATTCTTCAATCATTAAATGTCACATGGCAAGTGAATTATTCTATATTGATTAAATATTTATTTAATTAATTAAATCATTCCAAGAAAATCATTTTGATCAATTATCCTATTTAATTTATTAAATATCCTAGCATATTTAATTAATTAATAAATTTGCCATTAATCATAAAAAGGAATTAATTTATTACAAAAGAGGAATCAAAGAAATATGCAAAGCAAGAGTTAAATTGAAAAAAAAAAAAAAAGAATTGAATTGAAAGAGAAATCAAACTTGAGATATTATATCTTCTTCTAAATTAAGGGAACTTGAAATCAAAAAAGCAATTAAATGAATTATTAATCATTCTCTAAAATTAGAACTCAAAGCTTTTGAGAAAAGAAGTTCAGTTGCATTGAAAAGACTTTTTTGTTGAATAAATCAAAGAATATGCATGGAATTACCTATTTTTATCTCAAGTGCATGGAAATAATTGAATTATATCTCTAATGCAAACTCAAACTTATAATTTGAATGCATTTCAATCAAACTATAATTGGAATCCATCTCAAGGTTAACTAAATCTGATCTCTCAATTATTTCAATTATCCAAAATTGTGCTTTTTCTTGAATAATCTCAACCGCTCATTGCTAATTGATCTTGACCGTTGGCCTCTCTTGTGATTGTCTATAAATTCAGCCTTCATCTCTCATTCGAAACACCCTAGAGATTTATTGTTATTATGTAGTTTTTTCTCTGGATTCATTGAAGATATTTTTCTTTCTTTTTTTGAGATTATTGCATCTTAGCTTTTCTTTTTGCATAATTAGTTCAATTATGATTGCTTGAATTCAAATAGCTTACTATTCACCCATCTAGCATAATCTTGCATCCATTTAGCTTAATATCATACACATATAGATTAAATCCTTCATCTTGGTGTAGTCTAGTCATTGGTATTGCTTATACAAATCTAAGAGCAAGTCTATACTCGCATCTTTTAGAAGGCAATTGGTCGATTTGTTATGGTTTTATTATTCATGCTTATATCTATCTAACCATACATGTAATGACTTAATTTAAGTGTTGTGTCTTACAACTTACAGATACTTATTCCACTTTTCACACACATAGTAATCAGTCTTCCTTCAAGCCTTGGAGCAACAATAGAGTCAAGATTCAAGCATTGAAGTAGACATTCACATCCTATTTTGTCAAAGACTTCATGAAACCCTAATCCCATGTGGAGAAAAATAAAACTTCACATGGAGGTATAACATTTGGTTTTTAGTCATTATTGAACATCTCCCTTAAAAGGAGAAATCTTCAATTACAACAATTCAGTTATCTTTTATGTCTATTTCATGCTTAATTCCAAAACTAGGGTTTGACTTAGACAAACCCCTATTCCCAACCTATTTCCCTTTCTTTCTATGTGTAGAAAATAAGTATAGAGTTGCGATCTTCAAGATAGACATCATTTATAGTGATGAATAATTCCCCCTTTGTTGTGCAAAATTTTTGGAGGACCAAGGAATCAGGCACTATAGTCCTGACATTTCAGGAGCTCCTTTAGGGATTAGATCAGAATCTTCTATATTTCTCAGTTCCAGGTGTGTAGTTCAATTCGACAACTATAGCTTGTTGTTTCTATATTTTTATTATCATTTCTACCACTTTACCCCAATTTCAACAATTCAACTCACAAAAGAGGGAAAAATGATTCATATCTTGAATCCCATCAGTATTTTCAGTCCTTATCATTGCTAGTTTGTGACTAAATCTACTGGATTCAAACCCTTTTGAATGTAATTGGTCCCTAAGCAAAAATTAGCGGTTTTCATCCTTCTTGTGGTGGAAACCATAATTTTTGACCACTTTACATTTTGGTGAACCCAACTCCTTACACCTTTAATTTTGATTTATGTTCTCAAATATGAGTGTTTATGCAATTTAAAATTCAAATTTTCATTTACAAGTTTGATTCCAAGTGAATTTTAAAAATTCAGAGGTTAATTTAAAAACCCTAATTTTATATTAAAAATTGAACTTGTGGGTTGTTTAAATTTTGGATTAATTGTTTCAGATCTAATTTTTAATGTTAATTCAAATTCAAAATTGCAATCTTAGATCCAATGTCAAATTAATTTTAAAAATTAAGAGGTTATTTTCACAAAATCCTAATTTTAAAATTTTTAAATTACTAGTGGATTGCATTCTCTCTCCAATTTATGAATTCATCTTTTCTAAATCACAAATCAATTGGCTTAATTAATTGAAAAATCATTTTTATAAAAAAAATTTCATTATTAGTCCAACCTATAATATCCCCGTGAGAAGAAGTTGTAGAATTAAGGCTTCCCAAGGTTTAATTACCGAGGAGATGGAGCCTAATTTGAATAACTTGTTCCATGAGGATGTTGGTGGTTCTTCCAATCCTACAAATGACCCCGTTTATCCTAATTCTTTCCTTAATACTCATGATGTGGATGAATCACTAACTAGGGTTTTTATTGACCAATTGACAAAGATTGAGAATAAATTTGAAAATACTCAATAGTGGACGAGTCAACAATACCCAAAAAGTGAGGCTTTACCACTAATTGAAGGATTAAAAAGAATGGTTCAAAGTGATAAACTTGGTGTTGATTTGTTGTGTGGTATTTCTCATATTGTGGATACTAATATTATGTCTATTAAGAGTTGTGCTAAAGTTCTTGGTTATACATGGCCTCCTAGTCAAGTTAATCATTCCATTCCTATGACTACTCCTATGGTCAGCATTCCCACTTTTACATCTAACATCATGGATACCTCTACACAAAATGTCATACCTACACATGTTATTCAAGGGGGCAACTCCTCTAATCATAATTCCTTCATCCCTCCTCCTATGAGTCTTCCATTTGTTACACAATCATCTCCCATACCTACCTACCATTGTGACCCATATCCTTATTCTCAAGCTCCTCCATCATGCAACAATATTACTCCTCAATCCAACATTTCCAATTTTAATCCATCCATTGAAGCTACGATTAATAATTTAGCCCATATAGTGTCTTCCTTATAACAACAAATAGCTTCCATGAATCAATCCAAGTATAATGTGCCCACATTTGCTGTAGCGAGCCCATTATCCAATGACAATGTTCATGTTGTCCCTCCTAAACATGTGGAAGTCCCTCAATTGGAGCCTTATAATGGAAAAGGTGGTCGCTTGACTCGTGAAAATATTTCAAACTTTGTGTACTGAATTTTCTCATGACCAAATACTTTTGGCTAAATTGTTCACTAGAATGCTTAGGGATAAAGCTTTGCAATGGTATTGTTCTTTGCCTCCTTATTCTATTACTTATTTTTAGCAATTGGCTAATGTTCTAATTCAACAATTTCACATTAATATTGGTCATAAGATTACTTTGATTGACTTGATGCATTGTAAGCAAGGTGTTAAAGAAAACGTGACTGATTTTATTGGTAGATATAAGCATTTGTATTTACAAATTTCTTTTCCTGTGCTTGATCAATATATTCAAAGACTTTTCATTTCTAATTTGCAAAAAAACATTAGAGATAAACTTCTCTTTTTGGAGTTTACTTCCTTTGCACAGTTGTGTGCATTACTTCACAATTATCACCTTATCGTGAGTCAATTGGAACAATCGCATTCAATGGCTCTGAATGATAAAAGTGAAAGTGCTCAACAACCTTTTGTGAAGTTCAAATTGAATAAGGGATCATCAAGTTCAATGACAACAACAACACTCAAGTGGAAACCACAACAAGAGGTTTGCCTCCTTTGTCCCAATGTTTTAGAAAAGAATTCACTCCTCTTAACGAATCTTTGCATAGTATTATGATGCAATTGTTACAAAGGAATGTGTTGAGGCTTCCCCCTATTAAACCACTTGATACATTAAATACTTTGTCACCTTACTTTGATTCCAAATCCTTTTGCCAATATCATTGTCAACCTAGTCATGACACTAAAAATTGTTATTCCTTAAAGAGAAAGATTCAAGACTTGATTGATAACAATACCATATCTATGGCTAGTGTGAATGATAAAAAAAACAAATATGTAGATCCTCCTAATCAAAATATTCAAATTTTCACTAATCCTTTACCTTCCCCTTCCACTGATGTGATTGAGGCTGGTCATCTTGCCTTCTCTCCTACTGATCTTGGCCTTGACTCTAATTATGTGGTGAACCTTATTGATAAAATTGAACCTCCTAAATAATTATGCATTACATTTTATCCTAGTGAGACTATTGAAGCACTCGATGGCCCATTATATATCACTGCAAGAATCAAAGACATACCCTCACGAGGGGTCCTCATTGGTTCAACTTGTTTGGTTAATGTGATAACTAAGGGATTTCTTCATACCTTACAATTGAATCAAGTGGCATATGATAAATCTTATGTGGTGATTAAAATCTTTGATGGTTTCTCTTATCTCGATATTGGTTCTATTACTCTTCCTGTTGAGGTTGGTACCAAATTGTTAGATGTTAATTTTTTTATTATTCCTAGATCAAAACAATTTCGTGTGAATTTGGGACATCCTTGGCTCTCTTCCATGAAAGAGAATCCTTCTACTATTCATAAGTGTTTGAAATCCCCTCTTGATGACAAGATCATAACAATTAACCATAGCATGTACCAACCCATGATTAGGAAAAGAGATGTTAATCTTGATTATTTTTGGTCCAAACACTTCAAACCTCTTAAGCCTTGAAGTGATGATCTTTTTCCATTCTTATCAAAGATGGAAGAACGAGATGATTTTATCTTTGAGTAAACCTAGAAATCCAACATTTAGTCTTCCTCATAGTGATGACCATAATCCTTCTCCTAAGGACACTCTCCTTCTTCCTCCTAAGGATAAACCCATTATTCCTCCAAAGGATAAACATATTATTCCTCAGAATAGACCTATTCCTCCTTATCACAATCAATATGGTCTCCTTCCTACACCTTTTATTCCTCCTTTATATGATTGGTTCTTCCTCCTGTATCTTACAAAGGGAAGTGCCTGACATCTCCTACTGTCCAACCTAAAAGACCTTCTTGTTAGTATTTAATCGGTGATTAAGAGGGGGGGGGGGTGAATCAATTAAATAAATTTACTCATAATTCAACCAGTCAAAATAACCGGTCTGCAAATATCCTTTGCATTGTCTTAAACATTGTGTAAATCATGAAGGTAAATAACATCATATAAAACAGATTTTCATGTGCACATACATATCACATAACATAGGTAATTATATGTGGAAACCCTCGATTAGAGGGAGAAAACCACGGTGGGGATAACCCACATTCTCTCTTATTGCAATGAAGAAAGGTGTCCTGTTAAGATCTTACAATCTATTCTTTCTGAGAACATCACCCTGATAGGAGTGACAGGTATCTAGTTAAGAATACCTTAGAACCTGTTAAAGTTCACCTTGATAGAGGATTTTACAACTTCATATTTGAAGTGACTCTATCAAGAGATTTACATAAAGAATTGGTTAAGGTTCACCCTATTAAGGGATTTACAATGCTGCAATTGTTAGAAGGAAACAAAGATAAATGATCTCTCTAATGACACTACCTCTATCTCATAGATCTACTTTGCATTTCTAGTTCAATAGATTGGTGTCGGCTTCACTGATTCATACCTGTATCTGCTATATTCTATTCTGCTCCCCCTGTGTTCACTTTCACTAATCTCTTTTCACATGAACAACAACATAATCAAAATGAATTGTGTGAATATATTTACCTTTGGTTCTAGCGCTAACTTTCCCTCCAAAACATTAGATTCAAAATTCTATTATTGTGCCTTAAATTACTCTATAGAAATCATTCCAAGAATATCAGTCAAGACAGTCGTTCATGCCGATAATTATGCCAGTTGACTGGAGAAGATTATCGATTTAACTGGATGTCAACTGGACATTTCCTGGTCTATCGGTTGAGACTCCTATTATGTCGGAGTACCGATCAAGTTCTGCACAACCGGTTACCTCTTGTATATCAATCAATTATCTACTTAGCTGATCATCCTCCTGTGTACTGATCTATTCGCTGCTTAGCCGATTGACCTCCTGTGTGTTGGTCTACTCATTACTTAGTCGGTCAACACTCTTCTTACCCTATCTAGACATTTCTTAGCCGGTCTATACTGTACTTATCTAGTTAACCTCTGTATATCGGTCTTCTCACTATTGATAGGAATAAGAACTCTTGTTCTTTATCGGTTATCCTTTACTTCTTTGTCGATGGACTATGAAGACTTAGAAGATGATGTTTCCAACAATGACAACCATTTCATTATCCGGTCATACAAAATGCACCAAAATTCCAACACTTCTCCCATGAATCCTTCCTTAAAAGAAGAAAATAAGTCTATGCCTATTGAACCTAAACCTTCACAACCTTCGGCTAAAATTAAACAAAACCATTGTGTGAGAGAGCATCGATGAAGATGTCATGCTAGGGCTTGTGAAATTTCCTCTCAAACCATTCTTCTCTAAAGAAACCAACTATTGACATAATAACATTTTGTCAACCTTCTCCTAACCAAGAAGTTAAACCTAATTCTCCAAGATGTAAAATGATTAAGACAAATGATGGTTCAAGTTCTATTCCTATTAGAGCTCCTATTTTTGTTAATCTTAATGAAGAAATAGATGAGAATTTTGTTCATGATGAAAATGTTGATGCTAATAATTCAGATGATGAATATGAATATGTTGATTTTTATAATGATCTATCTAAACAATTTTTAAAAGCATTAATCCTAGCTCCTAGTTTGGAACTTGTGATGGCTCCATCTACCGTGCTTGAAGTGGCTCCTCTTGTGTGTTGTCCACCTTTCCAAAATAATGATGAGCAAGATTGGGAGGAGGATGCCTTACTTGATTAGCTTCATTCATTTTGTAGATTCTCTTTTTCTCTCTTTGCTCTCTTGCTTGTTTGTGACCTTCTTCTATTTGTTGCCCCTAGTGTTGTCTACTTGAGGATGATGCAAAGTGTTGAGATCCCTTTTGGTATCTCCCATGTTGACTCAAAAGACACATGTTCCCTTCTTCCATGGTTTTTTCTTCTTTTTGGGGGAGATGAGGACAATTCTATGCAAATATATATACATCATATACATTATTTACCATAAAAAGCATATTGACCCCAGAGTTAAGTAAAACCATCCTGTATTTTTTGTCTTGTGATCATTGTCCTTTGATTTGTCCTTCCTTGGGGCCATATTATTGTGATAACATGCTTATATTTTTGGGTGTATCCTACCTTAAATAAATTTCTCCCGATGAGGCACATGCAATCACTTTAATGTGGAAGCATACACTCCGCTCAATGACCTCTCTTTTGCATATCTTGATACTTAAGCTACTTAGCAAACTTAGTCTTTTGCTTTGTAATTTTGGTATTTCTTTTCATGACTCATAGTAAGAGAACCTTACGTATTCATGGTTCTCTCTTTCTCTTTCCTTCATGATGTCCCTTTTATCTTGCCATCAAAGTTGTAAGATCCTAAAGCCCACTAGGGCTTGGTGTATCTTGCCTCCTTGGTGACGGTGAATTTTTTTCAATATGAACCCTTGTACTTTACCGAGAGTATGATTGACTTCATACTCCCACTAAAGTGGGGGATAAATGTGTTGGCCATTTGGTGGAATTTATTAGGTGTTGCATTGATGTTTTCTCATTGATGCCAACACTAGTTGTTTGGATGCTTTACCGGCACCCTTCTAGTCCTGGTAGGTTGAGTGGTTTCTAGTTTATTTGGATCCGGCAAGATCCAGTAGGCTCTGGTATAGTTTGGTTATGGAATTGGCTTAATCATGATACTCATACTCATATTCAGTAAGCTGGTTTTGGTCTGGTAATTGAATGCCATCCTGTTTGCTTAGAAGCTTGGTTTCTGGTTCTAGCGAGGGTTTCACCCGCACACCTTTTCATGAAGATCTTTGATGAATTGCATAAGTGTTGGTGAAACTTCTGGTAGAGTTTTAGGATGTTGTTGGTGATCATTTTTGAGACTTGGTGGATGGAGATCATTGTTGTAGTGTGTGGACCTATACTGGGTCCCGATTGATCTAGGTTATGGATTGGCTTTAATGTAACATGTGGATTGGACCTCTCGATGTGTTTCCAGGATGTCTTATGTGTTGGATATTATTTTTTTGGTCTAAGGCTGACATGGTTTGTAATTATGTAATTGGTTTATTATCTGGTGGCCGACCTAATTGTTTATGGTCGAGGGTTTGTATATATAGATGTAAGATCTCATTGTAGATCATATCTGGAAATGGATATGTAATGTGAAAATAATGTAATATCATTCAAGCAGAGGATTTGGTTGATCATTGGAGATTGAATTGGGTTTATGTAAGAGGATTTAGTCCTTCAGTATTGAGATTAATCAGAACTGTACTCAAGCATAGGAGATGCTATCTTTCACAGTTCAACACTTCTCCGGATTGTAGTCTGGATTTCTATGTAGTCAATGAGGCTACTTTTGTGATGAGTAGTGCACTCTAGGCTATTGGCCTTCTTGAAAGTGCAGGCCCCTTAATTGTAATTCACATACTTACTACAAAAGTATTATCTGACTGTGGGTAGGCTTCCCACCATGGTTTTTCCCTTTACCAGGTTTTCCTTTTTTAATTTTGGTGTCATGTGGATGGTATTTATTCTGTAATTATTGTTTATGCTTAATTGGTTTAATTTCTATTTCGGTATTAATGTTTTGGGTTCCAGTATTAAATTTTTAATTGCTAATGGTTTCGGTAATCTATGACAACTGATTCACCCCCCTCTGAGTTGTCTTTCGGTTATTTGAACTATCTAACAATTGGTATCAGAGTTTTGGTCCTCTCTGCAGAAAGCTTAACCACTTGAGGAAGATCCTATGGCAACTAACAGTTCAAGTTCATCTAGTTCATCTTTAGCTATCTTTCAGAGAGATATTCCTAGGTTTGATGGAACAAATTACATTGTATGGAAGATTTAGATGGAGACTCATCTGAGATGTCTTGGCAAGGAGATTTGGGAGATCACATAGAATGGTGTCACACCTTGTAATCTGGCATTTGGAAATCCTCCTCTGGCAAGCCTAGATAAGGAGCTTGAGAATGATTATAGAGAAAGAGAATCCCTCTTGTGTGCACTTTCTGATTTGGAAATAATGGGATTAACCAACAAATCATCTGGAAAGGCTATATGGGATAAGTTGGAGATTCTTAATGAAGGTGACCCTACAGTGAAGATTGCTAAACTTGATGGTTATCGGGTGAGGTATGAAAATGTGAAGATGGAAGAAGATGAAAGGATTACTGCATTCATGGAAAGGGTCAATGAGATTATTATGGGAATTCAATGTTGTGGTGGAACTCTGAGTGAACATGAAATTGTTTCTAAAGTTCTGAGAGCCCTACCACCGATTTACAAAATGAAGGCTACTGCTATTAAGGAATTGAGAACAATGGCTAATACATCTATCAATAGAGATACTTTGGTTGGTAAACTATCTGCTTTTGAGCTTGAATAATTTGGACCTTCTGGAGTTGTGAAGACTAAACCTGCTTTTCATGCATCTACATCTGCAACTGATAAGCAAGATTGGAAAGCATTGTATACAAAGGAATTGGAAGATATGAAGAGAGAAGATGATGAGTTTGAGTATCTTGAAGCATTATTTTCTAGAAGAGTACCTAAAGGACCGGTAGGAAGTAAGTATGAAGGAAAAACACATTTTAAATATTTTGCATGTAATAAGATTGGTCATTTTGCATCTAGATGTCCTAAAAGGAATTCAAGATTTGAAGAAAGAGTTAAAATATCTTTTAAGCCTAACCCTGGATATCAGAACAAGTATAAGTACAAGAAAAAAAAAGACAAATCATGCTACATAGTATATGAGGAAGGTATTACTGATTATGATGAACTGACAGAAGACTTTGCTAGTGGTTTCGGCAATGGGAAGGAATGGGTGTTCCTGGATATCAAGGAAGATGTTCTAGCACTGGAAGAGAATGTACCTAAAGAGAAGGCACTTGCTTCTAAAATTGAAGACAAGGATGAATGGGTAATTGATAGTGGTTGTTCACATCATATGACTGGAGATAAAGGGAAGTTTCTATCTTTGCAAGAATTTGATGGAGGTCTAGTTAGATTTAGAGATGACAAAGCATGTATGATCAAAGGAAAGGGAATTATATCGTTAGATGGTAAGAACAATATTGATAATGTTTATTATGTTAAAGGTTTAAGGCATAATCTTTTGAGTGTAGGACAATTAGTGGATAAGGGATTTCAATTACAATTCAAGGATGGAAAATGCAAAATCATTAACAAATCTAAATTGGAGATTGTAACCAGTACACAGACAAAAGGTAATATATTTCATTTGAATTTTGGTGAGAAGACATGTTTGATTACACATATTGATGAGAGTTGGTTATGGCATAAAAGGTTGTGTCATGTGAATTTTGATTGCATTGTAAAGATTAGTTCAACTAAGGCAGTTAGGGATATACCTAAGATTATGAAGCCCTACAATCCGATATGTAAAGAATGTCAAATGGGTAAATAGGTCAGAACCTCTTTTAGGAGTATACAAGATTAATCAAATGATGTTCTTGATCTTATTCATACTAATTTGTGTGGCCCTGCTAGAGTTAAAAGTTTTCAAGGTGATAGATATTTCATGCTAATCATTGATGACTATTCTAGAATGATGTGGGTTACTTTTCTAAAATAAAAACCTAAAGCATTTGAAAAGTTTAAAATATTTAAGGCCAAAGTGGAAATTGAGATAGGATTGAAGATTAAATGTTTGAGGTCAGATCATGATGGAGAATTCACATATGGTGAGTTTAATAACTTTTATGAGAAGCATGGTATAAGAAGACAATTTTCTTCTCCCCAGACACCTCAGCAGAATGGAGTTATGGAAAGGAAGAACAAAACTATCTTGGATGCTACTAGAACAATGATGATGGAAGCTAGTCTACCTCATATCTACTGGAGAGAAGCAGTGAGCACAACAGTTTATACATTCAATAGAGTACATATCAAAGGAGAAACTAGTAAGACACCTTATGAATTATGGTTTGGCAATACACCTACAGTTAAGTACTTCAAAATAATTGGTAGTAAATGTTATATCAGGAGAGATGACATCATTGCCAAATTTGATCCTAGATGTGATGAAGGCATATTTCTTGGTTATTCTAATTGTAGACATCTAAAAATGGTCAACACTTGTGGAGTCATACTTTAACATTTACGCATTACCTTATTTTAGGGTTCTTGCATCACATTAACATTTCTTCTATGTTGCACACTTGGTCTTTATCATTTGCGAGCATTGAGTCCTTCTTCTGCATTCCTCATTTTTCTTGCTTTCGAATTAGGTCTTGTCGATAGCAATCTTTAGTCATGATTTTGGTCGATCTTATCCTGTCGCATCATCGTGCGTGCTCATTTATCATCATTTTGGACATCGTCAATCCTAATCGATGATAGAATTAGGGTTTTGTCCTCTTGTCAATCTTTCAATCATCTTTAGCTTGTTAGTAATAATTTGTGATTATCAACTTGTCAATCTCATCATTTTGCGATCGATTCGTCATTGATCTTTGTCCTTGTCAATCTTGTCATTTTGCGATCGATTTGTCATCGATCCTTGTCCTTTTCAATCATGTCAATTTGGATTGATTAGTCATTGTTCCTCGTTAATTGGTGCCTATCAATTTGATCTCCTTGTCAATCTTGGTCAATTTGTCATTGATTTTTGTCAACCAATCTCAATCATTTATCAACATTGGTCCTTTGTCAATCAGAATCATGATCAGACCTACATTAATTTCTTATTGTCTTGACCTAATTCCTTGTCCTCTTATTTCTAGGGTTTTATGATTTGTTCATTTAATCCTTTTCTTCTTCTTTGTGGGTTAAATAAATCTATTTATTTAGTCCTAGGTCTCTTTCATGAATTAATTAATTCACCTAATTTCTATTTCTCCTATTTTCTTTAATTTTTCTAATATTTCCCCTAATTTCATTCCCTCATTTTCTCCTATGTTTATGCTTCCATTTGTTGCAATCATGGAGGCTATTTTCTCTCTTCCCTTTTGTCATGGGAATGGCATTTCAATCTTGTCATAATTTGTCATAGAAATTGTCATACATTTGTCATAATTTTTCCATTCTTGATTTGAATTTCCTTTCAAATCTCTTCATGCTAATCTTGTCCTCTCTCCAATTTTTCTATAAATTGGATGATTTTCTTCAATAAGGGGGAATCAATCACATTTTCGAGTAACCTTATACTGCGAATTTCACCTCTCAACAACTTGCTTTCCACTTGCATTTTGCACTTGTTGGTGAGATCCACATGAAATTTGAAGGTGAAAGAAGAACAATGGAGCCACATGAAGGAGATATCTACATCGGTTTTCTTTGATTTCATTTGATTTGAATATCTTGTCTTTATGTCTTCATTGATTGGATTGGGATTGCTTTCATAGCAGCTTTAGGTTTTGTGGTTGTCCTAATTGCTATTGATTTGATGATTTTCAATTTCCTGATCTACACTAATGAAAGCAAAGCATATAGATGTTATAACAAGAGATTGCAAAGAATTATGGAGAGTGCTAATGTCAAAGTAGATGAGCTGAACAGAAGTCAACACAGGCACAGAAGTGTCCAGAAAGAATTATGGAGAGTGCTAATGTTTTGAGTGCTTTTGAGCTATTTGTAGGTGAAAAATTCAAGAAATAGGGTGACTCGGAGCTTTCTGGACACTTGTGTGCCTGTGTTGATGTTTTCTGCGCCTATGTTTGAGCTTTCTGCACCTGTGTTGAGTGTAATAACCCGCCATGATTCATCCAACAAAAATTGAGTATATTTTTTTTTCTTATTATGTTTTATTCAATTGCATACTCTGGGCATCCATCCAAATAGGATTGGGCATTCATCCATTCGGGATGAGCTTCTAACCATACGGGTTAGGCAATTGTCCATACGGGACGTAAATTCCATCTATCCAATACGGGATAGGCATCTACCCATACAGGGTAGGCATCCATCCAAACAGGATAGGAGATGCTCTGGCCAGAGACTTAGACTCATCGGGACCATTCGGGTCCTGAGCCACTCACTAAGTACTACATTCTTCTAACAAGAATGCACCGAGGTCGCCGTCCTTAGGAGTAATAAGAAAATAATACAAGCTTGAATTCCGCCTCGGAATTTGGCTTAAAGCCTCGGAAAGTCAAGCGAATCCATACGGGATTCCTTCCGAGTATGCATCGAATTAAGTTTGATTATCTTAACTTTCAATTAGGATTCTTACTCAACCAAGCCTAGACCCCACCCACGAACTCCTGAGTATGAGGGACAACTCCATCCCAAGACTGCCTACATACCCGCTTCGGCACGAGATCAAGGCGTAAAGTATGTAGTTCTATTTTCTAATCTATGGTTTGATGTAAACTGATTTTGTGGGTACGCAACCCTTTCTAGGGTCAGTGTCCCAGACAGTTTCTCTGCGGTTGCTACCCACGAAGGTAGCACTCAAGGGAAGGCTCAAGATGGCCTATTGCTTGTGGCCTAAACAAAATAACTAGAACCTAATACTTATCATGAGCGTCACCCAATTGCAAATCACCAATATCCCTTCGAGGTGGATAAATAAATAAATAAAGTAAATTTCACGAGAACCTTTAACTTGACCATCCCTAAGAGGGTTTTACTATGGTTTATCTCAACGGGTGTGAAATTCATTTAAAATTTATCTTATTACATTATCGATCCAAGAGGGATTACCCGCCCCTTGGATTTTTAACTTCCAAATGTCCCTTATTACTCCCCGACGATTTATAGGGACGATGCCACAGACGTCGTTAATGCAGCTTTATTAGGCGTTAAGTGTAGTAGTTCAACACGATGGCATTACCCGTAAGCGTGACCCAGAGGCACCATATATACCGAACGCTGCTAGTTTTGGTTTTCCAACTCCATTTATTTAGTTTTCTAAACTAGCATCATGCTTGTATACAATTTAAACTTTAAATACTTTTCAAAAATAAAAGAGAGATATCGTCATTCTACAATTGACATGATAATTGAGAACTTATAAGAATTTGCGGAAATAAAGCGAAGTAAAATAATATCATTGCAGAAAAGGGAGGAGTGTTTACTCTTATTGTAAGAACAATTAAATATAGAGTTACTAGAATTTTGTTTACACTTTTGGAATTAATCATAAGACTTAAAGATTTAAGCAAGCCCAAGTTTATCACCCAAAAATCAATTAGACCCTCAATGGTTTGGGAAAACCATTTCTTTTTCCAATAATACACCATGTGATATTTTCATTTGATCATTAAAACTATTATCAATGAATATCAATGTTAATATCTATTACCGATTACGTTAATAATAATCATTGACAAGTTATTAATCATTGTTAAAACTTAAAATAAATAAAACGACACAAATCAAAATTTTACCAATTATTAACATCTAACTTTATTTACCATCTATTAGCAATCACATTCCACGAAAAAGAGTTTTTTTTTTTTTTTTTAAAAATGCAAGGCATGGTAACGCGTGCCCAGCGCGCTTAGTGGGAGGAGGGGGCCCCACGGTTCCCCCCCACTACCCTGCGGCCACTGCCGTAGCAGTGACCGTAGGTTAGTGGGGGGGTACCGTAACGGTACCGCTCCCCTACCTGCAGACTTATTAATCCGCCTGCGGCCGTTGTCCATGCAACGTACCGCGTGGTACAGACAATTACTCTCATGCGATGGTCTTTTCTTTGAAGCGTTTCATTCATACATATATATATATATATATATATACGTACGGTTTCATTCATTCAATTTATCATATTATTAGTTTATATTTATTTTTTTCCAGGGTAGTTTAGATAGTTAGAGAGTAGATTTAACAATAATAAATTAAAATGTTAAGTAGTAATGGGGGTTCGTTCTCAGGCATAATTAACCCAGAGGAATTAACAACACAGGGAGAATAAGTTGATCCCAGCATAGTGCAGAGGATTGAAACCCAGATGAGAAACTAAGGGTAAGTTTTTTTTGTTTCCACACAGAGATTAAAATATCCCAGAGAGAGAATTATTTCCAGCCATGAAAGGCAGATGGTTTTATGCAGGCTTATGGCTGTATTTGTTGGTATGATTTCAATCTAAAATCTATAGAGGTGAGTTTAATCCTACAGGAGAATTTTATTTATTCAAAATAAGATTTGTTTATAGAAATGAATATTTAATTCTACAGCAAAACAACATTAGATTATTCAAACTGAAAATCCAAACTACAGTAAGCAAATGATAGATAATAAAAAAATTTTACAGTATCCAAATCAGAGATTGAAAAAAAAACAGTAATCTAATTCTTACAACCAAGTTTAACAATCTATATTAACCCTTGATCTAAAAATTTTTCTTCTTTTTTTTTTTTTGAATCTAAGAAAAATCTGAAACTAAATTTCTTATCAAGACTCAAAAAAAACAATAAATCTAGTTCTCAACAAATGATTTCAACTAATTCTTTCAAAAATTTGAAACAAAGAATCTTATTCTCTACAAATCTAAAACTATTATTTTATTTTTTTTTTATCAAGAAATTAAACATTGAATCTTACTCTCTACAAAATTTGAAACTAATTTCATATCAAGAACTTAAACAATAAATCTCATTTAGACAATGAACCTCATTTAAACAATGAATCTCATTTAAAATCTAAAAACTAATTCTTAACAAAACGCAAATGAATCTCACTCTCATAAATAATTTAATCAACCTAATCTACCACAAAATAAGATGCATAAACTAAGTAGAAGGAACCTGGATGCTTGCAAAATGGTGTAGAGTCTTCCTTGATCCTCCAAATTGGAGAGAAATCCTCCCAACAAAACCTTGGCTGCAAATGAAAAATGGACTACAAAGGAGAAATTGCAGAATTTTCTTATGGAATAGCTAGCTTTTCTTTTGAAACTTGTACCTATTTTATAAAGCAAATTTCAAATTCCCACTACCTAATTTTAAATTGAAAAAAATGAGATTCTCTCCCAATTTGGCCTCCATGCAAATTAATTGGGCTTAGTGGGAGGAGTTACATGCAAGGAGGTGGAGAAGCCTCTAGAAGCTTCTTATTCCTCCTACAACATGTGCCTTAATGTGAGGGAAATTAAATAACTAATTTAAAATATATATGCATTTTCCATGTGTGTGGGGTTTATTATTATTATTATTATTTTTTTATTCCCTTACAATATTCATTCAATAATTCATCCAAAGAATATAAGTAGAGTTTTGTAATTTAAAACAAAAAAGGTGATAAAGGAGGGTTGTGACATCCTCCCCCCCTTAAATCTGTGCATCGTCCCGATGCACTTATTAAATGCATTCAAAAGAGTTTATAGTTCATGTTCAAAACAAAAAGGGAAATAGCTACTGCATCTCCTTAGCATCCTCCCACGTGGCATTCTTCTCGTCATACTGGTCCCATTGCACTTTGCACTGATCAACCTCTCTGTTGTGCAACTGGCACTGGCGCCTCTCCAAGATTCTGAATGGCTCTATCATTATTCCCCCCATTTCTTGGACCTGCAAGGCATCCCAATTCAAAATGTGTTTCTCATCAGGTACATACTTCTTAAGAAAAGATACATGGAAGACATCATGGATTCGGCTCAATTGGGGAGGTAAGGCCAATCGATAAGCAACTAGATTAACTCTTCCCAATATTTCAAAGGGTCCGACATAACGCGGTGCAAGCTTAGTCTTTTTCCCAAATCTTATGGAACTCTTGTGTGGCCTAACCCTTAGGAAGACTTTCTCTCCTACTTAAAACTCCCTTGGTGTTCTGTTTTTATCTGCATAACTTTTCTGCCTATCCGAGGCTTCCTTCAACATTTGCCTAATTTCCTTAGTTTTCCTTTCCATTTCTTTCAACATATCTGGCCCAATAATCACTCTATCCTCAAGACTATCCCAACTCAAAGGTGTTCGACATGGTCTACCATACAAAGCTTCAAAAAGTGCCATTCCCAAAGATGTTTGATATGTATTATTGTAGGCAAACTCTACCAAAGGTAGGTACTCTTCCCATTTTCTCTGTTGGTCCATGCAGTACATACGAAGCAGGTCTTCCATAATCTGATTTGTCCTTTCTGTCTGACCGTCAGTTTCTGGATGGTATGCAGTGCTAAAATTTAGTTGAGTCCCTAGAGCTGATTGAAGAGTGGTCCAAAACCTGGAAGTGAATCTTGCATCTCTGTCTGATATGATTTTCTCTGGTACTCCATGCAACCTAACTATCTCCTTAATGAAACGTCTAGCCAAGGTGGGTGCATCATCTGTCAGATTTCCTGGTATAAAGTTTGCCACCTTAGTGAGCTTGTCAATTACCACCATTATTGCATCATGCCTAGAAGGTGACATGGGTAGCCCTTGTACAAAATCCATACTGATAACTTGCCACTTATGTTGGGGTACATCGTGCAATTGTAACAATCCAGCTGGGTGCCTATGTTCTGCCTTTACTATTTGACACTCCAAACATTTAGCTACATACTTGACAATATCGCTCTTCAACCCTTGCCAAAAGTATAACTTCTTTAGATCTGCATAAAGTTTGTTAACTCCTGGGTGGCCTGAATAAGGGGCATTGTGAGCCTCCGATAAGACTACTTCCCTTAAATTCCCTGAATTAGGAACATAGATTCTGTTATTATATCTGAGTAGCCCATCTTCATCAAATGTATACCCTTCGACCTTAGGGTCGGTCGGGTTGTGTCTTATAGTTAATTTGACTTGCTCATACAATGGGTCATGTCCTTGTTCATCCATTACTTGCCTTTTGAAAGAGGTTTTGAAGGTTGCTATAGTCATCAAGTGTCTTCTCCTACTTAAGGCATCTGCCACCCTATTTTCTTTCCCCTTAATATATCCGATCTCAAAGTCATATTCACTTAAAAACTCTAACCACCTTCTTGGTCTGGCATTTAAGTGAGGTTGGGTAAAGATGTATTTTAGCCCTTGGTTGTCCGACTTAAGCTCAAAGGGCTTCCCTAGTAAGAAGTGTCTCCACTTTTGCAGGGCATGCACAATTGCTGCCAACTCTAAGTCGTGGGGTGCATAGTTGACTTCATGAGTCTTTAGCTTCCTAGATTCATAAGCCACTACCCCTTCATCTTGGACAAGTACTCCTCCTAATCCTTCAATAGAAGCATCTGTTACAACTGTGAAGTGTCCATTTGGGTCTGGTACCTTTAGAATGGGTGCTGAAGTTAGTTTTCCCTTCAAGATTTGAAATGCCTTATCACTTTGCTCGGTCCATACAAACCTTTTGCCCTTCCTTTGCAACGAGGTGATGGGATTTGCTATCCTAGAAAATCCTTCCACAAACCTCCTATAGTAACCTGCTAGCCCCATAAAGCTTCTTACCTCTAAAACATTCTTAGGGATTGGCCATTCTACTATCGCCTTTATTTTATCTGGGTCGACTGCTATTCCTTCCTTTGATATTATATGCCCAAGATAGTGAATCTTTTCCTCAAAGAAGGCACATTTGGACAATTTTCCATATAACTTATGTTCTCTCAATCTTTGCAAAACAATTTGTAGGTGCGTTAAATGTTCCTCTTCATTTCTAGAATAAATCAATATGTCATCCAAAAATACCAAAACAAACTTATCCAAGTAGTCATGGAATACACTATTCATCAGGTTCATGAATGCAGCTGGGGCATTAGTTACTCCAAAAGGAACTACTGTGAATTCATAATGTCCATATCTCGTCCTGAAAGCTGTCTTCAGAATGTCTTCTTCCTTAATTCTGAGTTGATGGTCCCCCGACCGAAGATCTATCTTCGAGAAAACTGCCGCTCCTTTCATTTGGTCAAAAAGGTCCTCTATGCGAGGTAAGGGATACCTATTCTTTATGGTGACTTTGTTCAACATCCTATAGTCGATGCATAGCCTTAAGGTTCCATCCTTCTTCTTAACAAATAAAACTGGCGCTCCCCCTGGTGATACACTTGGCCTTATTAATCCCTTAGCTAAGAGTTCCTCTAATTGCATCTTGAGCTCTTGTAATTCAGTTGTGTTCATCCGGTAAGGTGCCTTTGATACTAGTTCAGCTCCTGGGAGTACTTCGATAGAAAAGTCAGACTTTCTCTTAGGGGGTAAGCCGGGTAGTTCTTCTGGAAAAACATCCCTAAATTCCTTTAAGAAAGGGGTATTTTCAAATGTTTGTGTATTTTCCTCCTTTCCTTCATCAATTTCGACCATAAAGATTTGTCCTCCTCTTCTCCTTTCCTTCTTTAATTGCATTGCTGAGATAGTTTCTATACTAATGGGTTTAAATTTTCCTTGGATTTTGACCCTTCTCCCCCCATCATCCAAACATTCAACAATTTTGCTATAACAATCTACATTAGCTTGATGGTCTGCTAACCAACTCATTCCCATAATTACATCATATAATCCTAAGGGTGCCACATAGAGATCTACCCTTGTTTCGAACTCAGGGAATTGTACCCTTGCCCTCAGTAAACACTTAGTTACTTCTCTAGTTGCCTTATCCCCATATTGAACCGTCCATGATGACTCCATTTGATTAACTTTTAATGCATATTTGTTTACTAACTCAGGTGAGATGAAACATTCAGATGATCCAGTGTCAATTAGAATTGATATTGGTTGTTCAAATAGTGTACCTGTAGTTTCCATGGGAACATTCTGGTCTCTTCTTCTTTGGTTCCTAACTACTGCATGAATCCTCTGTTGGGGCCCTTGTTGGGGTTGATTGGCTCTAATTTGTCCTTGCATCCTAGGGCAATCTCTAGCAAAATGGTTTTCCCCACACATAAAGCATCTGCCTGGAGGACCTCTCCTACCTTGATTTCTAGGGGGATCATTCCTTGTTTCATTTCCCCTGGGTGGATAAGTTATCCTGTTCTGCTGGTCATTCCTATTATAGTTGCCCCTGTTATCATTGCCCCTGTTATTATTGCCCCTGTTATTATCATTTCCATTCCTCTGATATTGATTAGGCGGTGGTCTCCTTTCGAAAGAGTTATTCCTTTGACCCTTGTTGAAATTAGTGTTTCCATTGAATTCTTGCTTCCTTTTAAATGAGTGGTTCCCATTATAGTTCCGTCCTGCTAGTGTCTGAATCTTCCTCTCTTGCCTTAGGGACTTTTCAAGTACTTCATTCATATTTCTGGGTCCATGCATATCAACCTCTGCCCCTATGTTGGTATTCAGCCCCAAAATGAACTTCCTTGCTTGGCCTTCTTCATCGCTTTGGTACATAGGCACATACTTAAGCAACTTGGCAAACTTATCCCAATATTGTTGAACGGATAGGGACCCTTGACGTAGATTATGGAATTCTGTCACTTTCTCATCAAAGAACAATTGGGGAAGCCACCTATCTCGAAAATGGTGAACAAATTGATCCCATGTGATTGTATCCCTGTTATACCCATTTTGTTCCTTGGTGTTGGTCCACCAACTAGCCGCCTCCCCTGTGAGTTGATAGGAGCCCCATAAAGCCTTGGTTGTTTCGCTAAAATCTCTTAACTCAAAATATTTTTCCATTTCATTTAGCCAATTCTCAGCCCCTTCACCAATCTGCCTCCCATCGAACTTAGGAGGGGTGATTTTCTTCAAATCCTTGGAGAGTTCCAATATGTTATTTTCCTTTCCATTACCCATCACATTTCCTTGATTTCTACCAGGGTTTCCATTCTCGGTACCACTTATGTTCTCATAGTCATTCTGCCTTTCCCTAAGGTCCTGCAGTGATTGTTCCAGGAAGTTGATTTTATCTCTTTGTTCGGTTAGAAGGTCGATTATGGCTTGGACCCCATCTCCGTTATTCCCTAGGTTGTGTCGATCCTCTTCATGATCTTCCTCATGGTTCCCTTCATGGTTTTCCTCATGGTTTTCCTCATGTTTTTCCTCATGGTTTTCCTCCCTTTGACTCCTGGTACGTCTCCCATTACCCCTTCCTCTTCCTCTTCCTCTTCCTCTTCCTCTTCCTCTTCCTCTTCCTCTTCCTCTTGCCATTCTAGGTTTTACCTGAAAGTTAAATTATGTAGTTAGTTTTCTTTCTGTGGAATAAAATTTAATTTCTATTATTGTAAAACATTCCCTTAGTTGAAGTGAGCACAAGGCCTAGATTTGAACCTTTGCTCTGATACCACATGTAATAACCCACCATGATTCATCCAACAAAAATTGAGTATATTTTTTTTTCTTATTATGTTTTATTCAATTGCATACTCTGGGCATCCATCCAAATAGGATTGGGCATTCATCCATTCGGGATGAGCTTCTAGCCATACGGGTTAGGCAATTGTCCATACGGGACGTAAATTCCATCTATCCAATACGGGATAGGCATCTACCCATACAGGGTAGGCATCCATCCAAACGGGATAGGAGATGCTCTGGCCAGAGACTTAGACTCATCGGGACCATTCGGGTCCTAAGCCACTCACTAAGTACTACATTCTTCTAACAAGAATGCACCGAGGTCGCCGTCCTTAGGAGTAATAAGAAAATAATACAAGCTTGAATTCCGCCTCGGAATTTGGCTTAAAGCCTCAGGAAGTCAAGCGAATCCATATGGGATTCCTTCCGAGTATGCATCGAATTAAGTTTGATTATCTTATCTTTCAATTAGGATTCTTACTCAACCAAGCCTAGACCCCACCCACGAACACCTGAGTACGAGGGACAACTCCATCCCAAGACTGCCTACATACCCGCTTGGGCACGGGATCAAGGCGTAAAGTATGTAGTTCTATTTTCTAATCTATGGTTTGATGTAAACTAATTTTGTGGGTACGCAACCCTTTCTAGGGTCAGTGTCCCAGACAGTTTCTCTGCGGTTGCTACCCACGAAGGTAGCACTCAAGGGAAGGCTCAAGATGGCCTATTGCTTGTGGCCTAAACAAAATAACTAGAACCTAATACTTATCATGAGCGTCACCCAATTGCAAATCACCAATATCCCTTCGAGGTGGATAAATAAATAAATAAAGTAAATTTCACGAGAACCTTTAACTTGACCATCCCTAAGAGGGTTTTACTATGGTTTATCTCAACGGGTGTGAAATTCATTTAAAAGTTATCTTATTACATTATCGATCCAAGAGGGATTACCCGCCCCTTGGATTTTTAACTTCCAAATGTCCCTTATTACTCCCCGATGATTTATAGGGACGATGCCAAAGACGTCGTTAATGCAGCTTTATTAGGCGTTAAGTGCAGTAGTTCAACACGATGGCATTACCCCTAAGCGTGACCCAGAGGCACCGTATATACCGAACGCTGCTAGTTTTGGTTTTCCAACTCCATTTATTTAGTTTTCTAAACTAGCATCATGCTTGTATACAATTTAAAATTTAAATACTTTTCAAAAATAAAAGAGAGATATCGTCATTCTACAATTGACATGATAATTGAGAACTTATAAGAATTTGCGGAAATAAAGCGAAGTAAAATAATATCATTGCAGAAAAAGGAGGAGTGTTTACTCTTATTGTAAGAACAATTAAATATAGAGTTACTAGAATTTTGTTTACACTTTTGGAATTAATCATAAGACTTAAAGATTTAAGCAAGCCCAAGTTTATCACCCAAAAATCAATTAGACCCTCAATGGTTTGGGAAAACCATTTCTTTTTCCAATAATACACCATGTGATATTTTCATTTGATCATTAAAACTATTATCAATGAATATCAATGTTAATATCTATTACCGATTACGTTAATAATAATCATTGACAAGTTATTAATCATTGTTAAAACTTAAAATAAATAAAACGACACAAATCAAAATTTTACCAATTATTAACATCTAACTTTATTTACCATCTATTAGCAATCACATTCCACGGAAAAGAGTTTTTTTTTTAAAAAAAAATAATGCAAGGCATGGTAACGCGTGCCCAGTGCGCTTAGTGGGAGGAGGGGGCCCCACGGTTCCCCCCCACTACCCTGCGGCCACTGCCGTAGCAGTGACCGCAGGTTAGTGGGGGGGTACCGTAACGGTACCGCTCCCCTACCTGCAGACTTATTAATCCGCCTGCGGCCGTTGTCCATGCAACGTACCGTGTGGTACAGACAATTACTCTCATGCGATGGTCTTTTCTTTGAAGCGTTTCATTCATACATATATATATATGCGTACGGTTTCATTCATTCAATTTATCATATTATTAGTTTATATTTATTTTTTTCCATTGTAGTTTAGATAGTTAGAGAGTAGATTTAACAATAATAAATTAAAATGTTAAGTAGTAATGGGGGTTCGTTCTCAGGCATAATTAACCCAGAGGAATTAACAACACAGGGAGAATAAGTTAATCCCAGCATAGTGCAGAGGATTGAAACCCAGATGAGAAACTAAGGGTAAGTTTTTTTTGTTTCCACACAGAGATTAAAATATCCCAGAGAGAGAATTATTTCCAGCCATGAAAGGCAGATGGTTTTATGCAGGCTTATGGCTGTATTTGTTGGTATGATTTCAATCTAAAATCTACAGAGGTGAGTTTAATCCTACAGGAGAATTTTATTTATTCAAAATAAGATTTGTTTATAGAAATGAATATTTAATTCTACAGCAAAACAACATTAGATTATTCAAACTGAAAATCCAAACTACAGCAAGCAAATGATAGATAATAAAATTTTTTTACAGTATCCAAATCAGAGATTGAAAAAAAAACAGTAATCTAATTCTTACAACCAAGTTTAACAATCTATATTAACCCTTGATCTAAAAATTTTTCTTCTTTTTTTTTTTTTGAATCTAAGAAAAATCTGAAACTAAATTTCTTATCAAGACTCAAAAAAAACAATAAATCTAGTTCTCAACAAATGATTTCAACTAATTCTTTCAAAAATTTGAAACAAAGAATCTTATTCTCTACAAATCTAAAACTATTATTTTTTATTTTTTTTATCAAGAAATTAAACATTGAATCTTACTCTCTACAAAATTTGAAACTAATTTCATATCAAGAACTTAAACAATAAATGTCATTTAGACAATGAACCTCATTTAAACAATGAATCTCATTTAAAATCTAAAAACTAATTCTTAACAAAACGCAAATGAATCTCACTCTCATAAATAATTTAATCAACCTAATCTACCACAAAATAAGATGCATAAACTAAGTAGAAGGAACCTGGATGCTTGCAAAATGGTGTAGAGTCTTCCTTGATCCTCCAAATTGGAGAGAAATCCTCCCAACAAAACCTTGGCTGCAAATGAAAAATGGACTACAAAGGAGAAATTGCAGAATTTTCTTATGGAATAGCTAGCTTTTCTTTTGAAACTTGTACCTATTTTATAAAGCAAATTTCAAATTCCCACTACCTAATTTTAAATTGAAAAAAATGAGATTCTCTCCCAATTTGGCCTCCATGCAAATTAATTGGGCTTAGTGGGAGGAGTTACATGCAAGGAGTTGGAGAAGCGTCTAGAAGCTTCTTATTCCTCCTACAACATGTGCCTTAATGTGAGGGAAATTAAATAACTAATTTAAAATATATATGCATTTTCCATGTGTGTGGGGTTTATTATTATTATTATTATTTTTTTATTCCCTTACAATATTCATTCAATAATTCATCCAAAGAATATAAGTAGAGTTTTGTAATTTAAAACAAAAAAGGTGATAAAGGAGGGTTGTGACATTGAGGCATTTTGCGCCTGTGCAAGGCTAGAAATAGAGGTGAAATGAGTTGTTTTTACTTGCAAATTTGTTTGTTTTCATTCTGTTTCTTGCATTCTAGTTTTTCTTTGGTACTAATTCTCTGTGCAACATCTTGGCTTTACATGTGACGAAGACTAAAAATGCAACTACTAACGAATCTTATGGAGGACGCGGTCAAAGACTCTCATTAAAACATCTTTCTTGTGATTTTTAAAGTAGTTGCACATTTCATTTCTTAAAGGTTAATGAACACCATGCATGCTTTGTCTGTTTTTAATTTGATTGCATGTTTTAACCCTTAGAACTGGGCCTGCCTCTCGATTTGCCTGGCACTTTGCATAGGAATTGGTGAGAGGGGACGACCCAAAGTGGTGACGGGCTAAAGCCAAGCTCTTTCGAACTACTCTAAATAACTGTGGATGCAATGAAAGTTGCAGACAACGGGTGTTGGAATGGTATTGTGATGATTTATTCACCGGATCAATACCCACCCGAATGGATGCCCTTACTAGAATCTCTTGTTTTTAGATGCCAAAATCCTTCTATCTGTTGGCTTAGGCATTGTGATATGTGCATGCTGAAGACACCTCTCATGTACTCCTCAGTTAGAGATAGCAAGCTCTTGGGAAGTGATGCCCCTTGAACTCAAAGCTTGGTATGCCCGAGAAGTGAGTGCACTGTAAGGGGGAGCCAGTGCTACCAAGCATCTAGCTATCCGACTGAGTGTCATATTTTATGGCTAGAGGATTCAATAGATATTGCACTTGCTAGCCATAGGATTTGTTGTGAATGTGCTTGATTGTCTTGAGTCAAAGTCAAACAAACATTTTGTCTTTCGTGATTGTCAAAAGTTAAATAAAAAACAAACTTTCAAAAGTGCTCATAATCAACTTGGGTTTTCAAAATCAACAACCTTCAATTCAAAACAAAATTCAAACAAAAGTCCAAATTTGTCCAAGTATTCATCCAACATTTGAACATGGCTTGTCAAAACATTGAATATCTTTGTTTCAAAATTCATGTCACTTTAGGCTAGGTTTTGCATAGTCCAACTTAGGTCCTAGGACATATTGTCATCTCCCTTCATTTTAGTCCTTTTCATTGCAAGCGTCCTCATTTTGCACTTAGGTTCAAAATTATTTCCCTAAGTTTGCATTTCATTGTCATTTCCAAGCTAGATTTCCATTTAGGTGACATTTGTTCATTATCCTTGTCATGCTAAAATTAGGTCTTGCCTAGGTTGCATTTTTGTATATTCCAAGTCATTGGTCTTCGCATATCCTTATCATTGTATCATCATCTTGTCTTGGCTTCATCTTGTCATATCATATCCTTAGATCATTTTCATGTCATATCCTAAGTCATTGTCATAATCATTTCCTTCTTGCATTTAGTCTCAAAAATTTGGTTTGTCAAACTTGAAAAATCAAAACTTTGGATGATACCATAAGTTGTTGTTAAGGAGTCTTGACCTTGTCTAAAATTTGTCCTTTCATTAATATCATTTTTGTCAAACCTAGCTTAGTATCCAAGCATATAGGTGAGACATTGTCAATTTTTCCTATTGTCATTTGGTCCTTTGTCCTTTAAGGTCTTGGTTTCATTTCAACTTCCCAAGGTTGAGTCTTTAGGTTTGCATTCCAAAAAGTTTGACCAAACCTTGAAAAACAACAAAAACATAGGTTGCATTCTTGCCATAGATTAAATTTTCATCTATTTACGTTGCATTTAGTTGCATATCATACATCATCCTTTTAAAATAAAATAAAATTCCCAAAGATATTGCATTTGCATAGTGACATGCCTATTGAAACAAGGTCAAAATCTAAGAAGATGGGTGAACCAACAAATTGAAGGTTCGTCAAACACATCATTACCACAATATGGAATGGTTCAACTTGGACCACCTCCATTATATGAGCCAGTGTTTGTACCCATGAAACTGGGATATGGGAGTGTTCCACCAATGCTAAGGGAAAATTCACCTTTTGACTGGAATCAACTGAACCTACAACATGAAATTCAAACTCAAACATTACATGAGGAACAAACTCTTTGACAACTATATCCAACCCAACAACAAGGCAATATTGGTCAAACTTTTTATGATGAAACAAGTCTCCAAATACAAAAACTAGAGGAGAAACTAGCTCAAGAAAAGGAGATATTAGAACGAAAAGTGAAAAACAATGAGAATATTAGATCCCAAATGTCTAAAACATTTCAAAAATTTCCAGGTCCAAACCCAAACTTTGAGCGAAATGATGTAAGATCTCCTATTGAACAATCAAACATACCAACTCTCCTCTCACAAATAGAGATGATGAAACAATTTCAAGAAAAGAGACAACAACATTATGTGCCTCCACAACAAGAACAAGAAGGTGTTTACTATCAATCACATTTTCAACCATCACAACCAATTGTTCAACAGTTCCAACATTTCCAACAGACACAACCAATGGTCCAACATATACAACCAACACAACCAATGGTCCAATTTCAACAATATGTCCAACCAACTGTTAATTATCGACAACAAACTCAGTATCAACAACTACAATCACAAATTCAAAAAAAAAACTTGCAACATGCACCAAGCCAAATTTTGAACATGTCAAACCAATTTGATCAACATCTAGTTCGAAATCAAAACATGACATCAGACTAGAACCAACTCCTTTCCAAACAAGTTCAAATTCCAGATACAACTATGTCAAAAACTCGAAAGAAAGGTGGCCTTATTGCAAGGATCTTAAGGAAATTACCAAGTGAGTTCTTTGAGGAAGATCAAAATAATACACTTATGTCTAGCAATGCTCATCCCCCCACAAACAAATTGACTCTCCAATGGCATCTATCCCTACACCTTTAGAAGTTTCACAAGAACCTTCCTTATTATCCTCATCAAACAATACACCCAAGGATGAAATTATCCAAGGGCTATCCATAGGTGATTGCCAAGATAATCGAGTTCATGATGCACGTCCTTGTCATGTTTTAGAAATACAAGACCCAATGCCACCATGCACTTTATTGCCATTACTTGTTTTAGAGGACCCCATTCGAAGTCCCTCTTCCTCATGTTCAAGCATTGATTCCTTGCCAGAATCCATCACAAATGTTCAAAGTGCATTTCCTTCATGCCAAAACATTGATCCCTTGTCAGAATCCCCCATGCATATCCAAAGTCCAACCCCATGTCAAGAGGATAATTTAGAGCATGAAGAAATGTGTCTTAAAAAAGATCAACATCAAGATCCCGAAACCTTATCATCCCATCCAATTGTTGACCAGGACCCCATGTTCCCAGACACTCACGATGATTCCCCTATCCTTGTCCATCCTATCCAAATTCCTATTGACACTCCATTCCCCAAGCAAGATCAAGATATCCCAATCCATCCAATCCCAAACGATCCCCTTCCATTTCATGAAAAAAAATGTCCTTTCAAATCCCATTGGCATTCCACTTCCTAAGAAATATCAAGATATCCTTTCCATCCTTTCCAATGATCCCATTAAAAGTCAAGAGCAAAGCACCTTTAAAGAGGATTCCAATTATCTTCCTCCTTGTCAAGATCAAATTATTCCTTTAAATCCTCCACAAGATCCTTTTTTTCCTCCATCTCCTTGTCTTAATGCTCCATATACACTCCAAGATTGCATTTCTTTTGATGATCCCATTATTTCTCCCATTCCATCTCTTGAAGAGCCTGTCATTGAACCATGTCCACTACACAATCCTAGTCTCCCTCATGATCCTAATCCCCCTCATGATTCTAACGTGTCAATGCAAGATGTTCATGAACCCCTGACATTAACAATGGGTTCTTTCTCTTTGGTCCAATTTGATCCACTTCATGATCTCATTATTTCTCTCATATCATATCCACCTCATAATGGACTTGCCTCTTCCTCTAAAAGAAAAGATTATCCTACAAGTCAAGATATTCATAAAGGCCAAGGGGTAGACCTTCACAAGAAAGATCCTCAATATGAAAGAAAATGTTAAGGGTCATGTCTACACAACTCACTCTCAAGATGTTGGTATCCCTCCATCAAAATCAAAGCATACACCTTCCCCATCATACTTTCCATCCATCTTAGGTCCTTATATTCCTTCATCCTCTATGCAAGGTCAGCAAAGGCACAAATCCTTGAGTAAATTTCATCCATCCAAAAGAACTCCATTTCATTCATATCCATCCATGCATTCCTTTCCCCCTCCAAGCAATTTGGATGCCAAGTATAAAAGTCATAAGTCTAGAAATCCACATGTATTCAAGGATCAACATGTCCAATATAATCAACATGTCAAAACAAAGAAAAATTTGATCTATAAAGCAAAGGAAAAATCCAAAAGGACACAAAGGCCCACTGAGCAAAATCAAGCAAAGTCAAAATATATATGGGTTCCTAAATCCCTTATGCAAGCAATGCACACCAAAGAACAACAAAAGCATGAAAAATCCAAAACAATGTGGGTTCCTAAGCAGCTTCTTGAAGAACAAAAAGAAAAATCCAACTTGGCATCCAAAATTGCTATTCCTCCATCCAAACCTCTCAAATTTGTTCCTCCATCACCTCCTTCTTCCATTTTGGGTCCTTATGTCCACAAATCCCTAACTATTCCTTCATCAAAATCTCCATATCCAAAACCCACTCTTCCTCCATCAGTCCATCACCCCTCAAGGTGTGTGCCAATGTTGATCTTGCCTTCATTTCCATCCACTGAAGCCCAATTCTTCCAATACCCTATCTATTATCCAATGCATATTTTCCATCCTTCCATCCCTTTGATCCCATCCTTTGCATAAATCTTGGCCTTAATTTCATCTCTTTTTCCATGTCCTTATCCTACCAACATCTTTGAGCATACTTTTAAAGGTCATGGTCTATTTTTTTCAAGGCTACTATCCAAACAAAAAGATGTTTGAGTCCTTCTTCCATCCCCTATCATGTGTCCATTTTCAACTAAAATGTCAAAATCCAAAAAAAAAAAAAGTGAGAAAAAAGAAAAAGAAAAAAAAAGTAAAGCAAAAATAATTCGTCCACTAGTGAAAAACCTAGCAAACAGGCACCTTGGGCAAGTACCGTGATGAAAACCTGGCAAACAAGCGTCATGCATAATCTATGAACTTCTTGCATACTGTAATTGGGGACAAGTTTTATCCTATCATATCCTTTTGTCTTTCATTGTTCCATTATCCTTTCGAACCCCTGTCATTACCCTTCATATCCTATTGTCCCTCATGTCCAATTTCCCTTTCCACCTTTAATCTTGACAAGGCTGAGGATCGTCATGAGCATCATGCATCTTGTTTGTAGCTTTTAGTCCATCATAGCTTTTGGTCTTTATCCATTTTCTTATTATAACCTTTCATCCATATTCCCTAGCTTATTGCAACTTTCTACCACTATCCCTTAGCCTACCCTGACCTTCAGTCCATGTCCCTTATCCATT
The DNA here is from genome assembly GCF_030272615.1 of Cryptomeria japonica. NCBI lineage: Eukaryota > Viridiplantae > Streptophyta > Pinopsida > Cupressales > Cupressaceae > Cryptomeria > Cryptomeria japonica. The sequence goes on along the minus strand of NC_081408.1, from coordinate 382,951,229 downwards.
CTTGGACCTGCTTATCCTATCCATATCTTATCACTATCCATACACTCTTTTTTTTTTGTTCCTTGATCTTGATCTGACATAAGGATGCAAAATTTAAACATGGTTTCAAAAACCTCTTGACATGTCCCTCATGCAATGTCACTGCTTTACATTGTCATATCCAGTCTCTTGTCCCATCATGCAATAGCCCTTGAAAATTGCATCTGTATTGTCTCCATGATAAAAGGCCTTTGTCTTCCCTCTATCCACCAACATTTCAGAAAGCCTATTTATTCACCTATCATATTCCTTGCCTTGCTAGACACTGGGGGCAAAAGCATTCAAAAAATGTCCCAAAATAATTCAAAAACATTCATATAATGTCCTGAAAAATCCCTAAAAATCAAATAATGTCCTGAAAAAATCCCTAAAAATCATATAATGTCCTGAAAAAATCCCTAAAAATCATATAATGTCCTGAAAAAATCCCTAAAAATCAAATAATGTCCTGAAAAAAAATCCCTAAAAAGTCAAATAAAGTCTTGAAAAACAAACAAAAAAAAAACTTGAAATTCCTACAAAGTGAAAAACATCAAAATCCAAAAACAATTTCTTTGGCATTTTGCATTTTGTCAATAAATGGTCCCCTTTGTGCATAGACAGATCGCTGAGCATACATCCAATGACAATCAATCAAACATTGTGCTTTAATGAAATCACACATTAATAGATGAACTGTTCGACCAAGCAAGCATTCAACCTGATCACAGTTGTCACATCAATCCAAATAGCATCAACGTTACCATTGGTCCTTGTCAACATTATCATGGGTCTTATATAGGGTGTGGTATACTCAAAACCAGATTGTGTCCTATCTTCGACGGGGTACCACATTCCCTAAAACCAGACAGCATGATCATTCTTGTTTTCCACTTTTGACAATGACAATTAGACTGTTTGTTTGACTTGGTTGAATTTGTGTGTCTTGTCTTTTTACTGATTTATCTTTGGCTTCGATCATGTTCCTATGTTGCTCGATGATGTCACTGAGTGATTTAGAGTGACTGGGATGGTTCATGGTCCCTTTCCTTTTTTTTGGTTGTTTTTGTTGTTTGTGGAATGTTTGTCATAAACTGGGGCAACTATATCATTGGGTGTCTGTGATAAGTATGTTCGCTTTGTGAACGATGCACATACCTCGACCCTTGATGTATGCACCCTAGGATGCTTCACTCATTCCTTATGTGCGATGTGTCTATCTTTTGCAAAAGGGGTTGTGTTCCAGCTCTGGCCTTCAATGCCATGATGCTCTGCATCCACTTTGCTACAATAAATAAAGGTTCTCACTGACTTATGTGCATTTGTGAAAGCAAGTTTTCCTTCATCTCTAACTGTCCTCTGTCTAATTTCTTCTTACTAACATTTCTTCCGTTAGTCTTGGCAGTCTATTCAATCTAGTTTGGTCATAAGTGCACAATTGCGCTTGTGCACACTGTCTTGCACTTGTGCAGCATCAAGCTGCGCCTGTGTACCTTACATAGGCATAGAACATCTCTACACAGGCACAGATCTGCATTTTTCCCTCCCTTGTGGGCCCCGCAATGTCCCACAATCAAGCAAAATTCATGAAATTGAACGTATGGGTTTTTGAGCTACATATCACTACTCCCGCATCATCCGATCGTCTGTAGATGCGTACACGTTCCCCAAGGTGATCTACCATTGGAATGTTCACCATCTCTCTACAAGGGTCCTTTTTCTTGAGCAACAACTCCTCCACTTTGGCCAGTGCAAATGAAATCTTTTCCTTCTCCTTGTCTCCTATATATATCTTTGTCAGTATCTAGATGGATGTGCATCCTCTCCATCTTATGATGGTCGCAGTCTTTTGCACCTTCCACTGCTTGTCCTTTGTGCACCCGACCTTTGATTTTTGATCTGTTTGAACCTATCATCTTTTGTCATTCTTATCGATCACTTGGCCTCTTTTTTGGATTTTTTTGGCCAATTCCTCGAGGGGGCATGCATATGTCATTGTTATTATCTGGGGCATTTTCATTATTGTTCTTTGAAACAACGCTTAGAATTGCATTGTCTCAAAGAGGGGCAAAATATAGACATCTAAAAATGGTCAACGCTTGTGGAGTCACACTTTAACATTTGTGCATTGCCTTATTTTAGGGTTCTTGCGTCACATTAACATTTCTTTTATGTTGTCCACTTGGTCTTTATCATTTACGAGCATCGAGTCCTTCTTCTGCATTCCTCATTTTTCTCGCTTTCTAATTAGGTCTTGTCGATAGCAATCTTCAGTCATGATTTTGGTCGATCTTATCCTATCACATCATGGTGCATGCTCATTTATCATTATTTTGGACATCGTCAGTCCTAATCGATGATAGAATTAGGTTTTTGTCCTCTTGTCAATCTTTCAATCATCTTTAGCTTGTTAGTAATCATTTGTGATTATCAACTTGTCAATCTCATCATTTTGCGATCGATTTGTCATTGATCTTTGTCCTTGTCAATCTTGTCATTTTGCGATTGATTCGTCATCGATCCTTGTCCTTTTCAATCATGTCAATTTGGATCGATTAGTCATTGTTCCTCGTTAATTGGCGCCTATCAATTGGATCTCCTTATCAATCTTGGTCAATTTGTCATTGATTTTTGTCAACCAATCTCAATCATTTATCAACATTAGTCCTTTGTCAATTAGAATCATGATCGGACCTACATTAATTTCTTATTGTCTTGACCTAATTCCTTGTCCTCTTATTTCTAGGGTTTTATGATTTGTTCATTTAATCCTTTTCTTCTTCTTTGTGGGTTAAATAAATCTATTTATTTAGTCCTAGGTCTCTTTCATGAATTAATTAATGGATGAAAACCTATTAATTAATTCACCTAATTTCTATTTCTCCTATTTTCTTTAATTTTTCTAATATTTCCCCTAATTTCATTCCCTCATTTTCTCCTATGTTTATGCTTCCATTTTTTGTAATCATGGAGGCTATTTTCTCTCTTCCCTTTTGTCATGGGAATGGCATTTCAATCTTGTCATAATTTGTCATAGAAATTGTCATACATTTGTCATAATTTTGCCATTCTTGATTTGAATTTCCTTTCAAATCTCTTCATGCTAATCTTGTCCTCTCTCCAATTTGTCTATAAATTGGATGATTTTCTTCAATAAGGGGGAATCAATCACATTTTTGAGTAACCTTATACTGTGAATTTCATGTCTCAACAACTTGCTTTCCACTTGCATTTTGCACTTGTAGGTGAGATCCACATCAAATTTGAAGGTGAAAGAAGAACAATGGAGCCACATGAAGGAGATATCTACATCGGTTTGCTTTGATTTCATTTGATTTGAATATCTTGTCTTTATGTCTTCATTGATTGGATTGGGATTGCTTTCATAGCAGCTTTAGGTTTTGTGGTTGTCCTAATTGCTATTGTTTTGATGATTTTCAATTTCTTGATCTACACTAATGAAAGCAAAGCATATAGATGTTATAACAAGAGATTGCAAAGAATTATGGAGAGTGATAATGTCAAAGTAGATGAGCTGAATAGAAGTCAAATCAAAGTTTATGAGAAGGAATCGGAAGTGGAAATGATTATAGCTAAACCGGTAGCACCTTTACCAGAATAGAGTGTTGAACTAGTTACTCCGACAGTATTAGAAAATTCTATAGTGACTAAAGATCGGGGAAGAGGAACAGAGAGTCAGAGGACTCCTAGGTATGTGAGATTGAATCATTCAAAAGATCAAATCATTGGAGTTAAGAATAAAGGAGTAATGATGAGAAGAAGATTGGTAACTAATGAGGCATGTTTGATTTCACAAGTTGAACTGGTATCAGTAATTGAGGCATGTAAAGATGAATATTAGTTGAAAGCGATGGAAGAAGAATTAGATCAAATTGAGAAAAACAATACATGGACTTTGGTTCCCTAGCCTAAAAATAAAAAAATTATTGGAACTAAATTGGTTTTTAGAAATAAATTGAATGAGGATGGTCAAGTTATAAGGAATAAGGATAGATTGGTTTGTAAATGATATTCTCATAAGGAAGGTGTTAGCACATATTTTTGCAAAGTATTATGTGTTATTTATTTGATGCTTTATATACATCTTCATCATAAGAGCATTTATTACTGGATTATATGTACAGGAGGCATGTTGCGGTATCAGAAAGATCCTGTTGTGACCTATTTTTAAAATTGGACAAGTACCGCTAGGACATGCTAAGGGTTGGCATTGAATAGGGACTACATGAGGAAGTTTCATCATGACAGTATTGGGATCCTTATAAAGACATTCTTTGGGCCTATGTGATGGAATTTGTCATTTATTAGCACATATGAAGTTTCCATGAAAGGTTGCAAGTGCAAATGATATATGAAGAGGAGCTTGATTAGAATAATTATCAAATCTGAGCTATCAGTGTAAGTTACCCCATAAAGACCAAATAGCATAAACAATCAAAGAACCATTGACGTGACCTAGACCGACCACTCCAAAGGAGGACCAAAAGAAGGTTCAAAAAGAGGGTTTCATCGGTGTAACATTCACTATCGGGGGTATGGGAAAATGTTGTGCTGATAGCCGATGAGGTTATCGGTATAAATTACACCGATGAAAGAGAACGTGAAGTAGAGGTTATAAATATCATTGCGTCATCGAAAAATGTCATTTCATGCTACCCCGATAATCGATGGGCTAGGTGGAAAAGGTGGTGTCATCGACAAGACTTGCTTCAATTAGGCAATACCAAAAGGTGGAAAATAGGACTCATCAAGATATCTTAAACCATCGGTGAAAAGTGTTTAGGTTACGTCAATACCTGATGAAAAGGATAAGCCAGGCATAGAGAAGGAGAATTGATCGGGATAAGTTACACTGATCGAAGATGAAGTCATCAGGATATCATTGCCTCATCAAGAGGAGACATTTTTGTTACACCGATACTTGATGAGAAAGTGAAGGTAGGTGCGAAAGAGGAGATCTCACCAGGGAAAGATATGCCGATAGACCGGAGGAATAAAAGATACATAAGTGCAAAGGCGGTGACATTGGGTGATCGGATAAACATAAAGAGAGTTGTTCTGATGCCCGTTGAGATGACCCGATGTAACAAACAAGATGTGAACCATGGATGTAGACTCGTCAGGATACCTTAAACTATTGAAGGAGTGTATTTAGAGTTATGTCGATGCCCGATGGGTAGAATGCCATGGAGGAAAAGAAGGAGGGTATATCGAAATGACTTATGTTGATGAAAGGTAAAGATAAAGCCTAGGTAGAAGGTGGAGCCATCGAGGAAATTATAGCCATCAAAATTATAACAATTGAGCTATGCCGATAACTGATGGAGTGATCGGTGAGACCTCGATGAAAAGGACAGGAGGCACCAAGTGATTGAAATATTGGGAGGAGTTATGATGACTAGCCATTGCAAAATCTGATCTTAACGAATCCACCTACCATTATTAATATAGGAAACATACAACTTTATACTTACATGAGGCGAATCACAACACCATTTCAATTGAGTTAATGATCTTGAAGTATTAAATCTATATATAAAAGCTGGTATAAGGAATTGGCATACAAAACTGAAGCAAACAGAGAGATTGGAATGAATTAAGCTACAAAAATTTAAATTTTAGTAAAGCTTGAGGTATTCAGATATGGAAAGTTCTAGTTCAAAAGGCAAGAGGAAGGTCACTGAGGATTTTGAGAGTGCCTCCAAGCAGGGTGCACAAAGGAGGAAGTTGAATCAAGACATGATTGATCAAATGAGCTCACCAAGAGCCAAATCCCAGAGATCTAAGGATAATCTGCTCGTCCGTGACCAGTTAGAAGATGATTTCAAGGAAATTGGTGATGTCTGGACCAGGATTAGAGGTCATGAGTTGTTCTTGTATCATTATTCAAGAAGGAATAAGCCAACCCCAATTTCAAACCCATGGACAACGGGATTGGGTAAACTTGTGGTTCCTAACATCTTTGTGAATATTCAATTGATGAAAACATTGGCTAGGGCTTATAATGCCACAAAAAGATGTATTCAATTGCCAAATGTCAATGCATTCATCTGTATCTCAACAACCACCATTTAGGAGGTTTTTGATCTTGGTTTGGAATCTGATGTGTCATTGTCTTTTGAGAAATTGGAGGAGTATACAAAGATGGATACTGTATACAATGGGTGGAATTTGGCCATACATAAGGCCAAGAAAGGAAAGTTAATAGATGAAGACAGGCCCCCATTTGATATCAGCATTTTTAGACAGTATCTGCAATATATATATGGCATGCAGTCAAGTGGGAGGAGTCAAGGTTCCAAATGTAGCTTGGATAGGACCTTTAATTCTTGCTGCTGACACACAAATGCATGAGCTGAGATAGTTTTATTATGCTAATTACATTGTTGAGAAGATGCATGAAGGTTTCTTAAGCCTTCATAATAACCCTGACAAGTCTTTCAAGTTCCATTCATTGTTGATGCATATTATTTTGTTTTATGGATGACACAGGGGGCTATGGCCTGAGGAATTGAAGCTAAATGTTCATGGCAAGGATGGATAGGAGCAGCTAGTACAACTATGGGTATCACTATGGGATTCTTGGTTCATGAGATCTCACTATATCAAATTTGAAGAATTCTTTGTACAACCATTATACAGAGATTTTGGAGTTTCTTTAGATGGGTCATTTTCAAAAGAATCAAAAGATTTCTTAGACCCCATGAACGTGGGGATACCAAGGTGAATCACAATTGGGGTGACTGGTATGTATGTCACGACATATACATTAGAGTTTTTGGATTCGAGGGAGCTCCTTATGTGATACCGAAGCCTGCACCTGACAGAATTGCCTACCTAGAGATTGTGAGGCAAATGAGTGTCTCAAATGCACATCATTTTGGGGTTCCCACAAGAAAGTTTTCTTACCCGGGACTTTACATTTTAGTGATTTCACTATTGTATCTACAAAGGCATATGAAGTCATTGACAAGAGGTTAATAGAATATTATAACCTCTATGAGAACACAACCCGAAAGTATTATGACCCGGAGGGTTATATCCACTAGAGTAGAAAAGGGCAAAATTTGGGCGATTATTTTCATGAGCACGTTGAAGCCTTGGATATCTTTAGAAACAAGGAATTCAAGGAGGCTATGCAGATATTTCAAAACATGAACTAGAGACTGGTAGAAAAAAGACAAAGACAATAGGATATGGAAGAAGAAGAAGAAGCTGAGAGTGGGTCAGGAGAGAATGAAGCTATCTCAAGAATTAGGAGGCTTGAAAGGGAGGAGGAGCCTAAAGCATAGGACATAACTGTTGCAAGGAGAAATGTTGATGTTGATGATAGGTTAGAAGAGCACATTTATTTTGTGTCTAATGATCAGTTCATCAAATCGAAGGAGTTTAAATCCTTCTTATATCACTTCAAAGGAAGAAGGCTAAGAGAAGCCATGCCTGATATAACACTAGAAAATGAGGCAGAGATACTTCAAAAATTGAAGGCAGATATCGATGCAAAAGTAGAAGGCATGACCCCTCAAAGGGGAAGGTAGCTTCTTATAGAGGCAGGAATTATCCTCTTTCCAGGTTGCAAGCTTAGTGCATTCTTTATTTTTGATAGCCTATTGCATTCAGAGAAGGACTTCGAGTTAGACATTTAGGGCATGAATGACATCTTCATTGGATCAAGATATGATCCAGATGATGAGGCTATGCATTTGTGCACCCTCTATCCTCCAAATAAGAGGCCAAAGATCATAGATCTAGACAAGGCTTTTGGACACATGATGAAGTTGAAGGTCGATGAAGTGGATCCCATGGTCACAACAGATATGGGAGTTGATATTTCAAAATTGAATAAAGCATGGATGAAGATACTAGTGAAAGAAGAAGCAAAATACAAATCATTATATGAGAAACTTTTAAGAAGCAGGGGCCAACCTATACGCCAAATAGCAGATGAGTCCAAATTGAAAAAGAAGTACGAAGAACTGCACAAAGAAAAAAAAGTTGAACAAAAGAATGCAGAGCATAAGGATAGACACAACATGTGTCCTACTATCTAAACGATTTGAGAATCTGCAGAAGATACTGGAGGAATTATGGACTATCTACCAAAGAAAAATGGATAACACAATGTTGCACCAGAGGATTTTGGATCGGTTAAACATGCTACTGCAAGATCAGACACTAAATGACAAAAGGATCAACAAGGTTAAAAAACTAATTGACACTCATGAAGGATTCATAACAGAGTTGAAAATTGAATATGAGGAGTGTAAGGGTATTGTCAATCATGGATTCCTAAGTGTGGTAGATGATATAGGGGTAATAAAGGACAAAAACCAGTGGATTACTAAATGCAGATCCTTACTTAGTTCATCTCTTAGCATTTCCCGTGCGGATACTATGGATATGCATGAAACAGGGGAATAGGTTGAGAGTTTTGTCACAATAGAAATAGCAGTCAAAGACATTATCTTCAACGCATATACATATAAAGATGAGGGATATCTTCGACATATCCAAAAATGTGGTCATCGACTGGATGGAAACAATTAGTCTAGGTGATTGTTTTGTTTATAGCAATTAGGGAGTTAGTTTGGTTTCTATTAGTTTTAGTTTGTACTAATGAAAAGGTGTGTCCTTTCATTCATATCTTTTGAGTCATATATATAGAGAGTCATTTTTGTATTCTAGGGGGGAAAAAAGGACAAGAAAATTGTTATTTTTCAAGATGGTCTATTGGAACCAGTAGTGTTATGTAAAGAAGGTCTGTAGAATGAAAATCCATTTTGTGCAAGCAAATGTATCATAAAGTATTCTTGAGTTTGCAGTTTTTGTACACCCACTGTTCCAAGAAATTAATATAAAAGATTCGTTGCTTTTTATCTTTAGATTGTTTCATGTTGTATGATGTTGATGAGTTAAAATCCCTTGGATAAATCAGAATAATGTTTGTTGCAGTGTTTCATCACTTGTAGTTATAGAGATAACAAAATTGTTTTTGTTGCTCTTATATCATACATTGAAGTCATTGTAGTGATAGTCTTGCATACCTGTGAGTTTTCTCAAACTATCTCCAAGGATCACAAATATTTGTTCATTAAATAACATGTAAATTGTCTAATAAGGCACTGGTCTGTTGTTAGTTTTCTATGAATAAATTTTGGTGTGCACGAAGTCCTCACTAGAGAAAATAATTACTAGTTTCTATTAGATTTGTTCTTTCATAATTACTCAAGGTTCCAACAACATTCTTCTATGAGCTTTGTTCGTTATCAATTATATTCAAGTTTTTCAGGCTAAAATAAGTTAAAAGCATATCATAAATCATAGTTGCGAGGAACAGTTTTCCATTCCTTTAAACAACTAGATTCAATAATTTAAATTCACTATAAAGAAATCTCTTTATGATTTGGAGTTTGGGGTACACCCACATAAGGTCTAGTGGGGCCTAAAGTGTGGAGGAATTTGGTCTTTGACCATTCCCGTTCATTGGCCAAGGCTAATTGGATCAGTTAGGGACTTGGCAAGTCTCTTTGATTTCCAATCTGTGGTTTTGGGAACCAACAGATTGGCGATTCTGTTGAGGAATTGTAATAAGAAGTGTTCAAAATTTATGGTGGTTTTGTTTTAGAATCTTTTGGAGGAAGGAGCCCAAAAGATTAATAAAAGTATTATTCCTCTTAGGAGGCGGTGACTCTACATTTAATATATGAGTAATAATTGGTATTTTGAGAAAGTAAGAGAAACCCCTAGGAATTTGTCAATAAGATTTATGCAGGGGAGAAGGTCTTTGCACAAGGGACAAGATAATCTTGTTCAGTTGAGTCCAAAGAGAAGAAACAAAGAAAATAAATCAACATCAAATATGTCGTTTGGGGGTTATAAAATGTTTCCTCGTAGAGAGGATGGTTCTTCATCTGGTGATGGATTTGAAAATCTAGAGGAAAATCCTTTTTATAACTTAAATATAAAAGATAATAAAGGTGGCCATGATGAAACCCTGACTGTTGAGGAGCAGGAGGTCAAGCAGTTGGATGCAATTATTCTTAGAATGGCTGACTTAAATGGAGATGAATCTAAAATGGCAAAGGCTCTTAAGAGACAACCAGATTGGGTATTATAGAAACTCAGATTAGAAAGAGATATCATTCAAATCCCTAAGTCAAACAAGGTTGAAGAAGAGAAAGGAAGAGGTAAAGAAAGTACCATAACAACCCGTAGGTATAGTCCCCCTCACCTAAGAAACTTGGAACAACCATTTAGGGTTTATAATAATCCATTATCAGATGTTGTGGATAATAATTATGAAAAGAAGGATAAATGGAAAAATATACCCTACAATGAAAATAGAAACCAGTATAATTATGGACAATACAATAATCATAATGATGAAAGAAGAACTAACAGTGGGGAAATTGTTGGTGATTGGAATGGTAGAGATAGGATCAACAATGCAAGCAATAATAGGGGGAATTATGGTAACAATGGAAACTATGGCCACAATGGTAATGGGAATGATCAAAATAGAAATAACAATAATGGTGGAGGTAACAATGGAAACAATGGTAATAATGGAGGAAATAGAAATTACCAAGCTAACAACTATGGTGGCAGACCACCTATGACCATTGAAAGGTACAAACACTTGGATTTCAGTGAGATGGTTGGATATCCTAATCAGATTTCAAATGATTTAAGATCAGCTATCACTAAATTCATCGGAAATGGAACTGATTTTGCAAAATAACATGTAATAAATTTAAAAAATATCATTGAAGAGTTTGAAGTCCCTTACGAATATTTTTTATGAATCTGTTTATTCAATCTCTAACAGAGGATGCATGAGAATGGTATAGAAATCTTCCCAACAGATGTATTGGTAGTTGGTAGGAGTTTGTGACAATATTCTTGGAAGAATTTGGAGAACATAATGATACTTCATTTGCATCTCATGAATTGACTAGCATAAAAAAGAATCAGAATGAGTTAGTCTCTAAATTTAATAAGAGGTTTAATAAAGTACTTAATAGAATACCAAGACATTAGACCTATTGATTCATTTTAATTGATTTTTATTTGAGTGCTTTTGATAGCAAGACTCATTATGAGATTGTAATGCCTGCCAAAATACCCTAAAGAAACTAAACAATAATATACAAATGGAGATAAATTTTTTTTCTTAATTAACATCTAATAACAACCAATGCAACCTTTTGGGGAGCCTTGGTGGATAAATTCCATAAAAAGCTATCTGGATGGAAGGGAGCTCTACTTAGTCAAGCAGGTAAGGTTCAAATGCTAAAAACTACTCTTCAAAGTATCCCTCTCTATGCCATCAGTTTGTTCAGGATTCCTACTAAGTATGCTGAGGCCATTGAAAAAATACAAAGATCCTTTTTATGGACAGGGGTTGAGGAGAAGAAGAGAATGAACTTAATTACTTGGGAGAAGGTCTGTAAGCTTATGAATAAAGGTGGTCTGGGCCTTAAAAGAATAAGAGACATAAATGAATACCTTATGGCTAAGCAGATTTGGAGAGGATATAGAAATCAAGGAGAGGGGAAAAAAATATGGGACAATAAATATAAAAGCCAATGTCCAAATCTTCAAAGTTTTCTCAAAGCAGAGATTATCCCAATTGGATCCAATATTTGGAAAAATATCTCTAGGACTAGAGACTTAATTATCAAAGGTACAAAATGGAAGTTGGCGAAAGGGAATCTTATTCAGTTCTGGGAGGATCCTTGGCTTATGGAGATCCCTTTAAATGAAAACCCTGAGTGGAACAAATATCAGATTCAATGCAAGGAAAGATTTGGAACCAAGGTGGAGGATTATTGGAAAGATGGACAGTGGAAAGACTTATCTCAAGTGGATCAGTCTTTGGGTAGTTTGAACAAAGTCATGAACTCAATGGTGAGGATTGAAGAAGAAGACCAGTTAATTTGGAAACTCACTGCTAGTGGTACTTTTACTGTGGCATCTCTTTATCATCAACAGTACAATAACATGGAAAGTCCTTGTTGGGCTAAAGCATGGGTGAAAGGCCTTACCCCCAAGATCAACATTTTCTTTTGGATAGCCCTCCAAGACAAAATTCTTACAACAGAGAATATAAGAAAAAGAGGTATCAGCATACCAAGTTTCTGTACACTCTGTAAGCAGAATGAGGAGACAATAAATCATATGCTCTTTCATTGTCCCTTCTCAGCTGATGTTTGGGGAAGTTGTTTGGATCAATTCAATATCAGTTGGAGCTTCACCAACTCGATTCAGGAGATTTTCAAGTCATGGCATCATCCTTAAAAAAATAGAACCACTACCTTGCTATGGAGAATTGCTTTACCACACATGTGCTGGGGTATATGGAAAGAGAGAAATGATAGGATTTTTAGAGAAAAGTATACTAAGGCTAACATTGTGTTTGAAAAAATAAGAAGCATAGTGGAGAATATGAATATTATAGGTGGTATTGATAATCCTAATACTAAGGAGGATCAATTTGTCTATAAAAAATGGAGATTAAAAGCTCAAGAGAGTATCCAGAGTAACCCTAGAGAGGGAGTGATATGGACCAACCCACCTAGGGGATGGATGAAAATCAATTTTGATGGGGCCTCTAAGGGAAACCTAGGGGTTACAGGATGTGGAGTGGTCCTAAGGGATGAATGGGGAATATGTAAAATCATAAAATGTATTCCTATAAGAAAACAAACCAACCATGTTGTCGAAGCCATGGTGGCTTATCATGGGATTATCCTTGCCAGAGAAGCCAAATGCACTAAAGTTTGGTGTGAAGGAGACTCCTTAAACATTATCAATTGTTTAAATATGAAATTACCGCCATCATGGTTGATTAGTAATGCTATTAAAGCAACAAGGAAAATTAGTGAAGAGTTTGAAATGTGTGTTTTAACACATGTTTATAGGGAGGCCAACTCTTGTGTTGATTGGGCAGCCAACCTGGCTTGCCAATCAGGAGACATCATCACTAGTTATGGTGAAAAGGAGATTGCAAGTGAAATGAAATCCTTGCTCAATCAAGACCAAAGCTATACAAGGCAATGTGGTACTTTTAATCATTATTTCTAATGACCTTTCTGTCTTTTTCGATGCAGGGCTTGCTTGAAGATAATGAGCTATTAAATAGGTGTCATATCATCATTATTTGGCATGGATTATGGGCGCTCTTACAAAATAACCATAGAAACCAGAGGAAAAGTTATCAAAATGAGAGAAGGCATTGCAAGGAAGGTACTGGAAAAATGGGAGGAAACAAGAAGAGATTTGAACCTGCATCCTGCTCTGAATGGAGAAAGAACGAAGAGGTCTGGAGTATCCTTCAGCAGGGGGGGCTCAATGTTTTCATGGAACGACTGAATGGGAAGGACCCCACAATTACCAGCTACTTCATCAAGAACTGGAAAAATGGAAAAGTTCTAATTGGATCACATATGATGAATGTAGATAAAGAGGTTATCGTTGAGGCCACGGGGATGACTACCGAGGGTATGAAATTTTACAGGGACAGATGGATATCAAATAAGGCTGCAGACAAGTTTCCTATTATGGATGGTGAGAGAAGAAAGATGATAAAAATTGACAACTCCTACCACTCCCTGAAGAGAATTTTCAAGCCACGGAGGTTTGTCTTATTTGCTTCTATTGAATATATTACCTTAGATGGTAGGTTTACCAGGGCTTATGGGCATCACTTCGTCCTTCTTAACCATTTCCGTCATGGTGAAAGGGTTAGCCTACCCTATTACTTGGCCTGTTTAGTGGATCATACTATAAAGGAGATCCAGAAGGACCCTAAAGGTGATCATGCCCTCCACCAGGGGCTCATGGTCCTAGTTTATAAAATTCTAAAGGGGAAGTGCATTGAAAAGCCTATTAAAGGCAAAAATGCCAGAGATGAGACTACAGAAAGTAAGGATAGTGGTTTCAACTTTGATTCTGAGACCGAGGGAGAGTCGAAAGAAACTAGCAAAAAAGGGAGGATTAGGGCTAAGAAGAGGAGGATTATTGTGGAATCTGAAATGTCGAACTCTGAAACTGATTCCCTTGAGGAAAAACCTGTTAAAAAGAGGAAAGGGAAAGCCTCTAGAAAGAAGGCTCAGAAAAAGAACACTAAAAAGGGTAGCAATTTTGATCTCAATTATGTTTTGGTTGAGTCTGAGGAGGAGGATGATGATAATAAGAGGATTGATAGTCAGGACAAAGAAGGGGAGGGTAACTCGGTTAAGGATAATTTGGAAACCGTGGAGACCGTGAAAACCACTAGACTGCATAACAAGGAAAAAGGGGGTCAAAGTGATAGTGGTGACAAAGATACCATTAAGTCTTTCTGTGAGACCATCACTACTTTGGTGAAGGATATTAATAGTTTGAAAATAGATACATAGGCCATGGCAAGAATTACAGTTGGTGACAAGCCCTTGGCGGAGCATGTTAAAGAGTTAGTGGCTGCTCTGCATAATGCACAAGCTATTGAATGTATGGTTGGAAAAATATTAGCCACTGAGAAAAAGGTCAATGAGATGGGAGATAGAAAGGAAATGGACAATAAACTAAAAGATTTTGGCAGCAAAATTGACAAGCTGGAGCACAATGTCAAGCAGCTTGCTGATCAAAATTTCCAAATTCTTAAATCTTCGGTGGACAACATGAACATCTTTATCAACAGGTACGAGAACAATGCAAAGAAGGAAGGTGATAAAGAGCAGGTGAACAAGAAGGGTCATGAAAGGAGGACTAGAGCGAACATAAAGAATAAGGTTGACATCGAAGGTCATGAGCTGGAGGATATGAAGACCTCAGCGAACAACATGAAACAAATGGTTGTTCACACTGAGGAGATCTTGAATAGTATTTAGTTCCAGTTGTTGTCCTTGGTTTTGTCTCTTTATTGTCTTTTGCTTTCCTATTGCTATCTGTTCTGAGTTTTATGTAATTATGTAAGGATGTTTTAAGTTGTGCCCTTCCGGTGGGTTCATTTTGACTTTTTGAAGTGATTAGGCACTTTTTAATGCTTTTCTGTTCTCTTGGCTTGTAAAAGGTTCGGGCACCTTTCAAATACCTATTTTTACTTAATCAAAACAACTAATGCAACATATAACATCTCCATCTACTTACATTCATTAACCAATTAACCAATATGAACATACATCATTGCTCTTTTCATCAAATAACGCAAGCGGAAATAACACCACATCAATAATCTTTCCCTAGGGTACTTTAACATCATTAATTTAATTCATTTCCACCATAACATACTACGCACACGATAGGTATATTTGACCTTCATTAATGCATCATATTCTAATTAAAGAACCATGAGATATGCAACCTACAACATTGCTTATTCCTCGTGATATGCATAATTTCCTTTCTACCGATGCATCTATGTGAATCATTCCTATTTACTAGATCCAATTAACATCTTCTAACATATTCACCTATTAATCTACGAAAATTCCTCTTTCATGATTATTTAACATTCTAACTAGCATATAAACATTCCATGCAATAATACAACTAATCCATAAAGTAATTCCATTCTATTCCAACTATATTCCACTTTATTTCCATGATTCATAAAATCACATCTCTACAATATTACAAATATAATATCTCTAAATTCCAATCTCTAACTACAATTCATATTACAGATACGAGTACATTAAATACATCATGAGCATAGCTCTTTCTACTACAAGGATCCATCTATTATATAAAAAAAATTACATTACATATATTCCATCTTAACCATTACATAAATCTACTACAAGGTACATCCATGGTACATCATGAAGAAGAATCCACATCCACGCAAGAAGAATCCAAGAGAACATCCCAATGGCTAAAAAGTACCAACCTCCTGACCATGTGGACCAAAGGAACCACTCCCCATGCTAGGATCTGACACAAGGTCCCAACACATACTCTAAACCTAAGCTGGAACCTATAACCAAGGAGACTAACCACACAAGGACTCTCAAGCAAGAACTCACACATACAACAAGAATAATCTCCTAGAGGCGTAAAACTCATCAAGACATAAATGCATCCAACAAGCATAATCATAAATCATAAAGGGGTAACACATGTAGGAACGGAGTGTCATCACATGCCATCCTCATAACATAATAATATAATAACACACGGCACTAGCCTGGTGGACATGTGGAGCCATCTCAACCTATGAGAGACTAAGGGAGATTAGCTTACCATCTTCACGGCCTTCTCATTCTTATCCTAAAAAATCTTCCCTAGGACTAAGTCATGAGGCACAAATCAATTTATCATCTTGTTAATTAATCTAACTACCCAACCCATTAATTTTTAGGTTATCACTTATTTACAAATCACGGAAAACTTCAATGTGCCCTAGTGGTCTAGACTTCATGCATCCTTACAAGGGACCTCATGCAAGCCTATCTCTCATGACCCCAGTCATCACAAGGAAGCCCACTCCTCCTAACATAGCCCAACAATAAATCACAAGAGGCTCTACCAACACAATTACATGAAAATAATACTCAAAGCAACCTACAACATAAACAAGGCTACAACAACATCAATATAGAAAAATGAGCCTCTTGGCTAGCAATAAACAAAGGCATATCAAGCCATCAAATGCTTCCATTGAATAAAAGATAACATCACAGCAAGGCCTACTCACTTGTTGGTCCAAAACATCATAGAAAACATCTCAATCATCCATAGCCTATCCACATGGAAGAGAGTCTAACATGTACACAATGGTGTAGAGGAGCAAATACACTCAAAGCCATCAAAATGCATGAAAAATGATCAAACCCAAAACTGGGAAATACTAATAGACCTCAAATAAAGCCTTTGGTACAAAAATCATTTCGAAAAAATACTTTAAAAATGACCAAAACTTGGAAAATATAAAACACAGACAGGTTAGCGCTTTTTCCCCACAGGACAATGCTTATGCCACGTAGAACATTGCAAATGTAACATAGGGCAACACTTATGTTTCCAGATTTATGCTTATGCATCCTAAGATAGTGCTTATGCATTCTGAAACAATGCTTATGTTTCCAGATTTATGCTTATGCATCCTAAGATAGTGCTTATGCTGCACAAAGTAGTGCAAATGCAATACCGAACAATGCAAATGCAATATAGAACAATGCTTTTGCAGAAACAATGCTTTTGCACAAAGCTTACGAAAAACTTGGATAACTTTTGGGTAAAATAATAAAATACAGACTTAACAAAAAGGCTTGAAAAACATATGAAAAGAAAACGCCCAGAAACAAGGAATTCTTGGGTATAAACACAATAAAATAACTCAACGTATAAACCAAGATTTAAATCAAATAACTTCATAACCTTTTCTCACAGAGCCGCGAAATTCCATACATAGGAAACCAAAAAAATATATTCCAACAACTATACAGAACCCAAATATTATAGATTTTCTCCCCAAATATTTCCTTTCAGCAATAATAAAACTATAGCATATAATATTATTTCAACCCAAGCCCAAAACAATGCAGACACAATACATACACAGAGAAGCCATTGAAAACAAAATACAAAGTGAAGAACTCCAACCTGCAACTTGAAGTAATGGAAATGAAGCTGAAGAAGAGCTCACACAAGCCAAACCAAATCCAATCCAAGCTCTAGCCAAAACCAAGAGAGAAGAAATCCAAAACCAAGGAAGAATCTTGCTGAAATTTTTTCCAGAGAAGAGGAACAACCAACCCGAAAAACTTCACGGGAAGAAAATAAAAAGAAACAATAATCCAAAACCCTAGCCTCAATTTCGACCAATCAAAATATTCCATTTTGGAGTATATTTTACCAACCCACCATATAATATAATTTATTCACCCATTTTGAATTTCACCAATGAGAGTGAAGGGTAGGTAAAGTAAATGAAATATACTTATTCAGCTAAGTGGGAATGTTTTATTTTTATTTAATTTAATGTGTTCATACATCCCACTTAGGAATAAAAGTCAAACTATTAAATAAATTTAAGTTGTAAATAAATAATCCAAATGGGAATTAAAATCAAATAAACCAAAAGCTAATAAAATAAATTAAAGAACCAAATAAATATAAGACATCAAATAAATATCAAACCATAGAAAATTAAATAAATAATTAAATAATCAAATACCATTAAAGATTAAATCACAAATATAAATAAATATTAAACAACAATAAAGCTTAAAAATATTTCCATAAAATAAATAAACTTTAATTATCAAATAAATATAAATACCAAATAATTAAATATTCAAAACTCATAAATTAAATACTTAAAAATAAACATTACCAAATATAAAACTACACATCAAGAGCCACATAATTACTCGAATATAAACAAGTAACTCAACCGGCATAAACTAAACTCACAATACCAAAAGACCAAGCTTACTAACTGACATGGCGAATAACACCAAGACACAGACTACTCATGGTGAACAACTTAGACCTAGAGTATGTGAGGGGAAACTCATGCCATCTCCAAACCACATAAGTCATTGGGATTAAAGACACACTCAGATCTGTGAAGCCAGATGGAGTCAATGTCTGGTACCTACAAAATCCTACAACCACAAAATGACAATACAATATATACATATACATATATAGAACAACAAGTGATAGAGAATCACGACGACACATCTCGCTCGCAATGAGTGATGTGGAATTGTCTCTACCACAAAGACAGTCAAACAATAGTCAAACACATCTCATAAACATCTCATCATATGTAAACATAAAGTAGGGTTAGCGTAATCATAATCATCATCAAAACTTTGATAAATCTAATCTATCAATAATCCATCACATAGTGAGCATATAAAATCCATTGAATACATATATCATCAAATCATATGATCAATCATGATAGTACCAACATCAATATAGATAATAAAAATAGCATATGTCCAATAGTGTCTAACATCAATCATAAGTCACTGAAGCACATGAGTAATCATCATCCAAATCATCAAAATATAGTCTAGATAAGTCTATCAAGCATAATATAAAAGTCAACTCTAGTCAAAATAAGTCAAATCAAGGGTGGACACTACAAAGATCCTATCTCACAAGCCTTCAACCTTGCATCGAGCTTTTAAAACAAATACTACCATTGAAAATTGTATACACCTAAAAATGGTCTGAAGATAATTAATTAATACTCCCTTCCCAATTTAATTGAATTCACTAAGCAATTTGATTAAATTTCTCTTTTCATCTACTTATTAATAAATCTAAGGATTTATTAAATAGGTTCATTTCATTTCACCCCTTTAAATTAATTAATTCCCTCCATCAAAATCATTTTCTTCTAATCCTTTAATTAATTAAAATAAATCAATTATGAGTTGTTGAGATTGTAGTCATATAAGTTTGTCCATTTTAATTAAATGAATATTTCGTATTTATTTGATTAAAAATCCACTAGCCATTAGTTAATTAAATTAATATTTAATTAATTCATCTTCAAACATTCTCCTATTAATTAAATGAATAAAGCATATTTATTTTATTTAATCCCCTTTTCCTCTTTTAAATATTTTAAATAAAATATTTATTTAAATCATTTATCCCCCCACTTGCATTTTCCTACAAATGCAACTTGCACACATTTATTGAAATAAATTAATTTTATTTTAATTAAAAAACTATTTTCCCTCACCCACCAAACCCACTTGCACTCCTAATCCCCCTTCTAGATTCTTCTAAACCCTTCCTAATTAACCTAATCCATCCCCTAATTATTGTCACATTCCTAAGCAACTTGGAGTCACTTCTCAAAGACTTCAAAGTCTTTGAAAAGCATTTAATGCTTTGTGTGTTCAACAATCTAACCTCTAAAGTCTTCCAAAACTACTAATGGCTCTCAAATGACCATTAATGGCTCTTACATAACCATTTTTGGTTAATTCAACTTGCACTCATGTGTCTCCTCAAACATTTATTGCTTTGACCATGGTTATCCCTTTTGCCTTTGCACAAGAGTTTATCCATTGGATAAAAGCTTTATTCTTTGAATAAAAAATTTATTCATTCAACCTAACCTTGACCTTAACTCCTAAGTTAACTCTTAGGTCATGTCAAGCATTTAATGCTTATTCCCTCCTCTCTCAGCCTATCTCATATGGACACTTGTCATCCTGGCCTTGGGTTGAAAGCCATCACATGGATTGAATATCATTCAATCCCGACCCTTCTTGAGATTAGTCAATTTCAACCATCAATTGTTCCATTTTTCCTATAAATAGAGCCCATTTCTTCATAATCCAGATCCTGAAAAACTTGTATGCATCTAAGTTATAGATAATTTTAGAGAGCATTTAGCATAAATCACTAATATCTTGTTATTTTGGCTTAAAATAAGTCATTTTTAGCATCATAGCATTTAATATTAGCTTTTATTCACATTTGCATAGCATTTGGAGTAATCATCTACAATCTTGAACCTCCATAAGCATCCATAGTGCAAAAAGCTGCTGAGAGCTACACTAGTTTGGAACTTGGAGAGGAGAGGAACAAAGGAGAAGGAGTTAAGAACACGTTAGAAGGAATTTGGAGATGCCTTGTGATATTTGTTTCTATAGTTAAATATTCTAGCATGTTTTTAGTGTCTCTTTTGATATGTCTGCTTAGATTAGTTTTTGGTTGATTAACACTAACAGTTTGTTGTGTTTTTGTGTGTTATATGACCACAGGCTTTTGTCTAACCTTCCCCCATTTCGCAGAGCATCATTTAGTGAACCCAATGTGAATCCAAACACCCAAAAACAATCTTTTAAAAAAAGAAACTAACTTGTTTGAATGTTTAGCTTGACACACAGGTCACGCTCTGGCATTTTTGATCGCGTTTTAGCACTATTGCAATTTAATATTCCTCAAATTTAGTGCTATTGCACGTATATTAGTGCTTTTGAGGCTTAAGTAGTGCATTTGTAAATGTTTTAGCGCTTCTTTTTTTGTTGTTAAAATTTTGATATTAGCGCTTGTGTCTTCTTTTTAGTGCGTTTGTGTTAAGTAGCGCTTCTGTTTGCACACAAAGTAGCGCTATTGTAACAGAATGTTGGAAAAAAGACCATGTAACTGAGAAAATAAGTTTTCTTAGGCTTGTAGAAGCCCACCATAGGTTCGGATTTTCCTAACTATTTGTTTCTTGTGTAGGTTTAAACTAACTCCTTTTGTTGTTTAAAAGTTAAAATTTTTCATTTAGTGCTCTAAAACTGAACAACACAAATTTCATTTCTTGCAAGTTAGGCTGAACTTTGTTTTGGTGCTCTAAAACTGAACAAACACAAATTTCATTTCTTGCAAGTTAGGATACACTCTCTTTTTGGTGCTTAAAACAAGACAAGACAAAATTTTATTTCTTGCATCAAACTAATAATTCACAATCCACACTTCCACTTTTGGGCAACTAAAAAGAACAATCAACTTGTCTTATTTTACCAAATGATTTACTTCATGCATACGTTCTCTTATTTCAGTTGACCAGGATTTCAAATTCTAGTTTTCTCAAATACATTGTTTTGGAAGTTAAAATGAACATCATGGTTGTTGGAGCAACATCTCCAAATAGATAAAACATCATTGCAATGACAAGTTAAAAAGAACAAGTGTATTTTGTGTTTGGCACACTTGTGCAAAAGAGTTTGTCGAGTGGTGCTACTTCTAACACACACAATCCTCTCCCTTGGCTTTCGTGGTCCTAGGTGCAAGAGAAAAGTGTTAGTAACACTCAAGTTTTATCTTTTTAAGAGAGGCTTGCCAAGAGACACATCACTCTTGGGAACGACCTCACGTGGTAAATCCTTCGAGCTGCTATAGAAATCAGGTGAGAGCAAAAGCTATAGCCTTGGGTATAGTTGTTCCTATAGTGTAACTTGCCGAAAGGAAAAATGGGCCCCACCACAAGTTACAAGTCTCTTAAGTGAGTCACTGCAGAATGAACTTATGTCCAAAAATATCAAACATTACTAAACACCTTTAAGTAGTGGTCCACCCGTTCTATTGATTGAGGATATTTGTGATACAATTCAGTGCAAGAGCATAGATGGTTTTGCTCCAAAGATACTCACCATACATATTTCCTTGAGTAGAAACATAGCTTTTTGAAAAGTCACTTGTGGCTTGATGAAAGTGATGACTCCCCCATCATAGGGATCATCTATTTGTTATACTCGTGCAAGACTTAGCATATCACATCCTTACCTGCCATGGCGAGATTCATAAAGTATGTAGTACCAAAGTCGAAGAAATATCAAGATGTGGGTTGAATTTATCGCAACTGGCCATCTGACCTTAGGGATAAAGAGTGTTTGAAGTGTTTTCATTTTAGTCAAAGACCAAGTGCAAATTGAGCCGACTTCAGGCTTTGGAAAACACCCAAAATACATTTAAAGGAAAAGGGTCATAAAAAGTCCAAGGACTGGGTTGATCTAGACCCATACTTATTTGTGCCTTTTGAGGCAACATTCTTGTGTTTGTGTGCTTGCTTTGTTTTCTTGTCAAAGAAAAATCAAAAATCAAATTCCAAGAACAAGTATTCATCCAACATAAACATTTCCAAACACCAACAAAAGATCAAAAACAAAGAGCAACAATCAAAGTATCAAACTATATGACCATTCTTCATATCTTGAGAAAGAAGAATCTTCATCAAAACATCAACTTGAAGAGAAGACCATTGAGCTCAAAGACTCTTATCAAAAGATGGAAATTCTTCTATCTTAATAGACAAATCTTTGTCTCTCATAGAGCCTTCTTACGTCACATGTGTCTTTATCTTCAAGGGAAATCAAACAAATTTGATCTAGAGTCATTAAACCGCAAAGCTTTTACACAATATCAAGCTTTGAGTTATCACAAAAACAAAGGAGGCAAGATCAATCCTGACTTCTTTCTAGACATTTGCATCACATATAACATAGCTCGGGAAGAACAACCAACTCCTGAAAGAGAAGAGGAAGAATTTGTCCCATATGTGACACAAAGTTTTTATTGAAGTTAAACATTTCATCTATTATCATATCCATATCTCATCAACTCCATTCCAACTCTCAACACACCCAAAGGTTTTTGTCTTAAGTTCTATTCTAATATTGCTTGAATCAAAATGCAAAACATCACTTTTTAGAGTGTCTCTACATCTAGGATAAACTTGTCCTAAGAGACATTTCTACGCAGGTTAAAACTAGTCTATGAGTGAATCCTCTCATTACTAGGTAGTTAAGTTTGTAACACATCTCAGATTTCTCTAAACCTTATCACATCAGACCTTATAAAAAACAAACAAGCAATTCAAGAAGAAAACTTTGGTCACATCTACCTTTAAAGTGCTAGAGATCCATATGCAACACACCACACCAACCATAAATCTCTCATTTCATCAACAACTCATCATCATTTTCACCCAACTTCAACAAAAAACTTATAAACAAAATGGCTCATACCAGATCACGGTCTAGACAACAAGAAATTGAAGAAGAAGAGGAAGAAAATATCAATGAGCTCCAAGAAGCCCTTGGAGGAAATGTAAATGATGAAAATCTAGGCACTCCTACTCCTACGGCAATAGAAAGGGTGCAACACAACCCTCTCTTCAATAGGCTTTTTGATGAGATACTCAAGAGTAATGTTGATGCTCACTTTTTAAAACTTGCTCAAGAAGGAGCCAAACTCCCCTCTGACTTTGATCTTGCGCAACTAAGACAAGCATCAGAACGCCAAAGTCATAATGAGGATGAAAGAGGTCAAGAACACATTAGATACAACTTTCATCAAGGTAATCCCCCTCCTCCTCCTCCTCCAAGTGAAATAGATATGTTGTGGCAACAAGTCAAAAATCTCGCCCAACAACTTTATAGTGGTGTAAAAGCCAATCAATTTTCACTCAATGACATTTGTCCCTATCCCATTGATAGGAATCTTCATATGCCACCTTTTCCACGAGGGTTTGAAACACCCAAGTTCGAAAAGTATAGAGAAAAAGGAGATCCTCGTGATCATGTTAGAGAATTCCATTCAGCTTGCCTCGAAGTGGCATACACAGATACATACCTAATGCACCTTTTTCCCCAAAGCTTGGGAGGAACAACAACATCATGGTTTTCCCGATTACCAGGTGGCGTTAGGACATTTGAAGAGTTAGTCCAGAAATTCTTGGCACATTACTCACACAACATTGAACATGATATCACCATGGCTGATCTATGTAACACTAAACAAAAACCGGGTGAGCTATTTTTAGTCTTTCTGAAACAATGGTATCAAATGTCTAGCAGACGTTCTCTTCAGTTACCTGAACAAGAACTAGTGGAAATATTTATTTCCAACTTAAATGACGAAATGGAATTTCACCTCGACGTAAAAGACATAGACTCTTTCAATGACATGATCACCAAAGGCTTAAAATGTGAGCAGGCTCTCATCAAAAAAGGGCTTATCAAGATATATAATGAGCCAAAGGACGACCCTCGCCCACACTTCAATAGTGACAAACCAAGCTTCTGGAACAAAAACAAAAATATCGTCAATGACGGGGTTGTGGATGCAAGAACTATCAAAAGTGCACAACCTGTAGTTCGATTTGCAGGACAGAATCCCACACCTAAGACTAACACAGTTGCTCCTCCAAATCAAGGCCACATCACATCTCAAGATGAACCTAGATAGCGTCAACAAAAACCAAAGCAAACATACACTCCCTTAGGGGAACCCATCGAAACAGTATTACGTCAACTGATTTCTCAAAATCTGGTAACCTTACCCAAAACATCAAATTATGAACCTCAAGTCAAACCTTCATGGTGGAGGGATACTGAACATTGCAATTTCCATCAAGGGAAAGGACATAAGACAAGCAATTGTCATAGATTGAAAGATCTTATTCATGATCTTATTGACCAAGGTGAAATCAAAATCGAAGGACATGACCCAAAGACAACAAACAATGATCATCTCATGTTTAAAAATCCACTTCCATCACAAGATCAAAGAGGTCCTTCCACTTCAGGGAGAAACACAGATACCACCAATTATACGTAAGCTGCATATAATTATACTATGAATCATCTATACAATTCCAGTGAACAGATTGCAACTATAACCATCAAAAATCCCAGCTCCACTTGCAATGTTCTTACATGTCACAACAAGATTACCATAAAAGTAGGTCCACAAGGCACCCCATCTATCCCAAAGCAGTATAACCTTGTAGAACAGTTAGACAAAATGCTTGCATTGATCTCTATCTTAGAACTATTGCTCCTATCTCCATCCCATAAAACAATCTTGGATCAAGCTCTCCAAGAGGCGTCAGTCCCTGCAAACCTAAATATAGATCAGTTCCAAGCCATGGTCAGAAATCTAAGATCATCACCTTGTCTCACCTTCTCAGAAAGTGACAACTCCTCCTTCCAGCAACCTCATAATGCCTCATTCCATATTGAAGGGTTTATCAACCAACATAGGATCAAGTGAGTATTGATCGACAATGGAGTAGGCCTGCATATCTATACTCTACAATTAGTCATAGCTTTGGGATATGAAATTGAATCAGTGGATCCCCGCAATAAGATCACAATCAAAGCCTATGATGATGCAAAGAGTTCATCCAAAGGCGTTGTAGTGCTACCAATCCAAGTGGGCCCTATGGTGAAACACATCATCTGTCAAGTTCTGGACATTCCTCTACCATACAATTTATTGTTAGGAAGACCATGGATACACGCCATGCAAGCCATTCCATCCACCTACCATCAGTGTATCAAGTTCCTGCATAATGGTGTAGAGATCACAATCCTGGGAGATGCAAACCCCTTTGCATATTGTCATAATATCAGTCATCAACCAAAGATTACCATTCCTAACAATAAAGAAGCCATCTCCTCCACATTGTACGTGAGTCAAGCCTCTCTTTCTAGTTCAAAATGAAAATAGCAGAGGAAGGTCCTGGGGAATACAATCTCAGCCAACTCTTTTGTGTGGGACAAATGCCTACTTCTCCTAGAACACATGGTAAACCTCAACGGTTACTTCAACAACCACTGATCAAGCCAGCATGTCCTTTGACACCATTCATCCTGGGAAAGAGTCAAGAAGAAGAAACAAGAGATGAAGACTTAGCAGAATGGATCTATAAAGATCCCATCACCACCAATATTCTGCAAGCTAAGCTTCCATAGATTAGTATGGCAAAGGCCTTCTCATTATGCAAAGAATGGGTTATGATGGTCAGAGTGCTTTGGGACCTTGCAAGCAAGGAAGACATGAGTCACTGCAGCCAGAATTAAAGCCCAAGGATAATACAGGACTAGGCTTTCAAAAGGAGATCTTTCCTAAGCTCAGATTCAAGGAAAACCCAGCCAACCTCTATATCAGCCTATTACAAAGAGGTCACCTTTGATTATAAAAGTAGCATCAAATACCATCCCAACAAAACCATCTACAACACCCTTCATCCCACCAATCAAACCAGCGATCCCATCAGCAGCAACAATAACATCAATAGCACCATTAGCAGCAGCAACTGTATCAGAACCCACAATAGTATCTATGACACCAGCAATTCTAGCAGAAGCAACAGAGTCAACACTACCAATACTCCCTGTATCAGATTCATTGATCCCCATAATCCTTCCTGCAGCACCGATCATTTCATCTACAATGGTACATTAGCCAATCACACCTGCAGTATTTGTAATGCCCCGCCAGGAAACCCTGAAGGGGTTAAAGCTAAAACACTCAAATGGAGTGCAAATATTTTTTTAAAAAACTTTAATACACAACATTAAGATACATTGAAGTTATCTAATGCTTAGATAACATAGCGGAAGACTAGACGAACCTAAGGAGTTTCCCAATGTGATTACATAACTTAACACCTAACTCAACTCGTGACATTTAATCCAATTAAGTAGGATATCTTAATTACATGTTATTACTTGAAACATGGATATAATTTGTTTAGTGAATTAATGTTATAGCAATTAGGAAGTGCTCATCTATTATGGTTGAAGATGAGGCTAACATGAGGAAATTTTACCTATAGAAGTTAAAACATAGATCACATGTATTTTCATCCATTAAGGTTAAAAAATGGTTAACTTGACGAGTCTACCCATTTTAGTTACAATATATCTAATATAACGAAGTTCGTTTATTAAGGTTAAAATGTACATAACCAAATGGGTTCATCCATTGTAGTTAAAATATTGCTAAGAGGATGAAGTTCATTTATCAAGGTTAAAATGTACATAACCAAATGGGTTCATCCATTATAGTTAAAATATAGTTATTAAGGTGAAGTTCATTTATCAAGGTTAAAATGTACATAACCAAATGGGTTCATCCATTATAGTTAAAATATAGTTAATAAGGTGAAGTTCATTTATTTAGATTGAAATGTAAATAGCCAATGAGTTCACCCATTATAGTTAAAGTAATTGCTAAGGAGATGAAGTTCATTTATTTAGGTTAAAATGTAAATAACCAAATGAGTTTATCTATTACAATTGAAATATAGCTAATAAGATGAAGTTCATTTATTTAGATTGAAATGTAAATAGCCAATGAGTTCACCCATTATGGTTAAAGTAACTGCTAAGGAGATTAAGTTCATTTATTTAGGTTAAAATGTAAATAACCAAATGAGTTCATCTATTACAATTGAAATATAGCTAATAAGATGAAGTTCATTTATTAAGGTTAAAATGTAAATAACCAAATGAGTTCATCCATTATATTCGTTATCCAATCATTACGTTCAATTTTGCATTAAACTCATACCATGCATCTTGTTCCAAAACACTATTAACATCATCATAACTATGAGGTATTTTGATGCATACTTATTTTCATTAACATTAACAGAATACATTCCTTCATGATCCATTTATTGCATTTAAAAGACAACTACATACATGCATTACGATAATTCTCTTCTAACCCTCTTATACATTCTATCAAAATGCCATCCATACATGCTAACACTAACCATGAAACACAAGGACAAAAGCATCACATAACACCAAGATGGTATCGGAGTTCACCCCTAGTGGGCTACATCTCCAGGTTTGCTCAACTGTAAGACCCCTCTGATCATTTAAATAAGTTGAGATTACATAAGGTTCATGTCATTTACATTCCTTCCTTTTAGGCGAACACAACCAATATACAAGCGACCATTTCGGTCAATAAATCCTAAATGATCCCTACATAGAAATGGATCCAACTAAGCATATTAAAAGCTAATACAGAGGTCCATTGCCTGACGGTACTCTAACTAGGGGCCTGACCATCCTAGGGCCAACCACAATTCAGACTAGGGTCTAAAAAAACATTACAAGGTCTTGCCATCACTTTAAACAAAGCGAATACAAATAAATTAAACTTGTCATATTTCCATTTGTCTATTTCATAAAACAAAGGAAGAACATAACCAAACCATTTATTTTTACTAAATGAGGATATCATTAACTTACCAATTTTCCAATCGATGCATTATTAAATTTTTGATATTTCTATAGCATATCATTTAAGTTTTCAGAGTATCCAATATTAAATATTTCATTTTCCAATTACTCCTATACTTTAGTATTCCATTTCTAAATTTCCCAGATGACCTATAACATTCAAATCCAAAAATAATATATCCTTGGATAATATATTAATTTAAACATCACCGAACAATAAATATAATTTATTTCAAAAATCTCCAATAAAAAAAATGTTATTCTATCAATTCCCAAAGAGTATTTCCTCGTTTAAACAGATTTCCAAACTTAAATATTAATCATTATATAATTATTAGCCCCTGGATAATAAAATATAAACAATTAATAATTTAATAATACACGATTTTCAATTAAATATTATTATTAATATATATATATATATTAATCTCATTAATAAAATATATATTAATAACAAATTAAATAGATCATAGATTTTGAATTAAATATTAATTAATATATATTTATTAACCCTCATTAAGAAAATATATATTAATAATATGTAATATTAAAAATGAAATAAACTATTAAAAAAAATACACTATGCATAAAAAAAAGGTTTTATTTCTTGTAAGAAAAACTTTTTTTTAAAAAAGGGGGAAAACACTGCAGGGCCCACCTCCCATCACGGGAGAGATGGGAAGCTCTCGGCAGCTCCCCTCCCTGCAGCCACCACTCACAGCGGCCACCGCGGGCGCCGCTCGCAGCGGACACCATGGGCACCGCTCGTAGCGGCCACCGCGGGTGCCGCTCACCACAGAAATTTCAGCGGGGAAGAGGGGAAAGGGGGAGGCGGCGGTGTGAGTCGAGCCTTGGCTCCTCCGCCCACCAAACCCTAGCCCAAAATAAATTTTAAATTCTATTTTTTTTTTTTTTTAACATTTGGTTTTGCATAAAATCGATACCCCAATAATAAAAAAAATAAAAATAATAACAAACTAAAACCCCCAAATTTCTTTTTAACACAGTCCCATATATTTTCCAAATTGTTCAAAAAAAGCATTATGGGAAATTTTCCCAGCAAGTTCATGATTTTTCAAATACTCAATGACCCTCAGATATGCAAGATTTGCTCAAACACAAAACCATTTAGACAATCTTGACCCAAGAACAACAAATATTTTCAAAATTGAAACCTAAATTTTAACAACATTCATGGAGGTTTAAAGTAAGAAATCTTCACGAAAAACCGTTCTTTTTTTTTTTTTGAAGAGACAAACCCAATATCACAAGAAATCAAGAGATGCATTCGAATCCTACCTCATTTCGCATTCTTGGCAAGATTTTGAAGACGAGCCCAACCTGCCATTCAAGAAAATCTCCATTTCCTCCAAAATCCCCAATTTCTCCATCCAAAAATATTTTTCCCCCAAAAAAAATCAACCCCCAAAATATTTTTCCAACCTAGGTTAAAAGAATGAAATTTTGACCTAATTTTGAATTTTGAATTTAAGCGCTTTTTAAATAAAAAATGAAAATAATCATTCTTTTCAACTATTCAAATAATCTAACTTGCTTCTCTAATTAAAATTAAAATTCTTCTCTCTCATTTAATTTTAATTTTCTCAATATTAACTAAGCTAACATTTATATTTCACAATATTGACGAGGATAAAATATTTTAATTAAATTAATTCCCAAAATTAATCTTTCACACTATATCAAATATACATATAAATTAAACTTGCTTTTCTAATAAAAATTGATTTTCTTAAATAAGTAAAATTAACCTTTCTTTTCCAAAATGCAAAAAGGATTAAATTATTTCTATTTTCAAATAACTTTAAATCTTTCCTTTTTAAAATGCATAAACTAATTAAATTCGTTATTTAAAATTAACCATTAAATTAAACTCGCTACAAACATAAATAAAGCGATCTTTTTAATTAATGATTAATCACATAAAAGAAACCTATATATTTTAATTCCTCAATTACTAATGCGCAAATGAACACATTAAATCAAATTAAATACTTAAACTTGCTACCAACATACATAAAACGATCTTTTTAATTAATGATTAATCACATAAAAGAAACCTATTTATTTTAATTTCTCAATTACTAATGCATAAATGAACACATTAAATTGAATTAAATGCTTAGGATAAAATACTCCATTTTACCACACGCAAGGCATGCAACCCAAGAAAACCAACCAAATACAAGACTTGCACACCCAAACGAAATGGGAAACTGACAGGCCATAGGTGGTGCTCACTTGAGCATGACTAGGGAAAAATGAGGGTTTTACGACCCCTAACCAAAATTCTAAGGATGAAAGAGGTATACTCAACCCTGCGAATCTAGGTGAAGACGGACCTTGCACCACGACGGTACTGTACCTGCAATCTCCTGCAACAAAGAGTCTCACAAGCATACATATATATATATACATATTTATTTAATGAAGATGTTAGCTCGAGATCAAAACAAGAATTAGGGAAACAATTAAAATTACATAAGAATCGATGCGAAAGCACATTAATAGGTACACACAATAATCATATTATCTAATCTACAACATTACATCACAGTAAATCAACCATTCAAGAGTGCCACATAGGAAGTCAACCAAGGTCAAACCGGTTTTTTTACCAAGCCAACTAGGGTAGGGGTACTACAATATTTAACTCAAAAGACATCCTAGTATGGTATAGTAATCGGATACTAGAAAGTGACTCAGAGACTGACTCACATGAATGGGAATTTGATTCCATCTAGCTTAATACTTCAGATGAGGAAGACACATCACTACCTCCACCTCACAAAGACATCCCTGTTTACGGAGAAGCATAAATAAAGACCTCTTGGGTTCCTGAGCTGGAAACATCTTCCACAGACCCTACGTCCCATCCTACGCCTGATTCTGATAGGGAGAGTACCATCAACAACCTTCACCACAACATTTTAACCCTCACTGACACATCTAACAAACTTAACCTAATTGATGAGCTAATGCCCATTATCCATCCAGAACTCATCGAATGGAACCAACCTAGTCCCCCATGTCTTGACCTTTTCCAAAATGATGAGGCGATCATTGACTTTTTGGAACTATGAGATAACATACCAAGCGAGGATCACAAAGCTGGATTCACCATTGAACTTAATAGCGCAACATACTTTGGGGCGGATGCCAAACCTTTCAGCTGCAAAAATATAACAATAAAACATGGATCTTCCAGTGAAAACCACACTGTGGCACTGTTTGATCCCACAAAAGTAAAAAGAAAGAGCATATCTAATGGTGAAAACCTCTCTGAGGCACTAGAGGATGAAAGGTTTGACATTCTCCCTTCTAGTACACAACAGGAATGGTCGATAATTCTCATTGAAGAGACAAAAGAATACAACATGGGGACTCCTGAAATGACTCACCACATATATCTGGCATCTCTTTTAACTCTAGAGGAACAACCTAAGTTTGTAGAGTTCTTCTAGAAGTGTCAGATCAACTTTGCATGGTCATATGCAGACATGCCTGGGCTTGATCCTGAATTAGTCATGCATCACCTCACCATAGCAGAAGGAGCCAAACCTATCAAGCAGAAGCTTCACAAGATGCATCCTCAAATTGCAGTACTAGTCAAAGCAGAACTTAAGAAGCTCCTAGATGTTGGTTTTATTAGACCAATTGATTATGCAGATTGGATATCCAATATTGTACCTATCGACAAACCAAATGGGGGCATTCATATCTATACTGACTTCAAAGATCTAAACAAAGCATGTCCTAAGGATGACTTCCCCCTACCAAACATCGACATAATAGTAGACCTAATAGCATGACATGTCATGCTTTCACTCATGGATGGCTTTTCAAGATACAATCAGATAAAGATCGCACCAGAAGATCAACATAAGACAACCTTCACATGTCCATGGGGCACATACTACTGGAATGTAATGCCTTTCAGTCTCAAGGATGCAGGAGCGACCTATCAACGAGCAATGACCACCATATTCCATGACATGATGCATACCATAATGGAAGATTATGTTGATGACTTACTGGCAAAATCACTCATAAGAGAAGGTCATCTATATATATTGGAGAAAATCTTTGACAGACTGGAACAATATCATGTTTGGCTCAACCCAAAGAAATGTGTCTTTGGAGTAACCTCAGGGAAGCTTCTAGGATACATCATCTCAAGCAAAGGCATTTAGGTCGATCCTGCAAAGGTCAAACAATCATGGACATGCCACCTCCATAGAACATCAGTCAGTTAAGGACATTACAAGGGCAGCTTCAATCTATCTGAAGATTCATTGCACAACTAGCAGATAAGTGTCACCCATTTACACACCTATTACACAAGAACATCGGCTTTCAGTGGGATACCAGATGCCAGCAAGCATTCCAGATGCTTAAAGACTATCTCATGAATACACCATTATTGATTCCACTAGATCCAAGAAGGCCTTTACTACTCTATATATCAACAACAAATATAGCATTGGGTGTACCATTGGCACAACACAATACAGAAGGGAAAGAGTGTGTTGTTTACTACATCTCTTGCACACTAGTTGGATATGAACTCAATTACACACCTATTGAGCGAGCTTGCTTAGCAGTAATCTTAGAAGCCACTAAGCTGAGACACTATCTGTTGACACATAAAGTACAGTTAATTGTAAAGATCGATCCACTCAAATATTTACTCAGTAAAGCAGCATTGACAAACCGCTTGGCCAAATGGGTGATGATTCTAAGTGAATTTGACATTGAGTATGTGGACCGTAAAGCTATCAAAGGTCAAGTTATTGCAGATTAGTTGGCTAATGCACCACTCATAGGCAATCATCCTCTCATTTCCAATTTTCCAGATGAAGAGATATTCATGATCACAACAGCACAACCATGGAAACTATACTTTGATGGTTCATACACTAGGCATGGCTCGGGGGTAGGCATTTTGTTTATCACACCTCAAGGTGATAGCATCCTGAAATCTTACAGACTCACATTTCCATGCACCAACAACATAGCAGAGTATGAGGCCTTGATCACAGTGTTGGTGCCCAAAACCACAGATTGGAAAACCCAAAGACTTGCCAACTCCTTAGGAAATCCAATTAGCCTTGGCCAACGAACAGGGATGGTCAAAGACTAAATCCCTTCGCACTTCAGGCTCCACAAGACCTAGGTGGGTGTACCCTTCCCTCTCAAGCACAAAAGAGTTATTTAAATATGGATTTAAGCCTCTAAGCAAGTTTACACAACTGGTAAATTAGTGTTCTGCAACTATGCTATATCATGTGCTTTAGCTGAATACTTTGAAAACTGAAAACTGAATATGAATAAAAGTGTATGTTAAAGATATTGTATATTGAAAATAAAATTCTTTCAGGACTTGAATGAAATCTACAAGGATTAGTTCAAATAGGATATGGAAGAATGTTTCTCTGTAAGGACCTTATGCATACAAATCAAAATCTCAGAAATAAATAATAGATTAGTGCCTCTATCCAGGAATATGCACGATACTTTGTGGAAAAATAATTCAATTAAACTCTTGAGACAGTTTTCAGGCAACTTGTAACACAAGACTATCAATACAGAGGTTCCATTAAGTGCTATAAGAACATGAAGAAGCAAATCTTATATTCAATTATAACAACTTGTGGTGGCACACTGTATTAAACCCTTTATCAGATTTATCAAGAGGACAAAATGAAATTCATCAACACAAAAGTATACACGAATTCTGGAATTGAAACAACGAATCTTGTATATTAATTTTTGGAGAGTGAATGCATACAATAGCTACACTTACAGAGCACCGATTGTGAATTTTTTTCTTTTTAATTGAAAAAGACTCCCTATAAATACCTGATCCAAAAGACATATGTGAAAGGAAACACCCTTTCACATATAGGAGGGAGTTATAGACAATTGTTTTTCCAAAGGACACACCCTTTGGTTTATAGAGATAATTACATTTGAATCCCTAAAATACACACTAAATAAAGCTTTATTAATATTCTTTATAATCTTTCACTTTGGTAAAATTCCACTTCCGCTCTTGCTTAAGCTCCTCATTTACAAACTTTGATAAAAGTTCCTACATATAAATTGAACCAATCAAGTTCCTTAAATAGAAAATATATCATGACTTACCTTTGATTAAGTTTTGCATTAAAAACTATATCTTTTCAGATATGTAAAATTTGATGGTAATTCACTTTGATCCAAATATTTAACCCTTCGGGAAAATACTTTTGCAAAAATTCATACTTTGATTCGGCATAAAATCAACCCTAATACATACACGTATCATTTATTCACTTAGGGTGAAAATATTTACAAGCAAATAATAATAACGTAATGTTAAAATATATTAGGTCATCATGAGTTAAAAACATTATTCATGGTAAGAGAACTTGCAAAATGTAATTTTCCTTATGATAAAATATATCCCTTTATAATTTCTCAAAAAGATAATGTCAAAATACTATCATGTCAAATGTTGTAAACAAGTCTTTATTTGCCAAAATGCTTTTGCAAATGATGAATGGCAATATCAAAATATTAAAAAAATTTAAGTAAAGGATACTTCCTGTGTCCATGTAAGCTAAAGAATAAAATATCCTGCACAAAACATAAGAAAATCAAATAACTTGATAACTCATATTTTTAACTTTCTGGGGATATATTTAAAATCATTGATAAAATCTTCCCTATGCAAATAAGAATACTTTCCCCTAAAGAGATATATAACCTTTGCACATAATTAGGGTAAAGTGTTCCTAAAAAATATGATATCATAATAATTAATATAAAGCTCCAGAAATAAATGAAATTTCCTTTGAATAAACTTTTTAGAATAAAACATCCCAATGAAGATATTAGATCAATAATGTTTTGAAATTTTTTTACTCTCGCTTTAACCATTTCCAAAAGCAAGAATATTATTCTAATTACCTATTTTCCAAAAAAGTAAAAAATTAACTATTGAATGCTAATAATCACTTATCCTTGATATAATAATCTTTTTCATCAATAATACTTTGAAGATGATTCAAGATAAAAACATTAGATTTTCACCATCAAACATTATAAAAAAGGCTATTCTTTATCAAAGTATTTTTACCCATTATAATAATTAAAATGAAAAATTATTTAAAGCCTATAGGTAAAAAATACTTCCTTAATATGCACTTAGTAGAAATAATTTGTCATTCTATCCTGCACACATAAGGCACATAATAAGGAATTTGAATAATAAAAATAATATCCTCATTAGCTAGGGAAATTTCAAAGTATTCATCTTTAAAAAACTATTCCCTATGCAAAAAATGTTAGAATGTTTTGCCCTAAGAAAATATGTTCAATTAACCTTCATAAGGATATAATAAAATAAGGGCAAAAAATGTTCCCCAAATGAATAATTAAGTGATTGAAAAAATAAGTCTATAAAGAAATACAAATCATTTCATATAATATTTGAAAAATCCCAGAATGTAAAATATTGCGTAAATAACATTTGAGATCATTTATTTTTAGGAAAAAATAAATTCAAAGGCAAAATATTAATTAATAATCTTTTAAAATCACTTTTACCTTTAAAATAATAAAAAGCAAATGATTAAAACATACCTACCTCCACTTGATAAAAATACATTACCTTGGGAATTGTGGAAATATTTGCAAATTATTATCCATACTAATTTACCCTAACAAACATTTTCAAATAATACAATAGAGCAATTGGTAAAAGGGGAGGGTAGGTATGGGTAGTTAGGAAGGTCGGGTTGAGAGGTTGAGTGCTCAACTCCCTCTCCCTGCCCTTTTGTAAAAATATATTTTTTTCCCATGTGTAACATCCTGCACAAAAAAAATAAAATATAGTAAGATATACTAACAAATCAGAAATCATTTTGTTAAGGATAAAACAATATATATTTTTTATTGAAATGTTGCAAGCCATCACTTTCAAATCTGAGCCATTTTTGAGCTTACCGGCACTCCAAAAATATCAAAAATCTTGTAAAAATGGCCTTCAAGGTAGGGTGGATGGTTTGGGCCTCTGTTGAGAGACAAAAATCACCATTTAAAACTCATATTCAAGCCCAAAAAATGGCCTGAATTTTAAAAACGTGAATGAACTTTTGCTGCTGTTGGTGATACTTCTCATCATAGCCTCTCCGCTTCTCTAATATTTGTTGAACTTACTTGATTACGTATGAAGATCGCATATACTTAACAGTTCACTGCTGCTTGTCATCACCCCAATCATTTTCTTGTTGAGGTGCTATAAAAGCTCACAACATTATGTATATATAATACTTCAGCTTGAGCACTCAATAGGTTATTAAGGAAACATGTATATGTTGTTTATTAATGAATATATTGTTCATTGTCAACCCGTTGTACAACAATGACCACCCTATCAGGGATGGGGAGGGCTCTCAAATGCCTATGCGGATACTCGATGGCTTTTACTCATCGGGCCCCAATGTATCCCAATTATTTATTTAAAAAAAAATGATTTAATATTTCACCTTTTGAGATAAAAACTTTTTACTTCCTTCTACCAACTATAAAGTATTTGATCATTTAATTTGCTCAAACGTAAAATCTTTTATTTCTTTTTTGTAATAATCCTGCACATTATACAAGCTCAAAAATTGTGTTAGTTTTAAAAGCATCATATAATTTCATGTAACACAAATAATTTAAATACTATAATATTAATTGGAGGAAAAATATAATATTCAAAATTAAACACTTCCTAATTAATATTATACTCAAGAAAAATAATTATAAAATATAAATAAAATGGCTTTCATAATTCATTCAGCGTGATACTCCTGCAAAAGGAAATTTATTAGTATTCTACTATAATCATTTTGACAAAATTTTGAAATTGTATATTGCAAATTTGAAGAAATTGTATTTAGATTAGCCTCATAAAACATATCAAATGATATCGTATGAATTCGAAATTTGAAACATAGGTCCTCATATATACATAAAATATAGAGGAATAATTAATTTGACATAACATAGTTCAGATGAGAAGAAGTTATGGTTCAAAAAGGCATACCTGGCTTGATTCCGTATTTGCAACCATATACATACGTGGAAATCGACCACCTTGTTCATGCATCAAAGTAAGTTGCAGGGAACTCGGAGTGGAATAGATACTTGATCTAAATAATTGCAGAGAGAGATTTGCTTCCTAGTATGAATCTGGAACCTTAAAAATTTTAATTTTTAAGGGTCCAACACACAAGACTCAGGCTAGCCATACAATAGAAGTTACAATAACTACAAGTATATGGTGACTCCCAACTGGTCATTCGACAAGCAACTGATGAATATCAGACTAAAGATGACAAACTCATGCCATACAAACAAATGGTGGACAAATTAAAGGCATCATTTACTACTATCACCTTTGAGCAGATACTAAGAGATCAGAATCGAGTTGCTGACGATATGGCTACCATTGCATCTCTCCTAGATCTTCCATAGAATTCAACACGCTACGAGTTCTTGGTAGAACAGCTTTGGATCCCCACTTATGATATCCCTGAATCTGAGATGATATGTCGCCTTATCAGTTCTGAATCCCCATGGTATAGTGAGTCCTATACCTACCTCCACAATCACACACTTCCTCCTAACCAATTGAATAACCAATGAAAAACCTTCATTCACCAAACTGCTCGATATACCATTATTGCTGAAACCCTATACTGACGCAGTCTTGATGGTACTCTCCTTCGATGTCTGGAACAGGATGAGATAACAAAGGCCTTAGAAGAGGTACATGAAGGAATTTGTGGAACTCATGCAAGCTGTCCGTCACTAGCCAAGAAACTCCTGCGCACTGGATACTATTGGCCATCTATGGAAAAAGACTCCTACTACTTTGTCAGAAAGTGTGAGAAATGCCAAGTTCATGGAGACCTGATACATGCACCGGCCCAGGAATTGCAACCAATCATAACACCATGGCCTTTTTGTCGATGGGGCCTTGACCTTGTGGGTAAAATCCATCCATCTTCATCCAACGACCACAAATTCATTATTACCGCCACCGAATACTTCACAAAATGGATCGAAGTTGTTCCACTTACCCAAGTCACCGGCAAGCAGATCGCCTCATTCATCCTCAATTACATCATCTGCTGGTATGGTGTACCCATGTCCATCATCACAGATAACAGTCTTCCTTTCAAGAATCAGGATGTTCGTTAGCTCTGTGAGAAATTTCATATCTAACACCATTTTTCCATGCCCTATTACCCACAAAGCAATGGTCAGGCCAAAGCATCAAATAAAAACATATTAAGAATCCTCAAGAAGATAGTCAATGATGTTGGTCGTGATTGGCATGTTCGATTGAATCCAACACTATGGGCATATCAAACTAGCATTCGAACCCCTACAGGTGCAACTCCCTACTCACTGGTCTATGGTGCGGAAGCTATCTTACCTATTGAGGTTGAGATACCATCACTACGGGTTTCCTTGCACAATCTCATCAATAATGAAGCATATAGAGTATCACGTCTTTAAGACTTAGAGCTACTTGATGAGAAGAAACAAGCTGCATACAATCACCTCAAGGCCTATCAGCAGTGCATGAGAAGAAGCTATAATCATTGGGTTAGACCTCGTACATTCGAGGTAGGTGATCTTGTTCTTTGAGAAAATCCTTGTAACCAACCAAACCGTGAACATCAGGGAAAGTTTGAATCAAATTGGCTAGGTCCATATGTTATCACTACTGTATTTGGGTCTGGGGCATATTAGTTGGCTACTTCAGAAGGAGAACCGCTAGCAGATCCGATCAACAGCATGCACCTCAAATGATTTTATACATAAGCTGCATAGAGCATCAGGCTCCCATACATATCGGAAAAAACACCAAAAACATTCAGATAAATGACCTAAAGAAAATACAAAAACATCAAAATAGTAAAGAAAAATCATGCATCCAAACAGTGAACAACCACTCTGGTGGCACCTTGGGTAAGTATGATGGTGAAAACTAGGCAAATAGGCGCCACTCATAAAGGCTATGACTCCATTGTCTTTCAGGCTTGTTGTGATCAAATTTATTTCATACACACATCCATCAGTCCAAACCATGGCTTCTTATTTGATCTGCAATCCAAGATAGTACTTCATGCATCTTGCATCCCACTTTTTCATAGTCATGTCTAAATTAGGGGCAATGCCCTTAACCTATTGATGGAAGTGGATTCTACATTGTTTTGTGATTCACTGAGTTCTTCATTTCAAAACTATCTCACAAAATCCAAAAACATTCAAAACTATCTCACAAAATTCAAAAACATTCAAAAATGTCTCACAAAATCCAAAAACATCAGAAAACATTAAAAATCACACAAAAACATGGCAACACCTTGTGCATCCTCATCCAAGCAGATACCAAACAAGCATTGAAAAATACTCACACGATGAATACCTATCAAATCATCCAAACAATCAACATCAACACTCAAAATGTCCTCAACAAGGATGCATCCTTCCTTACCAAAACAAAGACAAGATGACATTTTTTTTGACAAGAAAATTTTGTTTAAAGCTATCAAATACTTGGTTGATTTGTCGGTTATTCATTCATTT
This sequence comes from Cryptomeria japonica, assembly GCF_030272615.1. NCBI lineage: Eukaryota > Viridiplantae > Streptophyta > Pinopsida > Cupressales > Cupressaceae > Cryptomeria > Cryptomeria japonica. The sequence continues at coordinate 382,911,033 of NC_081408.1, read as the reverse complement.
ATATATATCAGGTTCCTACAACATTGTTTGTGTATATTCGGCGCATTATTCCGATGAAGTTTTGGGGCATGTACTAATGATGTCTACATGGGAAGTTCACTAAGCTACGTGATCATAGGCAAAATACAGTCATAGATCACTATGGCTTGCTGACTACAATGTATACCTTGACCATATGAGCATGAGCCATTACCAAGGATCCATATTCTTTATTCTTTATATATGTTGTTTGCTTATAGGTACAATGCTCTTTCTTTGGTTCCTCCTCCCTCATCTAAATTGGATAAAAAAATTTATCTCTTATTATGGTATGAACTTGTTTCAAGATATGATCAGCCCAAGATCAAGGAGGACGATCCAAGTCATGCATGAAAGAAGATGATCCTTGTCTATTCTGCAAGCAATACTCAGGTCAACTTGACTCATTATATCAAGTTGTTTGTATTAACTTGCTATATCAAAATCCATGTAAGGAATACTCAGGTCATCTTGAATCATTATGTCAAGTTGCTGGTATTTTCTTACAACATTTTAAAGCTCGATGATGAAAAATAAAGCACTATGGATCATCCTTTCATCTCATCTATTTATATTGCATTCTATTGCATACCATCCATCCATTTACTCATTCATTATTCATATACATGATTTTGCATGCAAGTGTGAACAAAGTTAAATATGAGCACTTATGCAAAAATTGAGTTGGTTTTGGATACAATCACAACAAAGTACTCTGATACATCATCAAGTGCATCATGCAAAGTCTAAAACAACCTTGCATTCATCTATCATCATCCCATCATCATTTCATTACATTTTAGTTGCATTTGCATTATTCTTTAGCCATTCATTAGCGTACATTTAATATCATTTAGTTGCACTTACCCCATATAGTTCATTCTCATTTTACTTTCATTAGTATCATTATATCCTTTCATTATTACCCTCATGACATTTAGATTCACTTATATAGATAATTGTCCTTATTTTGCATTTCCTACCATGATTACTCATTACTATACATTCATTTAAAAACATCAGTTAGTGATCATCATTTATCATCATTTCCACACTTATGTATCACACATTTGTTTAGGTTTCCATAATTGCATACATTCATTTATCTATTCATTAGTTAAAGTGCATTCATTCATCCATTTTAGTATATTCTTATACTCATTTTATCTAACTTAGGATTCATTAGATTACATTCATTATCCCTCTTAATTGCATTAAGGTGTAGTTATTCAGTAAACATGAGTTGCATTATAATCACATTATCATTTTACTTCCCCATATTTTGACATTTAGAAATCATCATTTAAACATTTGTACTTTACATTTTGTTTATCCACATATACATTCATTTTTAAACCATCTAGATGCATATTAAAAAATAAATCATTCATTCAAAAGCATTACATTAACATCATTGCATATCATTATCTCATCATTATATTGATATAAAGAACAAACTACTATCTATACCATCACAAATCATCATTTTCTTATGCATACATAAACATCATGGCATTGCATACATCCGACATTCTATCCCAAAACATCAAAAGCACACATATATCAACCTGCATCCACATGTTAGCATCCAACATCATACAAAATGCATATAGACATCATGTAAGACTAAAATCATCATAAAACATGCATATAGGAATCATCTCATAAACACATACATATAGCAAAAAACAAGTATCCATCTAAGCATAAATCATGAAATCACCATCAAGCATAAACTCCATACATATCACAATGCATATCATGACAAAAATATGGGATCTCCTCATATATATCATCTCATGTATCAGAGTACAATGAAGTCTGCAAAATAGGCTACCAAGAGCCATCCAAGACATAGTCCAAAATGACACTATCAAAATATACAAAATGCTCTCTTAGATGCCACTCTAACCAAATGTTGCACCACCATCACCACTTGCTCCCCCACTAGTCCCTGCACCATCCGATCTATCTCTCCATGGAGGCCCCATCAAACCCCCACTAGCTCCTGCACCACCTGACCTATCTCTCCGTAGAGGACCCATCACACTCCCACTGCTCTGCATCCTCTGAGACTGCTCTGATTTGGCCTACCGCATCTGTGAATAACTCAGTGCCCATCAACTAGATGGCACCTCATGCTCATATAGGCCCCGCTAGTAATCCACCTCTGCACCTCCTCTCCATATCTCCCTCGCTAAAGCCTCCACAGACGACCCCTATCCCGGTACTCCCTCCAATGCCTACACTCTCTCCTGCAACTAGATCACCCTATCCATGGCTTGATCTCTCTCCTACAGCACCACCATCAGCTCTAACTCTCATGCAAACAACTACACATCTCTAGCTGCAACCTCCGCCTCCAGATCCTTCACCTGTGTCTCGGCTGCTATAAGTCAAATCTGCAAATGTAATATCATATGATCCCAAAGATCTCCAGTGGCTCCCTCCCCTGTATCCATAGGTGCCTCGCCTGTAGCTCCCTCTCCAGTAGCTCCCTCCCCTCTATCCATCGATACCTCCCTCTCTCCCACCCAATCTAACTCTTCCCTACATCAAATGTCCCTGTGATATCCGCAATCGCAAACCACCTATCCCTCTCTACTGAACTCGACCACCACCGCCACCTCCACCTTCGAATCCACAACCTCCACGATCCCCCCCTCCTCCTCCTCCATCACCACCATCCCCTCTCCCTCGTCCATCTACTATAGGTCCTCGACCTCCTCTCCTCCTTTGTCTCCATCCCCTATCCTCCTCAAAATCTAGAATTGGCTCTGCCAGATCTGCTATCCGAGGAATCGGATGAGCTACCATATACTGCATATACTCCTCTGACACCCCTGCATCTACCATCCTTGACCGTATATCCCATGGTCTCGCCTATAGCATCCAAAACTCTACTAAAGCCTGATCATAAGGTAGTACTGGCCCCCATGCATACCTCTCTCGGACCACCCTGGCATACTCCCCCGATCCCCTAGGCAATCCCTACCACCATCCAAACTATCTCAAAACTCTACCAAGCAACTGTCTCTCCACATGGTAGGTTGTCCTCCCAATGAGGAATCGGGTCATGAACACATACGGCAATGCCTCCGCATCATCCTCCCAAGGCTTACACTCAATATATGATCTCCAAATCACTGCATCCAGATCATCCAGCATCCGCCGCCACCACTCTAACTTCCCCAGGTGGGGCTAACTCATCATACCACTATACATAAGGTTGGTCGACTGCCTGAAATCTCAGACTAACTGGTCAGGTAACTGGTAGGTGCTCCCACGCCCAAATATGCAGCAACGTGACTCTCACTACCAAAGAGCCCCTCCTTCGGTATACTACCTCATGAAGATCCTGATATAAGTGTGCTAGCATGCACGGTCCCCATGCAAATCGGGTCCCCTCGGTCATCATTTGCTCAATCACCTGACCCCAACCAACATCAAGTCCATGTGATCATCGATTTGGGCACAGTAGTCCCCCCACAATACCTAATAACACTGCTGGAAGCGGCTCATACAACGCAGCTATGTCCTCCCAGGCTATCGATCCATCATCAATATAGACGTCCTCATCAAAACATCTCTGCACTACTAGGGTCCCCCACGCTCGATCATAGCTCACTAGCTCACCTTGAATGGGAATATGCAGGATGCGCCATACATCCTCTAGTGTAACAGTCATCTCCCCCTGTGCCAAGTGAAACATGCATGTCTCACTATGCCAGCACTCTGCCAATGCTATCATCAAACCGTGATTCATCCGAATCATAGACATATACATCATATCATATAGGCCAGTCGCTACAATAAAATCCACCTCGGCCTCTGTCAACCGATCGCGCAACTCCTATGTGGCAGGATGCCTCACGCACAACTGTAAGACACGAAGATCCTCCTACACAAGTGCATCAACCATCATCATCAGTTGTTTTGTTTCAAACTTTCTTAAGTTTAAACCTAGACTATCAATAGATACTTTGATCAAGTATCTTCGGGTCTCAACAGGTAAGCAATCATGGCACACCTAGACTTCAACAGACATTTATCCTAAAGACCTAAGTCTCATTAGGGCTGCTATGGTTCAAAACAACTCTCACCTTCATCTCTCCATCCATCCATCATTGGCATCGGGAGATTTTTTCACATAAACTGAGACATCTATTTTCCTGCACAAAAGTGCTACTTTGCAAACAAAAACGCTATCTCCTAACAATAACGCCATTACCTTAACAAACGCGCTTAATCAACTATGCAAAAGCGCTCAAACCACAAAAGCGCTACATTAGCTGTGCAATAGCACTACTTAACAACAATAGCGCTCAATCAACTACTCCATTGCGCTAAACAAACAATAGCGCTCAAACAGGTATACAATAGCGCTAATTTTCACCGAAGCGCTAAAATGACTACACAATAGCACCATTGTGGCACAGTAGCACTAATTCAATTGACAAAAGTGTCAAAACAGAGTTCTAGTGCTATTGTCTTGACTCAACTTGGACCTAGCTAAAAACACATCAAAAATTCATAAAATTCAAAAATTCAAATTCACATACTGCTGGTCTGTAGTCATCTGGCCGCTGGAATCGACGAACTCGCTCTAATCGGTGCTCTACTATGGGAACCAACATCCTAACTGCTCCTTGCTTTTCCAGAAAGTCACTATCAGAACTAAAATTTCACTATGGTCGCGGATACAAATGAGCCTGTTTTCACCCCTTTCTCCCCATATAAACCCTTCGTCGTACCCCTAATTTTTCCCCGCTCACCGTCGTGGTCCCCGTGAACTTCCCGAGCCTCCCATTTCTCCATTTTATCTTCGATTTCTTCTATTTTTCACCAGCATTGCTAAATTCTTCTCTTCTATCACCTTGCCAATTTTTATTCTTTTTCGAGAGATCACCCGATTTTTCGAAATTCTTCGGCCTATCTCTCGAGGGGGCATACCACCCACTAAATTAACATTTTATGGGGCATTTCTTCACACCTATTTTTCTTTCTTTAAAACGACGCGATAAACCGCACCGTCTCAAAGAGGGGAAAACATAGTCACATAAATCTGTCCATTTTAATTAAATGAATATTTCGTATTTATTTGATTAAAAATCCACTAGCCATCAGTTAATTAAATTAATATTTAATTAATTCATCTTCAAACATTCTCCTATTAATTAAATGAATTATTCAATTTATTTTAATTCATTCATTCAAACAAAATTCACAAATCAATTAAATGAATAAAGCATATTTATTTTATTTAATCCCCTTTTCCTCTTTTAAATATTTTAAATAAAATATTTATTTAAATCATTTATCCCCCCACTTGCATTTTCCTACAAATGCAACTTGCACACATTTATTGAAATAAATTAATTTTATTTTAATTAAAAAACTATTTTCCCTCACCCACCAAACCCACTTGCACTCCTAATCCCCCTTCTAGATTCTTCTAAACCCTTCCTAATTAACCTAATCCATCCCCTAATTATTGTCACATTCCTAAGCAACTTGGAGTCACTTCTCAAAGACTTCAAAGTCTTTGAAAAGCATTTAATGCTTTGTGTGTTCAACAATCTAACCTCTAAAGTCTTCCAAAACTACTAATGGCTCTCAAATGACTATTAATGGCTCTTACATAACCATTTTTGGTTAATTCAACTTGCACTCATGTGTCTCCTCAAACATTTATTGCTTTGACCATGGTTATCCCTTTTGCCTTTGCACAAGAGTTTATCCATTGGATAAAAGCTTTATTCTTTGAATAAAGAATTTATTCATTCAACCTAACCTTGACCTTAACTCCTAAGTTAACTCTTAGGTCATGTCAAGCATTTAATGCTTATTCCCTCCCCTCTCAGCCTATCTCATATGGACACTTGTCATCCTGGGCTTGGGTTGAAAGCCATCACATGGATTGAATATCATTCAATCCCGACCCTTGTTGAGATTAGTCAATCTCAACCATCCATTGTTCCATTTTTCTTATAAATAGAGCCCATTTCTTCATAATCCAGATCCTGAAAAACTTGTATGCATCTAAGTTATAGAGAATTTTAGAGAGCATTTAGCATAAATCACTAATATCTTGTTATTTTGGCTTAAAATAAATCATTTTTAGCATCATAGAATTTAATATTAGCTTTTATTCACATTTGCATAGCATTTGGAGTAATCATCTACAATCTTGAACCTCCATAAGCATCCATAGTGCAAAAAGCTTCTGAGAGCTACACTAGTTTGGAACTTGGAGAGGAGAGGAAAGGAACAAATGAGAAGGAATTAAGAACATGTTAGAAGGCATTTGGAGATGCCTTGTGATATTTGTTTCTATGGTTAAATATTCTAGCATATTTTTAGTGTCTCTTTTGATATGCCTGCTTAGATTAGTTTTTGGTTCTTTAACACTAATAGTTTGTTGTATTTTTGTGTGTTATACAACCACAAACTTTTGTCTAACCTTCCCCCATTTCGTAGAGCATCAGAGATTAATTATCCTTTTCATATTATTTGAATTTTTAAATTCAAATTCTCCTAACTTCTACCACTCCTAAACCTAACCCATTCTACCTACCACATGTCCCCTTTCATCCAACATCTTCTAGAACCTTTGTGACACTTGTCACTAAGTGTTCCCTTTCATCCAACCTCTTCTAGAATCCTCTTGACACTTGTCACCATAGAGATGATAGATGTTCCCTTTATTCCAATCCCCTTTGCCAACCTCTTCCAATTTAACCATTGATATCTTCAGATCAATCTTGACCCTTGATTCTTGCCACATCACCCCTAGCCTTGGAAAATCCTATAAATAGACCTCATTTTGAGCAATATGGATCCCATCTCATTCTCATCTTATGCATTATTACTATAGGCATCCAACTTATAGTTTATCAGTTTTAACAATGTTATCATGCTCAATTTTAGCTTAAATCTTAGCTTAATCATGCTAGATCAATCATGAACTCATATAGCTTAATCATGCTATTCTTGCTAGATCATGCATTTTCTTCATTCAAATCCTCCATTTAAGTGTAGTCAAGTCACTGAAATTTGCATAATAAGATCTAAGAGCAAAAATCATACTCGCATTTACTAAGAGGCAATAAGTCGATTAGCTATGGTTTTGTCTTTCATTGTTTCAATTTGCTAACCATTGCTTATAATGATTTATTGAGTGCATTGTGTTTGCAGGTACAGGTACACTTCACAGAGCATGACATTTTGGCGCCACCGTGGGGCAGAAATCATCATTTTCGGCCTCTCAAGCTTCAACAAACATCTATCTCTACCGGACCTGAATCAGAATGTCGTACGAGTTGATTTTCCAACTCGTATGAACTAACTTTTAGTCTAGTATGAAACTTCATCGTGACTCGTACGAGCCTCTTTTCCTTGTCGTACTAGAGCTAAATGCATGTCGTACGAATTTCTATGTTGCAAATTCTTTACTCGTACTAGCCTCTTTTCCTTGTCATACTAGAGCTAAATTTGTGTCGTACGCATTTCTGGCTACAAAATCCTATGTCGTACGAGTTCATTTTGGGCTTTGTGTGAAATCTAAAGTTTTGTCGTACTAATTGGAAATCTACGTCGTACGAATCTCTGCCTCTTTGTTTTTCCACAAACTACAAGTTAGAATTTTCAAGTTTGTCTATACGTTGGTAATTTGCATTTTTGAAGGCCTTCTGGCCATTTTTAGGCCTAGCAAGCGATGAAAGAGCATGACTAGGCATGCTCTTTCAAAATCTTATCTACAACTCTTGGAGACCTTTCCAACGAGTTAAACGGATCGTAATTTTGAGTCCCGAGCAAAAAGTTATGCCTATTTGAAGTTACGATAAAATTTCATATCATTTTTTTTGAAAATTTTGTAGTTCGGATCACTAATGCTAATCTTGTTCTGTCGGTGAGATTTTTGTTAGCCTAACTCTTTTCTGTAGGACAATTTATGAAGATACGCTTGTCAAAGACATAATTCAAAACACAATCATGACTACTAACGGATTTATTGTAGGTTGCCTATGAATTCAACTAAACTTGGTGTATTCATTTAAATTTCTAGGCCCACTTGATTTTGGGCTAAAACTGAACAACCACGTATTTCATGTCTTTGATGATAGGTGAGTATGCTCTCACCTTTCTTAGGTGATCAGAAAGCTAGACTCATCCTCTTACTTTCATTAGTGCATCTCTTTAGCAAGCTTGCCTTCCCGAGGCATTATTAACTCTTAGCCCTTAAGGTTGGTGAGAGGGGAATGGCCTAAGTGGGAACGGTGAACGCCAAGTAATCCAACCCACTATAAAATAAATGTGTTTTTGATGAAAATCAAAGCAATGACAGTGCTTGGGAATAGCTCTCCTCCATACCTTCGGTATATCAAACCTTGGTTTTCAAGGCTGGGAGACCTCTTAATTGAGTTTATACCCTGACGCGCCGAATGGATCCCTTACTAGTGTCGGTTAAAATAGAAGCTACCCGATTCAACTCCAAAAGGGTGATAATCTTTGTGCAAGAGAGATTGTAACTCTCCCAAGACACTTTCCATATCGTGCCCCCATTAGCGTTTGGAGTTGGATAATACGACATTGAGAATCCATTACATGAGAGTCAACGGTCGTATTCTAATTAGCTATTGGGTGTGTACCTAAGTTAGCAAGCAAAGGTTTTCATTCTCAGCCAACTTCCTTAGGGTTTAGCTTGATTGGAGTCATTTATCACATCATGTGTTTGTTGTGTATTCATCCCTAAATGAGAAAATCAGACACCTAAAAAACTGGAAAACATCAACAAAACATCATCAGAATTCAAAGATCAAAATTAGCAAAACAAATACTTTTTACCATTCTCTGCAACCTGTTGTACGAGATTTAATTCTCTATAGCATGAGTCATAATCTTTGTCAGACAAGTTAACTTGCATAAAATCATTTGTCGTACTATCTGCTATCTTGTGTCATACAAGTTGCTGTTGTTTATATGAAAAACTTTGTTTTGTCGTATGGCTCTGTATCTTGTGTCGTCCTAAGCTGAATCTTATGTCATACAAAACTCTGCATCTATTAGTCCAGAGCTGTGTCCTGCATGCCTATTTTAGATTTATCATTTCTGCTTGATCAATTTACAGTAAGCATAAACACCTGTTATCTGTCAATTCAACAAAACTTGGTGTATTCATTTAAATTTCTAGGCCCACTTGATTTTGGGCTAAAACTGAACAACCACGTATTTCATGTCTTTGATGATAGGTGAGTATGCTCTCACCTTTCTTAGGTGATCAGAAAGATAGACTCATCCTCTTACTTTCATTAGTGCATCTCTTTAGCAAGCTTGCCTTCCCGAGGCATTATTAACTCTTAGCCCTTAAGGTTGGTGAGAGGGGAATGGCCTAAGTGGGAACAGTGAACGCCAAGTAATCCAACCCACTATAAAATAAATGTGTTTTTGATGAAAATCAAAGCAATGACAGTGCTTGGGAATAGCTCTCCTCCATACCTTTGGTATATCAAACCTTGGTTTTCAAGGCTGGGAGACCTCTTAATTGAGTTTATACCCTGACACGCCGAATGGATCCCTTACTAGTGTCGGTTAAAATAGAAGCTACCCGATTCACCTCCAAAAGGGTGATAATCTTTGTGCAAGAGAGATTGTAACTCTCCCAAGACACTTTCCATATTGTGCCCCCATTAGCGTTTGGAGTTGGATAATACGACATTGAGAATCCATTACATGAGACTCAACGGTCGTATTCTAATTAGCTATTGGGTGTGTACCTAAGTTAGCAAGCAAAGGTTTTCATTCTCAGCCAACTTCCTTAGGGTTTAGCTTGATTGGAGTCATTTATCACATCATGTGTTTGTTGTGTATTCATCCCTAAATGAGAAAATCAGACACCTAAAAAACTGGAAAACATCAACAAAACATCATCAGAATTCAAAGATCAAAATTAGCAAAACAAATACTTTTTACCATTCTCTGCAACCTGTTGTACGAGATTTAATTCTCTGTAGCATGAGTCATAATCTTTGTCAGACAAGTTAACTTGCATAAAATCATTTGTCGTACTATCTGCTATCCTTTGTCTTACGAGTTGTTGTTGTTTATATGAAAATTTTTGTTTTGTCATATGGCTCTGTATCTTGTGTCGTCCTAAGCTGAATCTTATGTCATACAAAACTCTGCATCTGTTAGTCCAGAGCTGTGTCCTGCATGCCTATTTTAGATTTATCATTTCTGCTTGATCAATTTACAGTAAGCATAAACACCTGTTATCTGTCAATTCAACTAAACTTGGTGTATTCATTTAAATTTCTAGGCCCACTTGATTTTGGGCTAAAACTGAACAACCACGTATTTCATGTCTTTGATGATAGGTGAGTATGCTCTCACCTTTCTTAGGTGATTAGAAAGCTAGACTCATCCTCTTACTTTCATTAGTGCATCTCTTTAGCAAGCTTGCCTTCCCGAGGCATTATTAACTCTTAGCCCTTAAGGTTGGTGAGAGGGGAATGGCCTAAGTGGGAACGGTGAATGCCAAGTAATCCAACCCACTATAAAATAAATGTGTTTTTGATGAAAATCAAAGCAATGACAGTGCTTGGGAATAGCTCTCCTCCATACCTTCGGTATATCAAACCTTGGTTTTCAAGGCTGGGAGACCTCTTAATTGAGTTTATACCCTGACGCGGCGAATGGATCCCTTACTAGTGTCAGTTAAAATAGAAGCTACCCGATTCACCTCCAAAAGGGTGATAATCTTTGTGCAAGAGAGATTGTAACTCTCCCAAGAAACTTTCCATATCGTGCCCCCATTAGCGTTTGGAGTTGGATAATACGACATTGAGAATCCATTGCATGAGACTCAACGATCGTATTCTAATTAGCTATTGGGTGTGTACCTAAGTTAGCAAGCAAAGGTTTTCATTCTTAGCCAACTTCCTTAGGGTTTAGCTTGATTGGAGTCATTTATCACATCATGTGTTTGTTGTGTATTCATCCCTAAATGAGAAAATCAGACACCTAAAAAGATGGAAAACATCAACAAAACATCATCAGAATTCAAAGATCAAAATTAGCAAAACAAATACTTTTTACCATTCTCTGCAACCTGTTGTACGAGATTTAATTCTCTGTAGCATGAGTCATAATCTTTGTCAGACAAGTTAACTTGCATAAAATCATTTGTCGTACTATTTGCTATCCTGTGTCATACGAGTTGTTGTTGTTTATATGAAAAACTTTGTTTTGTCGTATGGCTCTGTATCTTGTGTCGTCCTAAGCTGAATCTTATGTCATACAAAACTCTGCATCTATTAGTCCAGAGCTGTGTCCTGCATGCCTATTTTAGATTTATCATTTCTGCTTGATCAATTTACAGTAAGCATAAACACCTGTTATATGTCAATTCAACTAAACTTGGTATATTCATTTAAATTTCTAGGCCCACTTGATTTTGGGCTAAAACTGAACAACCACGTATTTCATGTCTTTGATGATAGGTGAGTATGCTCTCACCTTTCTTAGGTGATCAGAAAGCTAGACTCATCCTCTTACTTTCATTAGTGTATCTCTTTAGCAAGCTTGCCTTCCCTAGGCATTATTAACTCTTAGCCCTTAAGGTTGGTGAGAGGGGAATGGCCTAAGTGGGAACGGTGAACGCCAAGTAATCCAACCCACTATAAAATAAATGTGTTTTTGATGAAAATCAAAGCAATGACAGTGCTTGGGAATAGCTCTCCTCCATACCTTCGGTATATCAAACCTTGGTTTTCAAGGCTGGGAGACCTCTTAATTGAGTTTATACCCTGACGCGTCGAATGGATCCCTTACTAGTGTCAGTTAAAATAGAAGCTACCCGATTCACCTCCAAAAGGGTGATAATCTTTGTGCAAGAGAGATTGTAACTCTCCCAAGACACTTTCCATATCGTGCCCCCATTAGCGTTTGGAGTTGGATAATACAACATTGAGAATCCATTGCATGAGGCTCAACGGTCGTATTCTAATTAGCTATTGGGTGTGTACCTAAGTTAGCAAGCAAAGGTTTTCATTCTCAGCCAACTTCCTTAGGGTTTAGCTTGATTGGAGTCATTTATCACATCATGTGTTTGTTGTGTATTCATCCCTAAATGAGAAAATCAGACACCTAAAAAACTGGAAAACATCAACAAAACATCATCAAAATTCAAAGATCAAAATTAGCAAAACAAATACTTTTTACCATTCTCTGCAAGCTGTTGTATGAGATTTAATTCTCTGTAGCATGAGTCATAATCTTTGTCAGACAAGTTAACTTGCATAAAATCATTTGTCGTACTATCTGCTATCCTGTGTCATATGAGTTGCTGTTGTTTATATGAAAAACTTTGTTTTGTTGTATGGCTCTGTATCTTGTGTCGTCCTAAGCTGAATCTTATGTCATACAAAACTCTGCATCTGTTAGTCCAGAGCTATGTCCTGCATGCCTATTTTAGATTTATCATTTCTACTTGATCAATTTACAGTAAGCATAAACACCTGTTATCTGTCAATTCAACTAAACTTGGTGTATTCATTTAAATTTCTAGGCCCACTTGATTTTGGGCTAAAACTGAACAACCACGTATTTCATGTCTTTGATGATAGGTGAGTATGCTCTCACCTTTCTTAGGTGATCAGAAAGCTAGACTCATCCTCTTACTTTCATTAGTGCATCTCTTTAGCAAGCTTGCCTTCCTGAGGCATTATTAACTCTTAGCCCTTAAGGTTGGTGAGAGGGGAATGGCCTAAGTGGGAACGGTGAATGCCAAGTAATCCAACCCACTATAAAATAAATGTGTTTTTGATGAAAATCAAAGCAATGACAGTGCTTGGGAATAGCTCTCCTCCATACCTTCGGTATATCAAACCTTGGTTTTCAAGGCTGGGAGACCTCTTAATTGAGTTTATACCCTGACGCGCCGAATGGATCCCTTACTAGTGTCGGTTAAAATAGAAGCTACCCGATTCACCTCCAAAAGGGTGATAATCTTTGTGCAAGAGAGATTGTAACTCTCCCAAGACACTTTCCATATCGTGCCCCCATTAGCGTTTGGAGTTGGATAATACGACATTGAGAATCCATTGCATGAGACTCAATGGTCGTATTCTAATTAGCTATTGGGTGTGTACCTAAGTTAGCAAGCAAAGGTTTTCATTCTCAACCAACTTCCTTAGGGTTTAGCTTGATTGGAGTCATTTATCACATCATGTGTTTGTTGTGTATTCATCCCTAAATGAGAAAATCAGACACCTAAAAAACTGGAAAACATCAACAAAACATCATCAGAATTCAAAGATCAAAATTAGCAAAACAAATACTTTTTACCATTCTTTGCAACCTGTTGTACGAGATTTAATTCTCTGTAGCATGAGTCATAATCTTTGTCAGACAAGTTAACTTGCATAAAATCATTTGTCGTACTATCTGCTATCCTGTGTCATACGAGTTGCTGTTGTTTATATGAAAAACATTGTTTTGTCGTATGGCTTTGTATCTTGTGTCGTCCTAAGCTGAATCTTATGTCATACAAAACTCTGCATCTGTTAGTCCAGAGCTGTGTCCTGCATGCCTATTTTAGATTTATCATTTCTGCTTGATCAATTTACAGTAAGCATAAACACCTGTTATCTGTCAATTCAACTAAACTTGGTGTATTCATTTAAATTTCTAGGCCCACTTGATTTTGGGCTAAAACTGAACAACCACGTATTTCATGTCTTTGATGATAGGTGAGTATGCCCTCACCTTTCTTAGGTGATCAGAAAGCTAGACTCATCCTCTTACTTTCATTAGTGCATCTCTTTAGCAAGCTTGCCTTCCCGAGGCATTATTAACTCTTAGCCCTTAAGGTTGGTGAGAGGGGGATGGCCTAAGTGGGAACGGTGAATGCCAAGTAATCCAACCCACTATAAAATAAATGTGTTTTTGATGAAAATCAAAGCAATGACAGTGCTTGGGAATAGCTCTCCTCCATACCTTCGGTATATCAAACCTTGGTTTTCAAGGCTGGGAGACCTCTTAATTGAGTTTATACCCTGACGCGGCGAATGGATCCCTTACTAGTGTCGGTTAAAATAGAAGCTACCCGATTCACCTCCAAAAGGGTGATAATCTTTGTGCAAGAGAGATTGTAACTCTCCCAAGACACTTTCCATATCGTGCCCCCATTAGCGTTTGGAGTTGGATAATACGACATTGAGAATCCATTGCATGAGACTCAACGGTCGTATTCTAATTAGCTATTGGGTGTGTACCTAAGTTAGCAAGCAAAGGTTTTCATTCTCAGCCAACTTCCTTAGGGTTTAGCTTGATTGGAGTCATTTATCACATCATGTGTTTGTTGTGTATTCATCCCTAAATGAGAAAATCAGACACCTAAAAAACTGGAAAACATCAACAAAACATCATCAGAATTCAAAGATCAAAATTAGCAAAACAAATACTTTTTACCATTCTCTGCAACCTGTTGTACGAGATTTAATTCTCTGTAGCATGAGTCATAATCTTTGTCAGACAAGTTAACTTGCATAAAATCATTTGTCGTACTATCTGCTATCCTGTGTCATACGAGTTCCTGTTGTTTATATGAAAAACTTTGTTTTGTCGTATGGCTCTGTATCTTGTGTCGTCCTAAGCTAAATCTTATGTCATACAAAACTCTGCATCTGTTAGTCCAGAGCTGTGTCCTGCATGCTTATTTTAGATTTATCATTTCTGCTTGATCAATTTACAGTAAGCATAAACACCTATTATCTGTCAATCTGTGCTTAGATTATCTGCTTGGTTTTCTTGGTCAAGTTATCATTCGTCAAAATCAGACTCTAGAAGATAAACACCCCAATATTTTCAAGTGCTCACCCCCAACAAGTTCAAGATATAAACATATCAAAGTGCATTATCACCCTCTTTGATAAACTGATCACTCAAACATAGTTTCTCATCAGGATCAATCATCCTTTATCATGAAACTGAAATATTTGGTCAGGATAATCTTGTCTCACATTATAGGATATATCGTTCCTACTGGACTTGGTTCTTATCAAATCACCATCATTGCACTCCAAAACCGAAGATCGAAAAACTTGCAAACTTTTAAACACTTGAATTCTCTTTTAGTGTCATATCACTCTTTTGCCTTGAAATTGACAATTGATCACTTACCCAAAACAACTTTTAGACAATCAAATCCCTGAAATGGAAACAGAAACATTTGCAATAGCTTAAAATCATATCAACATGACATACTAAAGCAAAACACAAGAAGAAAACATGACAAACCAACATATTAGAGAAATCAAACGAGTTCAAAATCAAACTATGTTAAAACCTCACAAGTATTTAAATACATCTCAAAAGAAAGGTGGCTTTTTTATGCACCTCTTAAAGAGGTCCCTAAAGGATCTGGATAAAGAAGATCAAAATCATGCACCCATATCTAACAATGATCCATCCAACCATAAGCAAATTGACTCTCCAAAGGCATCTATTCCTACACCTCCTGAAAGCTTGCAAGAACCTTCCATAGCATCCTCGCCAAATAATGCATCCAGAGTTGAAGTTCCCCAAGCGATATCCATAATTGCCATTAAATCTATTTCAAAGGATCCTATTCAAAGCTCATCTCCTTCATATCCAATCATTAATTCACTATGGCATCCCCATAATGCTTCCTTGCAAATTAAAGTCCTCATTCATAGAACGCTTGTTAAACGTGTCCTAATAGATGGGGGAGCTGGCCTGAACATTTTCTCTATGAATCTTGTCTATGCTCTAGGCTATTCAGAAGATGCAGTTGATCCCTGAAAAAAGATAAAAATCAAAGCACATAATGAAGAAGAGCATTCATCTAAAGGAATGGTGATATTACCCATCACAGTGGGACCTTTGCAGAAGGACATAGCATGCCAAGTTCTAGATGTGGAATTATCATACAATATACTCTTGGGGAGACCATGGATTCAGGACATACAAGCTATTGCATCAACATGTCATCAATGCTTAAATTTTCCCTATAATGGGAAGGAAATCACAATATCAACAGAATCAAATCCATTACAGTGTTGTAGTAATATGAAATTAGCTCAAGAGATCATTATTCCACATAATAGAGAGGCAACATCTTCAAGCAAGGAACAACCATTTGTATCAATTTTGTCAAGTATGGAAAAACAAATGCAGCTAAAAGATTGAGGGATTGGAGAATATTTTCTATCATGGAAAAACACACTATAGCTAGGAAATCGGAAATCATCAAAGCAAATATCAAAATACTAATCTAGCTCAATCACAAAAGCTCATTGCAATGATCAATCCTAACACACTCAATAAAGACATGAAAATAAAACATTCAAAACTAAAAACTAAGCAAACCAGATGCAGATTCAAATGTCTCCTTCATGCGGCTCCATTGTCCTTCTTTCTCCTTCAAATAGCTTTGTTGTGGATCTCACCTACAAGTGCATGATCATGATATGAAAGCAAGTAGACAAGATGATTGCTCAAGAATACTCGAAGCGTGATTGATTTGACGAAGTGATTATTCGATAATATGATTATTAGATTAGGATTGAAGAAATTCATCCAATTTATAGACAAATTGGAGAAATGATCAAATTAGCATGATTCAATTCAAATGGAAATTGTAAATCAAAAATGTCAATTATGACAAATTATGACAAATTATGCACTTTCTATGCAAAATTGATTGATTGATAATTTATGACAAGATTATGACAAATTTCTATGTCAAAATTGATTGATTGTCAATTATGACAAATTATGACAAATTATGACAAATTGAAATGTCATTCCCATGAAATTAGGAGGAAAATAGGAGGAAAATGAAATTAGGAATTAGAAAAATAGAAAATTAGAAAAAGAAGAAAATTAGGAATTAAGAAATTGATGAAAATTAGGAAATTAGGAATTAAGAGAAATTAGGTGAATTAATTAATAATTTATCATTTATTAATTAATTCATCAAAAGAGGAATAATTAGCCAATTAAATGAACATTTAATTGTGACACGAAGACCTAGGATAAATAAATAAATTATTTAACCTAGAGGGAGAAATGACAAACAGGATTAAATGAATAAATCATAAAACCCTAGAAGATGAATTAGAAATGCAAGGATGACAATTAGGTTTTGACAAAGGATAATCGATATCGATTCAATTTAATCATGATTCTAACTGATAAAGGACCAATGTGATAAATGATTTGATTGATAAATGCGCCAATTGATGAGGAACAATGACTAATTGATCCAAATTGACCTGATTGAGAAGAACGATGGTCGATGACAAATCGATCACAAAATGACAAGATTGAAAATGATAGCGATCGATGACAAATCGGTCGCAAAATGACAAGATTTGACAAGAGGACAAAACCCTAATTAGGATTGACGATGTCCAAAATGATGACAAATTAGCACGCACATTGATGTGACAGGATAAGATTGACCAAAATCATGATTGAAGATTGTTGTCGACAAGACCAATTTCGAAAGCAAGACAACTAAAGAATGCAAAAGAAGGACTCGATGCTTGCAAATGATAAAGACCAAATGCGTGACATAGGAGAAATGTTAATGCGACGCAAAAACCCTAAAATAAGGCAATGTGCAAATGTTAAAGTATGACTCCACAAGCGTTGACCATTTTTAGGTGTCTACATTTTGCCCCTCTTTGAGACAATGTGATTTTAAGCGTTATTTCAAAGAACAATAATGAAAATGCCCCAGACAATGAAAATGACATATGCATGCCCCCTCGAGGAATTGGCCGGAAACATGCAGAGAAGAGGCCAATTGATCGATAAAAATGATAGGATTGAATGGACCGACAATGGGAGATTGGATGCACGAACGGCAAGCAATTGAAGATGCAAAAGACCGCGACCAACATAAGATGGAGGGGGTGCATGTCCATCTATGCACTGACAAAGATCTATAAAGGAGGCAAAGAGAGTGAAATTTGCTCATTTGCACTAGCCCAAGAAGAGGATTTGTTGCTCTGGAAAAGGACACTTGCAGAGAGATGGCGAACATTCCAAGGGTAGATCACCTCGAAGAACATGTACGCACATTCAGATGACCGGACGGTGCAGGAGCAGCGATATGTATCTCAAAAACCCATGTTTTCAATTTTATGAATTTGACTTGCCTGCGGGACATTGTGGGGCCCACAGGGGATGCAAAAAGGGACTTTTGCGCTTGTGTAGGGTGACTCCTGTGCTTGTGTAGGGTCTTTTATGCTTGTGTAGGGATACACAAGCGCAGGTTATGATACACAGGCACAGGATGCAGAACACAGGCGCAGAAGTGCATTGGCAACCCTAATTTTGGTCAAAACAGCATGCAAATGATCCAAAAAGGGGGGATAAGGGTAGGATAGGTCAGAATGGCTTAGAAACACCCTAATTTGTGGATGAAATGAGGAAATTCAGCCTGTAGGAGCAAACCCTAAAACTGACAAAATATGCCCCAATTGTGATGCAAAGTCGACAGTATCCATTGATCACACAGGAGAACCGACTTGACTGCTTCATGCTATGACATAGACTCAGGAGCACAGATAGAGATACATTAGCAGGACTTGGGATATACTATATCACGTTCATGCCCGAGATTAGGGAAAACACAGGACTGCTTACTGCATTGGCAGAGTGATGGCATTCGGAGACCTCCTCCTTCCATCTGGCGACTGGAGAGGCGACTGTGACACTAGAGGATGTATGGCATATCCTCCGCATTCTGATTCATGGAGAGATGGTAGAGTATGACCCAGTGATAGGGAGAGATGCGTTGTGTATATTATTTGAGTGTGACACAAAGGATCTGGATATCGTAGAGAGGGAGATCGGCTGGGAGACCATGGCATCAGAGTATGATCGATGATATGTGGTGATAGCCGTGGTGATAGCATGTCTACTAGCAAGAGATAGACAAGGACATGGATTCCCTATTAGATGGGGAAGAGTGCTAGTGTGGATGGCGACAGAGGGGATGGTGTATGCATGGGGACCATGTGTATTGGCTATGTTGTATTTTCAGTTGCATCAGATAGCATATCAGGGAGTGCAGACTTTGAGCTGTGGAGTCACATTGCTACAGGTATGGGCATTTGAGCACATAGCCATATGTCGATCGATTACAGAGAGACAGGTAGTACCACATCAACCATATGTGTACTGCTATGGGGGAGCACTGAGACAGGGTCCTTTTGGATACATATTGTATTGGCGACACAAGCTAGACAGACTGAGAGAGTTCACATGGAGGCCATATCGTGATTGCCCTGGATGGTTCGATGATAGTGATGAGCTACCATATGGTAGACAGGAGAGGTACCTGATTGGGCGACCAGTGAATCACCAGAGAGTGATTGAGCTATACCTGCCAGAGAGAGTCAGATGACAGTTTGGAGAGAGGCAGGATGTACCTAGGAGGACTACACACTTTGCCCGATCTCACAGAGAGACGAGTCAGTGGGGGAGTATGATTCAGCCACACATAGCATATGCTGACTTCTCACAGCTACAATAGAGATAGTGGGATTGGAGATCAGATGTGGAGGACGCCGGGATGATAGAGAAGTATGAGAGATGGTTTGCACAATGACGACCAGTGCCATTGACAGATCCAGACATTCCAGTACCTAGGAGATAGGAGGACTTCCCACTCGCTGGAGAGGAGGAGGGAGATGATGAGGACAAGGAGGATGAGGGGGGGGATGAGGATGAGGAGGATGAAGAGGCCAAAGATGAGGATGGGGATGATGAGGATGAGCTAGATTCAGGCGAGCATGAGGCATTGCAAGATATACCCATAGAGCCGGAGACAGCTAGCATAGAGGAGATGGAGATGTGCAAGGCTACCATAGCGAGTTAGCATGATCACATTGTGACATTAGAGAGATAGAATGATCAGTTCAGAGCGGAGATAGCCAGACTCATAGTGGCTCAAGATACAGTGATAGCGCAAGCATAACGAGAAGAACAGAGAGTCACTGAGTATATTGGGTCGATTAGGGATGCTAGTGCATGGGAGATGGCACATATGTTGGTAGAGACTGGAGAGGAGATACACCATTGGAGGACACTATATGAGAGCGCAGTTCCACCAGAGTAGAGAGAAGCTTCATATCGGGCACGATCGAGGACAGAGAGCAGGGCACGTTCTTGGAGGTCATTGAGCAGCATGGGGGTGAGTGGACCTATGAGACCACCAAAGCCAAGACCAGGAGGGACATCATCTATGAGACATGGTAGGGATGAGGAGGATAGAGGGAGCACCCAGTGACAGAGGCACGTGCTCCTTAGGACAGAGACAGATGTAGTTGGACATTATGTAGTCAACCTGCGGGCCATACTTAGGACAGATAGTCCAATTTTGTACTCCAATATTATTTTGACATATGATATGATATGCATCGATATGATGGGATGCAATGTGTTATGACATATGTTATTTTCCATGTATGGATGACTTATGCACTGTTGATGTACCATTGTGGAACATGTATGGATATATATTTGTTTTTTTTATGTGTTTTTGATGCATTTATAATATGGAATGAATAAAATGCTTGATGTGATGCTTAATATAATGAAAATGTACTAACCAAATGGGTGCAGGATGCAGCATATGTGTTTGGAAAAATCGGAGCACTAGACCGAACTGACTATCCGAACTGACGAAAGAAATGTTAGTAAGAAGAAATGAGACAGAGGACAGTTAGAGATGAAGAAAAACTTGCTTTCAGTAATGCACTTTGTAGGTGAGAACCTTTATTTTAATGTAGCAAAATGGATGCGTAGCATCATGGCATTGAAGGCCAGAGCTAAAATGCAACCCTTTTTGCAAAAGACAGACACATTGCAAACAAACAACAATCATAACAACAAAAAAAGAAAGGGACCATGAACCATTCCGGTCACTCTAAATCACTCAGTGACATCATCGAGCAACATAGGAACATGATCGAAGATAAATCAATAAATGATAAGACTCGTTAATTCCAACAAGTCAAAAAAACATCTTGATCTTCATTGTCAAAAGTTGAAAGCGTTGATAGGACGATCATGCTGTCTGGTTTCAGGGAATGCGGTACCCCGTCTAAGACAGGACACAGTCTGGTTTCGAGTGCACCACACCTTGTATAAGACCCATGATAGTGTGCCAAGGATGAATGATAGTGATGCTGATGTTCGATTGATATGACAATTGTGATCAGTTTGAATGTCTGGGTTGATTGAAAAGAGTTCATCTGTTTATGCATGATTTCATTAAAGCACAGTGTGTGATTGCAAGTGTCGTTGGAGGGATGCTTAGTGATTTGTCTTATGCACAAAAGGGATATTTATTGCAAAATGCTTTTCGAGTTTTTACAATTTTTTTTGCTTTCATTTTTGTAGGACTTTATTTGACTTTTTAGGGATTTTCTCAGGACATTTTTCCATTTTTTAGAGATTTGTTCAGGACATTTTTCCATTTTTTAGAGATTTGTTCAGGACATTTTTCAATTTTATTTTTTTGAATTATTTCAGGACATTTTTCAATTTTTTTGAATTATTTCAGGACATTTTTCAATTTTTTTGAATTATTTCAGGACATTTTTCAATTTTTTTGAATTATTTCAGGACATTTTTCAATTTTTTTGAATTATTTCAAGACATTTTTCAATTTTTTTGAATTATTTCAGGACATTTTTCAATTTTTTTGAATTATTTCAGGACATTTTTCAATTTTTTGAATTATTTCAAGACATTTTAAATGCAAAAGTTCCAGTGATTGATCATGACAAGGGGAACGCACCCAATGCATAGCGGAAAGACATATAAAGCGACCAGGACCAAAACATATGCACAAGAAACGGAGTAGGACAATGATGTTGACCAATCACAGGCCTGGAATAGAACATTGGGTCAAGACAAAGATAGACGTGATAAACCGGCCGAGAGAAAGCATAGCTTAGAGGTCATGACAGATGACGAAGCAATGATCTCGTCTTACACATGGTGCTAGGTTTTCACCAAGGTACTTGCCCAAAGCGCCTGTTTGCCAGGTTTTCACTAAAGGGCGAATCATTTTTCTTTACTCTTTTTTTTTTTTTTTGTCCTCTTTTGCTTTTTCACTTTTTTCAATTTTTTTGTTTTTTTTTAGGATCATACTTGAAGAAGTGCTGATAGAAAATTATGCCCAGTACTTGCGAAGGTGCATGTTGTTGAGAGGATCAGACAAAGGTTCACCTTCTGGAGTGGCAAGCTGATATGCCCCCGAGCCATAGGCTGCAGTCACTATGAAAGGCCCAACCCAATTAGGTTCAAACTTTCCTTTGATGATGTCAGTAGACTGTGCATTCTTAGGGTTTGCCTTTAAAACTAGATCTCCCACTTCAAAGTGTCACCCTTTGACCTTCTTATTATAAGAGTGATGGAGATGGTTTTGATATGCTTGCAAATGTGTCAGGGCCGTCTGACGTTTCTCATCTAACATCTCAAGCTGATGCAACCGAGAGACTCTGTGCGTCTCATCATCAATCAGATGTTGCAAGGAAACACGCAAGGAAGGAATCTCCACTTCCAAGGGTAAAATGGCTTCCGCACCATACACCAAGGAATAAGGTGTTGTGCCAGTAGGTGTGCGGATAGAAGTGCGATAGGCCCATAGTGCTGGATTCAACTGTACATGCCAATCTCAACCAGCGTCATTAACAACCTTTTTCAGGATCTTGATAATGGTTTTATTTGATGCTTCGGCTTGACCATTCCCTTGTGGATAGTATGGACTGGAGAAATAGTGTTGGATATGAGAACTTTTCATAGAGTTCCTTGACATCTTTATTTTTGAAGGGACGACCATTATCTGTAACTATGGAAAGAGGAACCCCATACCGGCATATGATATAATTCAATAGGAATTTTGAAATTTGCACACCAGTGATATAGATCATGGGGATAGCCTCGATCCATTTTGTAAAATACTTTGTGGCTGTAATGATAAACTTGTGTCCATTTGCAGATGTCAGGTGAATCTTGCCAATAAGATCCAATCCCCATTGAGAAAAGGGCCACAGAGATATGATAGAATGAAGCTCTTGGGCTGGTGCATGAATGTAGTTTCCATGGATCTGGCATTTGTAGCACTTCTTAACAAAATCATGAACATCCTTTTCCAGAGTGGGCCAATAATACCCAGCACGAATCAACTTTTGGCTAAGCTCAGACCATTGAAATGGCCCCCACATATACCATCATGAACCTCATGTAAAGCCGTTTGTGCTTTGTCAGAATCCAAACACCTAAGGAGGGTATGGTCAAAGGAACGACGGTAAAGCGTGTCGGCGATGATGACATATTTGGCTGTCTGTCGGATGAAGGCTCGGCGTTGGTTAGTGGAAAGGTTGGGTGGTAAGGTTTGGGATTTCAAATATTGATATACATCATTATACCATGAGGAGTTGGGACCAACAAGAACGCACATCACATCTGCTATCGGAATGTCAAAAGAAGGAACTAGCAACTGTTCGACTAAAAATTCACATTTGTCCATATTATGGGGCATATTCAACATGGAAGCAATCATAGCCATCGCATCTACCGACTTGTTTTGCATTCTTGGAACTTGATTGAAATGGATAGCCATAAATTTTGTCTTGAAGAAATCTACCATATGCTTATAGGGAATAAGCTTTTCATCTTTTGTTTCATAGTCATCATTGACTTGTTGGATGACTAATTGAGAATCTCCACAGACTTGCAAATGTGTGATATTCCAGTGGACCGCAACTCGAAGTCCAGTAACCAGTGCTTCATACTCTGCAATGTTATTTGTACAATGAAAAGTTATTCTGTAGGACTTAGGAATAGCATCACCTTGAGGGGTGACAAACAAGATGCCAGCTCCGGACCCGAACTTGGTGTGGGATCCATCAAAGTATAACTTCCATTCATTAGAAGATGTGAGAGAAAAGACTAATTCATCTGGAAAATCAGTCAACATGGGATGATCATCATAAATAGGAGCCTCTGCAAGTTGATCTGCTATGACTTGTCCTTTTATTGCCTTTCGCTCCATATACTCAATATCAAATTCAGTGAGGATCATAACCCACTTTGCTAGGTGACCCGTCAAAGCTGCTCTGCTAAGCAAGTATTTTAGAGGATCAATTTTTGCAACCAGCAATGTTTGGTGATTTAACATATAATGTCGGAGCTTCTATGTTGCAAATACCACTGCTAAGAATGCCCTTTCAATAGTTGAATAATTTAGCTCATAACCTACCAGTGTCCGGCTGATATAGTAAATAGCTCGCTCTTTGCCATTCTCATCCTGTTGGGCCAAGAGAACTCCTAGTGCTATTTCAGTTGCAGAAATATACAATATAAAAGGCTTTCCTTCTATAGGAGGCATTAGAATAGGCGGCGATAGCAAATAGTCTTTGAGAGTGTGAAAGGCTGATTGACATTGCTCAGTCCATTTAAAAGTGACACCTTTATGCAATAGATGCTAGAATGGATGACATTTGTCGACCAACTGAGCTATAAACCGGCGGATTGACTGGAGCTTTCCTTGCAGACTTCTTAATTGCCGGAGATTGGAAGGTGGAGGCATATCCATTATTGCTTTAACCTTGGCAGGGTCGACCTCAATGCCTTTATGAGAAATAATGTACCCTAGTAATTTGCTAGCTGTGACACCAAAGACACACTTTTTTGGATTGAGTCTGAGCTTGTAGGTCTCCATTCAGTCAAAGATTGGGCCCAGGATGACTAGATGACTATCTCTTGTGACAGATTTGCATAATAAGTCATCAACATAGTCCTCCATCAAAGTATGCATGAAATCATGGAAAATTGTCGTCATTGCTCTTTGATATGTTGCGCCTACATTTTTTAGACCGAAGGGCATCACATTCCAATAGTAGGTACCCCAAGCACATGTGAATGCCATTTTATGTTGATCTTTAGGAGCAATGCGAATTTGGTTATAGCCAGAAAAACCATCCATCAATGAGAGCATCTCATATCCAGCAGTCATGTCAACTATGATGTCGATATTTGGCAATGGAAAATCATCTTTAGGGCATGCTTTATTGAGATCCCTAAAATCTATGCAGATTCTGATGCCCCCAGTCACTTTGCTAACTGGTACCAAATTTTAAATCCAGTCTGCATAATCGATGGGTCTGATAAAGCTCACATCCAGTAGTTTTTTCAATTCTATCTTGACCAAAAGAGCTACTTGGGGATGCATCTTTCTAAGTTTCTGTTTGACAGGCTTGGCATCTGCTTTTAATGGCAAATGATGAAGGACTAATTCTGGATCGAGGCCAGGCATATCTGCATAGGACCATGCAAAGCTGATCTTCTTCTCAAGAAAGAAATTGACAAAATCTATCTTTTCCTGTTGTGATAGAGAAGCAGCAAAATGAATGACCTTAGGGTTGTCATGTGTACCCAAATTGATTTCTTCAATCATTTCCACGAGCAATGTTGATTTATCCTGACTTGATAGGGGTATGTCCACTCTTCCACCTTTGGGCACCTCAGGGAGGTTTTCACCCGCAGGTACGTCTTTTATTTTTACTTTTGCATGATCAGAGAGTGCCTTACAGTTTTCACTCAAAGATCTATTCTTTTGATTTTTTACTTTTTCTTTCCTTTTTTCATTTTGATGACTGGAAGATGGAGTTGACTCCCCAAAATATGTTGTGGAATCTAGGTCAATAGCAAATCCTACCTTATGATCACCTTGTGGTATGCCTTCCCATAATCCAAGGAATTCTGCAATTGCTTCATCATTTTGAAAACAGTCCAATGTGAGTGGTTCTTGTTGGTCATATTGGATAAGCTGGGGATAGACAAGGGGCATGTCATCATTGGTTTTCAGGAGAGAGAGGGCTGATATGGTAAAGATGTAAACATCTGTGGTATCACTATCTGAACTACTTGTATCTGATTCAGAGCTTGGATCCCAGAATGACTCTATCCAAGCATGAGGACATGTTTTAGGAAGAGGAGTGATTTCATGTTTGTCTTCCATAGGCAAATTATCAGGGTCAAGGAAAATATTGTCAAGGGTGTAGGAGCTAGAAGAAAAGGAGCTCCACTCCCATTCATTGGAATCAGTTTTGGGTCGGGTATCCTCAGGTGTTATTTCATCATCAGAGTCATGCCCTTTTTTACATGTGGTCACTTTGGTAGATGAGGATCCAATTCGCAACGGTACAAAACCTAACCCTAAAGTTGGAGGTCGCATCTTGGGTATAACAAGTTCTAGCCTTCCATTGTTGTTCAGGCCTAAGCCACTGCAACCGTCATATCCTTTCTTTTGCAACATAGTAAATCCTTTGTCGTATCATTCAACTGGCAATCTGACAGGTGGGGTCTCAGTTGGATCCTTATAAAGCCAATCTATGACATCATCATCTAAATTTTCTTTGTCAAGTTCACCCCATCTTGTAAATGTGGTGGGAGGCTGATATTGAATAACCACCTTAGGTTCCTTTTGCAATAAATGCGGTTTGCCATATGATTTTGGAGATATTGGTGAATTCCCGATGAGGAATGTTTGATCCATTGAATATTCTCCACATCCTTGGTCCTGTATCTTCAATTTTCCTTTGATAGCATCTAACAATTCATTAGGATCCATATAACTATGTGATTTGGCCTCTCTATTGATTGGGACTTGCTGCTGAGGGGTATCCTTTAGAGTAGCACAAAATTGAAATGGATTAGGATCTCCTAGAATTGTTATCTCAGTTCCATTGTAAGGATATTTTAAACATTGATGATAGGTGGATGGAACGACTTTCATTGCATGGATCCATGGATGGCCAAGAATCATATTGTAAGGGAGATCAAGGTCTAAGACCTGCAGGAAAGTGTTTTCTGTCACTGGACCAACTTTGATAGGCAATGTAATTATCCCTTTGGATGGGCGCTCAACATCATCATATGCTTTGATTGTTATTCTTCTGGAAGCATCAATGTCATTTTCTGTATATCCAAGGCCAATGACCACTCTCAAGGTACAAATATTAAGACCCGCTCCACCATCTATCAAGACTTGTCGGATTTTGCAATTATGGACAAAGACTTCAAGGTGTAAAGGATCATTATGAGGGAGCTTATCAGGTGAGATATCATTATCAGAAAATGCAACATTTTGGGAAATAGCTAGATGTCCAATTTGGGCTTGAAACTGGTCAACATCAATGTCTGTTGGGACAGTGGACTCAATTAAAGCTTTATCTAGGACTACATGATGCATGGGAGACATTTTCAACAACTCAAGGATTGATATTTGTGCAGGTGTCTTTCCTAGATGATCCAAGAGATTATACTGACTTGTAGGAGTTGGTTTGGAAGGAGCTGCAAGAGCTCCTTTCAGGACTATTTTAGATCGACGAGTGGCAATTGCGCAAGAAGGATCTTGTCCCTTTATTTTTAGGGTGGAAACATACTCATTTGACATGCGAAAACAATTGATGACATTGTTATAACCAGTATTTGCATAATTTGCTGTTTGGGTAGAGTTTGAAGAAGACGCTTTACCCTTGTCAATATCAAGCAAAGGAGTCTTGAAAATAGTATGATCAGTGTTAGAGGTCGCATGGGGTGGATCTACCTCAATTACTCCTTGCTCTAACAAATCTTGAATCATATGTTTCAATTGAAAACATGACACGATTTTATGTCCTTTGGACAGATGATACTCACAGTATGCATTATCATTCCACCAATGCAGTTTTACCACTAGCTCTGCCTTGATATCTGGTAGCTTAATAAATTTTGCTTGTATTAATTGTTTCATTACCAACTCAATAGGCTCTCCCAATGGCATAAATTGTAGAGGAGGCCCATCCCTTGATCAGAAAGGTTTGCGCTATTGGCTTTGTTGCTAGCCTTGTTGTTGATTATATTGTTGAAGATACTATTGGTATTGCGGCTGTTGAGTAACATTGCTCATTGGTGTTTGATTTTGTTCCATAGTTGACATATTAGGAACACTCAATTTCTTGATTGTGAACGGGGGTTGATTTTCATTCACCGCTCTTGCATCAACAACTCCATCATTGGTGACATTCTTGTTCTTATACCAAAATCTATTTCTGTCCCCTGAATTGTTCGTGTTGTCACTGTCTTTGTTAAGCTTAATGATTCCCTTGGCTACAAGAGCAGTTTCAATGTTCATCCCCTTCTTAATGAGTTTCTCTATAGTACTGGGACTTTTCAATTTTAGTTCATACATCATTTCTGGGACCAAATTTTGGATAAACAGATTCACTTGTTGTTCTTCAGGTATATCGAGGGAAGAACGACTATACAAGCTTCGCCATCATTGCAAAAAAGTCACTAATGGCTCACCTTTCTTTTGCTTAGTGTTGCATAGATCTGACATGGTCATGTCACTGTCGATGTTGAATGCAAAGTGAGATATAAACTTTTGAGCCAATTCAGACCAAGTCTTTATATTTCCTGGCAGATGCGAATACCAATCCATGGCTTGTCCCATGAGACTTCATGCAAATAATCGCATTAAATATGTCTCCTCATAGCTCACTTCAGTACATGCTGTGAAAAATGCTCGGATGTGCTCTTTTGGATTGCTATTCCCTTTATATTTCTCAAAATTAGGTGCCTCAAAATGTTTAGGGAATGGAGGCATGTATAAGCTCTTGTCAAATGGATTAGGACATAAATCCTGATCTGTATACAACTTCTTTGTTCCTTTAGTTTCTAATGCATCAACTTGTCGTTGCAACTTCTCAAGTTGTTGCACAATTGTATCAAACTTTGGAGGTCCATCATTAATCGCAGTGGGTACTCCTTGTCGATACATCGTGTTTCCGATCGGTTGTGGATGCTCTAAAATGGCCGTTTTTGGTGTCTCCGGCATATAATGTTCTTGATACATCTCATGTTGTTGTGGCTGTGCCATGCCTTGATATTGACCTTGTTGTTGTGCTTCTTGTAACCTAGGTTGATATTGCAATTGAGTGTGTTGTTGATATTGCACAGGCACCAATTGCGGTTGTGAAGTATAATAGCTTGTTTGCCTTGGCATACATTGAGGCACATGTTGTTGATGCTGACGAATCAGAATTTGTTGACTTTGTGCCAATTGTTGTCGCGGTGTATATCCCATCATTTGCAAAAAACTTTGTTTAGGTGGTTTTTGTTGTTTCTCCTTAAGATGGGGTATAGCACTTGCATTAACTTGTTGTGTTGTTTGTCCAATCCATTGTGATGGTTGCAAGTTTGCATTAACTTGTAATGGTGCCGAAGGCACTGTAATTTGTTGTCGAATGCAAAATTGTTGTTGTTGCACATTACTTGTTTGCACATTCTATTGTACCTTTTGTGTATTACTCAGTTGTTGCAACAATTGTTGTTGGTGCAAACCACTATCCGTAGTTCTTTGTGTCGCCATTATCGAAGGATCTGTCGCAATAGTGTTTGGAAAATATATTGAGCTTAACGGGATATATGAACTTTGTTGCATCGTGGAATTGTTTTGGACATTGGTGATATCAGGCATTCCAGTCATGAAGCTTTCTTGCATTTTAAATTTTGATCCAATTTTATGCATGTAAGGAACCACTTCTTGTTGAGGGATAGTTGTCAATATTTGCGTGGTCTTTATTTGATCTTGTGTTATAGGTGTTGTGTTGAATAATGGATTATTTATTGTCTCAAATGGTGACTTTTGAGGAATAGTCACTGTCAATGCCTTTGAAGCACGTTTACTCATCAAGGTAGGTTGAGTTGCTTGTTGCGCATTTTCTTCATTTGGATGCGGAGAGAAACTTAACAGCTCACCGCCTTGTTGTTTTTGCACATTGATTTTCTCACTTGAAGAGGTCACATTACTCATCATGTTAAGATACTTTTGTGGAAACATCTTAAAGACCTTGTTCAAGAACTTATCCATCTTTTTTGTCAACTTTGGATCTTGAAGGAACATGTCAACATCATCAGAAGAATCGGAATCTGATGAAGAATCCGGTTGGACATTTGGATTCATTTCTTGGTGAATGCCTTGATCTGAACCAAATCCTTGTGAGAGGGTTTGTTCTTCATACAATGTTTGTATTTCATGTTGCAAGTTTGGTTGATTCCAATTGAAAGGTGCATTTCCTCTTGGAGTTGGTGGAACACTCCCATGTCCTAGTTTCATAGGTACAAACACTGGTTCATATAATGGAGGTGGTCCAAGTTGAACCATTCCATAAGGTGGTAGTGATGTGTTTGATGAACCTTCAATTTGTACTGTTTGACTGGTTTGAAATTGTGAATTTGATATGTTGTCAATGGGTTGATACGTTGGTTCACCCATCCTTTTAGATTTTTATCTTGTTTCAACAGGCATGTCACTTATGCAAATGCAATATTTTGGAATTTTTCAAGGATAATGTATGATATGCAACTAAATGCAAACTAAATAAATGAGAATGCAATCTATGGCAAGAATGCAACCTATGTTTTTGGTTGTTTTTCAAGATTTTGACAAACTTTTTGGAATGCAAATCTAAAAGAGACCCTTAGGAAATTGAAATGATGTCTAGACCTCAAAGGACAAAAGGACCAAGTGACAAAAGGACAAATGACAATGTCTCCCCTATATGCTTGGTTACTAAGCTAGGTTTGACCAAATGACAATAATGACATAAAGAGAAAAGGTTTGATAAGGTCTAGACTTCGTAACAATGACTTAGGGTTTATCAAAGATTTGGATTACTCAAGTATGACAAAACCTAGTTTTGACACTATATGCAAAGGGACAATTACTATGCAAATGACCCTAATATGATAATGACCTAAACTTAATGAAGAGACCTAGGGTATGCAAATATGAATGTATGACAATGGTATTACTCTAATGCAAGAGGACACATGCAAATGGATGAACCTTATTGATATGCAAAGGAGTATGACCTAGGTGAAACCTAACCTTGGTACTTGACAATGAATTTGCAAAATGCAAACGTAAGATGCACCTAAATCTAAGTGACATGAATGTTGAGACAAGATTTTGAAAAATGTTTGACAACCATGTTTGAAAGTGTTTTGAACTTGAAATTTGTTGGATGAAATGTTCTTATGTTTAACCTTGTTTTGAATCAATTTGCCTTGTTTTTTAAATGAGACACAACTCAACTTTTGACAAGTAAAGAAGACAAGATATTTTAACATAGACTCAAGACAATCATACTCATTCACACATTTCTTATGGTAGGCAAGGACATTAGGCACTTGAGAGGTAGACTTGTTATGGGATTCAAGGAGAATACATAGATGCTTGACCCCACGGGCTCCCCTCCACGACACTCACTTCTCAGGGCAGCCAAGCATTAGTCCCCATGGAAATATCCCCATGGCGAACTTAGTATCTCTTCCAAGTATCCGAACTTGTCCTTCTCAAGCAACTAGAAGGATTTTTGGCCTCTAAATACAAGGTGTTTAGTCAGGATTTTGGTTAAGCGTTACTCCTTGATGTCACACAAGCGTGATTGAGACATTAAGCCCATCAAGATACCAAAGAAATGTAGTCGCGTAAGAACGATTTAGACCATGAGGTCCTACTTAGATGTTGATATGAGAAAGAGTTTAAGGGTCATCACTTCCCAAGTAACTGCAATTCCCATGTAACCCTTCCTTCAAAGCTTTCGCCCATCAGGTATTTGTTTATAGTGAGTTAGAATGCCAAGGTATTCTAGCCGTACTCACTTTGGGTCATTCCCTTCTCACGATTATCACTTGCTTGCAAAAGCAAATGGTCGGGAAGGCAGGCCCTCTAAAGGTGACACACAATCAAAAACATGAGCATGGTATTGAAGATCTAGATTTCTGATCACCCTAAGAAGGATGAGAGCATACTCTCCTACTCCAATGTCAAACTCAACAATCAAAGCAAACATATATTAATTCCATCCTATTTAGAAATCATACTAGGTGCCTAAACATTAATTGCAAACACAAAGTTTAGTTGTAGTCCAAGGCTACTAGCAAAACCCAAGTCAGAAGTTTGATATGTTTAGTCTTCGACTATCGAACCTGCATAAAACATGTTAGTAGTTTCATTTGTTGTCTTTGTCATGCGTATGCCAAGGTTCTGCACAGAGAATCAATACCAACAAAACCAAAAAAGCAGAAATAGAATGCAAAAGAAAATAATTTGCAAGTGAAAAACACTATCTTTTACCTCTGTTTCTAGACTTTACACAAGCATAGAATGTCTGACACAGGCGTAGAATGTCTGACACAAGCACAGAATGTCCTTGACATAAGCGCAGAAGTTCCCAGAAAACACTGCACTACCCTATTTCTTGGGTTTTTGACCTGCAAATCATCTCAAAAGCACTCAAAAGCATGGTTAGGTGGTTAGTTCACGTCGGGTTCACCAATTAATGTAGCTAGGAAATCGGAAATCATCAAAGCAAATATCAAAATACTAATCTAGCTCAATCACAAAAGCTCATTGCAATGATCAATCCTAACACACTCAATAAAGACATGAAAATAAAACATTCAAAACTAAAAACTAAGCAAACTAGATGCAGATTCGAATGTCTCCTTCATGCGGCTCCATTGTCCTTCTTTCTCCTTCAAATAGCTTTGTTGTGGATCTCACCTACAAGTGCATGATCATGATATGAAAGCAAGTAGACAAGATGATTGCTCAAGAATACTCGAAGCGTGATTGATTTGATGAAGTGATTATTCGATAATATGATTATTAGATTAGGATTGAAGAAATTCATCCAATTTATAGACAAATTGGAGAAATGATCAAATTAGCATGATTCAATTCAAATGGAAATTGTAAATAAAAAATGTCAATTATGACAAATTATGCATTTTCTATGCAAAATTGATTGATTGATAATTTATGACAAGATTATGACAAATTTCTATGTCAAAATTGATTGATTGTCAATTATGACAAATTATGACAAATTGAAATGTCATTCCCACGAAATTAGGAGGAAAATAGGAGGAAAATGAAATTAGGAATTAGAAAAATAGAAAAGTAGAAAAAGAAGAAAATTAGGAATTAAGAAATTGATGAAAATTAGGAAATTAGGAATTAAGAGAAATTAGGTGAATTAATTAATAATTTGTCATTTATTAATTAATTCATAAAAAGAGGAATAATTAGCCAATTAAATGAACATTTAATTGTGACACGAAGACCTAGGATAAATAAATAAATTATTTAACCTAGAGGGAGAAATGACAAACAGGATTAAATGAATAAATCATAAAACCCTAGAAGATGAATTAGAAATGCAAGGATGACAATTAGGTCTTCACAAAGGATAATCGATATCAATTCGATTTAATCATGATTCTGACTGATAAAGGACCAATGTGATAAATGATTTGATTGATAAATGCACCAATTGATGAGGAACAATGACTAATTGATCCAAATTGACCTGATTGAGAAGAAATGACAAGATTGAAAATGATAACGCAAAATGACAAGATTGAAAATGATAGCAATCGATGACAAATCGATCACAAAATGACAAGATTTGACAAGAGGACAAAACCCTAATTAGGATTGACGATGTCCAAAATGATGACAAATTAGCACACACATTGATGCGACAGGATAAGATTGACCAAAATCATGACTGAAGATTGTTGTCGACAAGACCAATTTCAAAAGCGAGACAACTAAAGAATGCAGAAGAAGGACTCGATGCTCGCAAATGATAAAGACCAAATGTGTGACATAGGATAAATGTTAATGCGACGCAAAAACCCTAAAATAAGGCAATGCGCAAATGTTAAAGTATGACTCCGCAAGCGTTGACCATTTTTAGGTGTCTACACAAACTAAAGCAACTTGAAATTGAAAGGGAAGAAGAAGATGTAGTAGTCGATGTAGTTCACACGTATGCAGGACAAACGTTAGGAACTAGCCCACTTGAATCAAAATCACATTCGACTGACATGGACTTAACCAAGGATGATCAAGATTTTCTTGTACGAGGTCATTTTGATGAGAGTATCGTTCTAGACATGGAAATACATATTGAAAGCTCTGACATCTCTATCATGACCCCCAATATCTTTGAAACTATTGAACATGAGGATCCTTTATCCTTAAGCTATCTTGAACCTATGGACTGGGAAAATGAAGGACATACTGACATTGATACCTTACCTAATGACCATGCCATATCCTTATATCTCAATGAAATCAAACCCACAACAACTTTCACCAGGGATTCCGCTAATGTATCTTCCAATCAAATGGATGTCAAATCTCCTAGTCGCAAAACTAAAAATCAAGAAAACAATATCAGGTCTAATGCTGAAAACCATTCATTGGCAACATTAGATCGAGAAAAAGTAAAAATAAAGGACGCATCTAATGGTGAAAAACTCCTTGAGGCACCGAAAGATGGGAGATTTGACACCTTACCTAAGAAGTTATCTATCATAATAGCACCAGCAAAGGCAACTATCATTGACATAACTGATCTACATCCAACAATCTCTCTATCAGTTCTAGCAAGACAAAAATACTTGAAACCATTCAAAAGATGGCAAGTCAATTTTACCTGTTCATATACAGACATTCCAGGGTTCAATCCATATCTTACAATACATCACCTGAATATCAGTCCAGGAGAAAGCATCAATAATGGAACACAACACATATCAGGAGCAGGAATTCTATTCATCACGCCACAAGGGCATACAATCCCGAAAGCATAAAAATTAAGCTTTCTGTGTACAAACAATATAGCAAAGTATGAAGCATTAGTTACAGGTATCAAAATGGCTGTAGAATGGAATATAACGCAACTTCAAGTCTTTGGAGACTCTCAGCTCATCATTAATCAAATCAATGATGACTATCAGACCAAAGATGACAAACTAATGCCTTACAAAAAGATGGTGGATGATATCAAGAAGTACTTTGAAGAAATAACTTTTGAACAGATCCCAAGAAATGACAACAAAGCAGCAGATGCCATGGCTACACTTGCTTCTCTATTATAGACACAGGAAAATCAATAGCGTTATGAATTCCTGGTTGAAGAGTTGTTTCATCCCGCCTTTAATTGTCCTGATTCCCAGACCATTTGTCAAATTATTGGACATGATTCCTCCCACTATGGCCAAACTTACACATACCTGAAAGATAATATCTTACCTCCTGACTTATCAAAAAACCAAAACAGAAGATTTATTTGTCAATCCTCTCATTTTACTCTCGTTGTGGATACCCTATTTAAATGAGGTCTAGATGGTACTCTCTTACGATGTCTCAAACAAGAAGAATCTGAGAAGGCTTTACATGAAGTTCATAACAGAATTTGTGGCACTTATTCAAGTGGTCTTACCCTTTCAAAAAAACTCATACGCTTGGGCTACTATTGGCTGACTATGGAACAAAATTCTGTTAAGATAGTAAGAACATGCAAACAATGTCAAATCCATGGGAACTTGATCCATGCACTAGCACAAAAACTACATGCTTTAGCAACATCTTGGCCTTTTTGTCAATGGGGTCTTGATCTGGTAGGAAAGATAAATCCTTCTTCATCTAATGGACACAAATTCATTCTTGTAGCTACTGAATATTTCACAAAATGGATTGAAGCGGTACCTCTCATAAACATCACAAGAAAACAAATTCCTGCATTTGTCTTGAATTACATCATCTGTCGCTATGGAATACCAATGACCATTATCACTGATAATGGGTGACCATTCAAGAATCAAGATGTACAAGAGCTATGTGAGAAGTTCAAAATCCAGCATAGATTCTCCACACTATATTATCCATAGGGAAATGGGCAGGTAAAAGCATCTAACAAAACTATTCTGAAAATCCTTAAAAAGATAGTGAATGATGCTAGGAAAGATTGGCATATCCAACTAAACCCTACTCTATGGGCCTACCACACCAGTATTTGCACATTGATAGGTGCCACACCTTTCTCTCTTGTATATGGATCAAAAGCCATATTGCCAATCAAAGTAGAGATACCTTCTCTATGTGTATCACTAAAAGGTCTCATCCCAGATGAAGAACAAAGAGTATCTAGAATACAAGAGTTAGAACTGATCCATGAATGCAGACAGAATGCCTTTGATCATCTAAAGGTATATCAGCAAATAATATGCCAGAGCTATAATCATAAGGTTAAACCATGAATATTTCAAGTTGGAGAAATATTGCTAAAGGAAAATCCACGCAACTAGGCAAATCAAGAAAAGAAAGGAAAATTTGAACCAAATTGGCTAGGTCCATTTGTGGTCACAATAGTATTTGGATCAGTAGCATATCAGCTATCAACACAGGATGAAGATTAGTTTGAGGAACCTATCAATAGTATGCACTTGAAGAAATTCTATGTCTGAAAAATCAGAAAAAAAAACAAAAACAGTGAAAAATCAAAAAAAATAAAAAATAGTGAAAAATAAAAAAAAATAAAAAACAGTGAAAAATCCTTAAAATTTTAAAAAAAATAAAATCAAATATCAGAAAAAGTGCAATAAAAATAGACGGTGAAAATGTGGCAAACAGGTGCTATCTATCAGCTATCTCTTCCATCTATTAGTTCATGCATTCTTTCCACTTGCATTCATCTTCCATCAGCGCGGATCATCATAAAACCTTTGTACATACGCAAACATCCCAGGTGGCTTCTTGCCATGGTTTGGATCATTGGATATATCATAACAACTTTGTTTCTAGGCTTGGGGCAAAATATTGCACTTAGCTGGGGGCAAAACTCTTGATCATTTTGAGCTTAACCAAACAAGTAGAACAAACGGTTAGACAAGCGAAAACTGAGACACATCCAACATTGAACACGAGATCAAACTATCAACTATCAAGCTATCATGAAATCAATCAAAGCACATCACACACTTTTCAGTGGATAATATCTTTTTGGATAATGATATTAACATGATTATTCAACTTTTCTATAATTTCTTTTCGCTATCATGATTTTTGAGTGACTCAAGGATGTCATTGACTAGAGGAACAAGGAAGAAACATGATATTTTTCTTGTCTATTATCTAAAAATTAATCAATAATATGTGCAAATTTGTCTCGGGACATGATCATCAGAGTATCATTGAAGACATTTACAATTTATGTATTGAAATGATTAATACTGCCTATTTTACACAAACAACACTCAGGTCATCGCGGTTCAATTATACCTCGATGCTTGTGTTAACTTGCTATATCAAAATCTAGGAAAGAAGTGCTCAATTCATCATGGTTTAATTATACCATCGATGTTTGCACTCACTTCCCACATTTCAAAAGCTCAATGATGAAAAAAAATGCAAAATAATCCAGTGACTAATCTGGTCATAGTTTGCATTCCATTGCATTTCATTTGCATTCTAGCTTTCATTTCATTCTTGCATGGGATCCTAAAAGCTCCTTTTATCCAAGGTTAAATCTATTGCAGGAATCATCAAAGAATCATCCCAAGTATACACAATCAGAATGATGACTCATATCTCTCATGATATTATCGACCTAGCAAAAATCTTATGCTATCTCCCTCAAGAGAATCAACATCAGCATATCCAAATCTTTCGGCATCTTGATATCAACAAACTGTCAGTTCTTTATCTAATCAACCTTATCAAATAAAACAAATCAATCAATCAAACCTAATTGATTCTATCACATCTTATATAGGATGTATCCTTCCTAAAACCAGATGATCTGATTTTGATTCATGTCTTATACAGGATGTATCCTTCCTGAAACCAAACGTTCTAATCATGTCTTATACAGGATGAATCCTTCCTAAAACTAGACACTTTGATCGTCGTTGTCTTATAGAGGATGAATCCTTCCTGAAACCAGACTGAATCTAATCAATCAAGATTTTTCAATCTTATCCATCTAAGCAATCAAGCTAATCAAAGAACTCACATTTTCATCAAACACAGTTGTAGAAATCAAATCAAATCTATCGGGATATCAATCTCGCAAAAACTCCAAAGATCAATTATCTCAATTGATCTCCCGAGGGGGCATCATCGTACCGAAATTTAGCAATCAAGAGCTGGGCCTTCCTATCAAATCAATATCAGCATCAAAATGAGATTATTCTTTGAATCAATGTGTCATCACACCTCACTCCAAAGAGGGGCAAAATGTATACACCTAAAAATGGTCTGAAGATAATTAATTAAATAAGCAATTATTTAATTAATACTCCCTTCCCAATTTAATTTAATTCACTAAGCAATTTGATTAAATTTCCCTTTTCATCTACTTATTAATAAATCTAAGGATTTATTAATAGGTTCATTTCATTTCACCCCTTTAATTAATTAATTCAAATTAATTAATTCCCTCCATCAAATCATTTTCTTCTAATCCTTTAATTAATTAAAACAAATCAATTATGAGTTATTGAGATTAATTATCCTTTTCATATTATTTGAATTTTTAAATTCAAATTCTCCTAACTTCTACCACTCCTAAACCTAACCCATTCTACCTACCACATGTCCCCTTTCATCCAACATCTTCTAGAACCTTTGTGACACTTGTCACTAAGTGTTCTCTTTTATCTAACCTCTTCTAGAATCCTCTTGACACTTGTCACCATAGAGATGACAGATGTTCCCTTTAATCCAACCCCCTTTGCCAACTCCTCCAATTTAACCATTGATATCTTCAAATCAATCTTGACTATTGATTCTTGCCACATCATCCCTAGCCTTGGAAAATCCTATAAATAGACCTCATTTTGAGCAATATTGATCCCATCTCATTCTCATCTTATGCATTATTACTATAGGCATCTAGCTTATAGTTTATCAGTTTTAGCAATGTTATCATGCTCAATTTTAGCTTAAATCTTAGCTTAATCATGCTAGATCAATCATGAACTCATATAGCTTAATCATGCTATTCTTGCTAGATCATGCATTTTCTTCAATCAAATCCTCCATCTAAGTCTAGTCAAGTCACTAGAATTTGCATAATAAGATTTGAGAGCAAAATTCATACTCACATTTACTAGGAGGCAATAAGTCGATTAGCTATGGTTTTGTCTTTCATTGTTTCAATTTGCTAACCATTGCTTATAATGATTTATTGAGTGCATTGTGTTTGCAGGTATAGGTACACTTCACAGAGCACGACAAAAATAACAGAAAGGCTGCTGGGAGAATTTGCAAGAGAGATGATCCAAAATTATATAATCCTAGAGCAACAAAAAAGGAAGAGTTTGGCCAAATCATGGACATGCTAAAAGACATGAAGGGTAAGCAAAATAATAATGAGAAGCCGCACCCCTATAGAAGTAACAAGCCTATAAGTTACAATAGACCAAGATTGCATGACATGCCATATAATACAAACTAGAAAGATGGCAAGCTAGTAAATGCAAATCTAAGCAAAGAAACTCCTGATCGATTGAAGAAGGTAAATAATTTTGTGGAAGAATATCCATGGTGTGATGTTTTCAATTTACCCCATGTTGAAGAACAATGTATGATTACTTAGGGTTTTGCAGAAGAAAAGGACTGTGAGAGTGAATTATGAGCCCACAGTGAATGTAATTTCATCAGATCCATTTTGGGGTAGGGATGAGGATTCATCTGAGGATGAGAAATCATCAGATGTACAATGGAGAAGAGAGAGCCAGCAGCACAGTGTACAACATTTTTTACTGATGATGATGTAGACATCCCATCCCTGAGGATATTGTTTCATAAGGGAGAGTCGGTGCATTCCTTAAGAAACTTAACATATGAAGAAAATAAATCCTATACTACAGCAGTAGTAGCTCAGGTGAAAAGCAATTAAAAGCTAAGGAACATAATAGTGAACCCAAAGCAAGGTAAGCCATCTGGGATATTTGCAAAAGTTCCTAAAGCTAGTGGAAATGAAGACACCATCGCTAACAAGGAAAAGGAAGGTGCAGTAGAAAAGGTCAAACAAACATAACCTCTTAAATTAACAAAGCCAATCGAAAAGAAATAGATTAGTAAACCACCCTCAAATTGTGGATCATTTATGTCTTAGGATTTATCACAGGTGAAAATATCTGTTCCCTTGCTTCAAGTAATGAAATTCCCTAATTACAAACATGAAACAATCAAGATTTTGTCTAATGTTGCTGAAGTTAATAAAGAGGATCATAAGCCAAAAGCTAAAGATCTACCTGTTGTCTATTTGGGAACTTCTATCACTAAGAATATTACCTAGCTTGATCATTTTTATCTAAATTTGATGATTAACAATAAGATAGTTAAGAATTGTATGATAGATTAAGGTGTAGTCGTGAACATAATGCTAGAAGATGTCATGAAAGAGATTGGGATGCATGTGGACACTCCCTATGGGAAATGCTATGCTATGGATAATAGATCAATCCCAGTTGTTGAAATTATGAAGGATGTGAAGTTTTGATTTCTAGCATGCCCCAATACGTCATATAAAATAGACATCACCATTGTGAAAGTTCTGCCAAATTATGGGATGTTACTATCAAGGCAATGGTCAAATTTGGTGGGGGGACATGTCCAGCTAGATCTTTCATATGTGACCTGTTAGTCTCAAATTTTGATTTCCCTTCTATCCTTCCTATAAGAAATAAATCAACTCTATCTGCATATGAAAAGATCAGGGAAATGGAACTCAAGAGTAACATATAACAAGGTTTTGAGACCTTCTACACTTTGAACTTATCCAAAGTTCAGGTGAGTATACCTTCTGTGAATACTTTCACACTTTAAAATTGAGATCCACAGTAAACCAGTGCTAAAAACCTGTGGACTTCATCACCTCAATGAAACTGAAATACTAAAAGAAAAACTTGTATTCATTTCAGTATTGATCTTCAAGAAAAGATAGAAAGAGATCCTACAATCTGATACCAGTGCCTTATCTGGGCTACAGAGTCACCTAAATCAAATAATAATTCTCAAAATGGAACACTCATATAAATCTCATCATTTTGGCTTTTATGAATCCAATACATGCCTAACATATATATAGATCCTCTCCCATTCAACTAAAACAATTCATCAGATTCATAGCGACAAACAATAGACTTACTGACAGAAGTATTTCATGCACATTTAATCCCTCTCCTGAAAAGAAAAGCTAGAAATAACATCTACAAGATTGCCTTACAATCCATGTTTATTCGAACAACCCTAGATTATCCAAATGAAACCAGCAAACTAAA
Source organism: Cryptomeria japonica (assembly GCF_030272615.1). Lineage (NCBI taxonomy): Eukaryota > Viridiplantae > Streptophyta > Pinopsida > Cupressales > Cupressaceae > Cryptomeria > Cryptomeria japonica. The sequence goes on along the minus strand of NC_081408.1, from coordinate 382,869,762 downwards.
GAATGCATACCAGAAGAAAAAGGAATTTTAGGCCCGAAACTTTGATCTATATATTCATATTCATTCTTGAAAAATATTACATGACTCAAAGCAATCTCTTTAAAAACCAGAAAAGGTCCTAAATATATTTTGCCAGAGGTTCCTTACAAAATTCTTGTGATCTTTTTACACTAGTCCTGGTATATATTTATAACATTATGGATGCATACAAGCTTCGGACATTCCTAGAAAAGTTTGATACAAACCGCGATACTCTCCAAGAAACAGTTACAAGTCTTTTTCAATATCAACGACCTCTTCTATTTGTTGTTCTACTGCAACCTTTTCTACAAGCTTTGGAGTATCTTCTTGTTGTTTGATATATTTGTCCTTCCACTCTTGGAAAATGTCATCATTTGTCCAAGCAAAGCTAATAATCTTATGTTTCATCCCTTCTAGCCTTTTCCAAGTGACACTTAACTGCCCAATCTCTATTTCTATGAAAACATAATGTGATTTCACCTTTTCAATCTCTTCAATTGTTTTGACAAATAAGGATGTGTCATCAATGTTAATGATTTCATTAACCCTTTGGGACAATTTGTGGTCCAGCTCTTCTAGCCATGCCTTCTCCTCTTTCAACTGAATGGGACCAACAAAACCCAATGGAAACAAATCATATTTGTGATTTGAATATTCTTTTCTATATAGTTGGGATTTTCTTTTTACACCCGTCCTTTCCTCTGAGAATATATTTATTTCTTTTATAAACTCACTAGTGGACCTAAGATTGTCATTTGCCTCTACATTTGCATGGGATGAACACATGAGCTCTAACTCCTTACCTCTAGGCATCCACTTATTAAGAATTGGCTCCAAAGGGGTTTCATCCTTTCTTAATTCAATCAGAACATTCAGGATCCTTTTCATAGAAATGTGTACAATAGAAGCCTTGACCGAATCAACAAACTTGAAAATTGTGGCTTTTACCTTCTCTTCATACTTGCTTGCAAACAAGGTTTGAGCTTGTTTCAACTTTTCCAACTCATGTTGGACAGTTTCAGCTAACTGGAAACCAGAAGGCATAGGAGAAGGGGGATATTCTATAATGGGATTGGTAGGTGAAGGTCTTGCTGGAGAGGGGGCTATCATGAGAGTAGAGGATTCACCTAGATGGTGCTGACCTACCAACTAACTCTGAAGTCTAGCAATAATACTATCTCTATTGGCTACTCCTTCTTTGGCCTCATTGCAAGCCTTTAAGATGGTTTCCAATTTTAACTAGAGATTAACCTTCTCTTTTGCCTCCTTTTCTGCTACTACCACAATGAACTTTGCAGTTTCCAAGATTGTGCTTGTATCTTCTACCACCCCTGTATCTTGGACTCTTTTTACAATCATGCCTCCTAGGAGGCTAGAATCTGATACACCTTTACTCTTTTTATTCTCATATTTCTTTATTGACCACATGACTAGAGCAACATTATCCTTGTTGAAAGTCACTCCTTCCATGGGTTTTGTTTCCTTCCTTACTACTTCAAGGACAAAAGAATCAGCTATATCCCATATAGGGAGGATTAAAACACCAGCCTTAGACACCATCTCTCTTCCCTTCTCAGGAGTAATAGTCTTAAACTCTTCAATCATTTCTTGCTTCACCTCTTCTTCCACCTGAGTTACATCTCTGTGAGGCTGTTCACTCTTCCTTTGCTCACATCTGGCTTTGAATTGTTCCATATTTTGCTTCCACACAAATTGCATGAAAGCCCCTATTGTAACAAAATTACTATCAGCTAGAAACTCCTCACTGGCTTGCTTAAAAGTAAGGTCTAATTCTTTTCCCTTTAGCTCACCATCAGTCAAGTTCATTTCAGCACTAGGTGGCTCTTCTGGCATCCCCTCTTGGGTCTCCTCATATGTGTAGGCAATCTCCTAGAGACTCCTTAACTATAACAATTGTTCAGCCACTGCCTACTCATCTCCTATATGGATAGGGGACTGAGATGGAGAATACAAAGGCTTATTTTTTTGCACTTCCTTTCTTACCATTTTCCGTTTAGGGGAGTCTTGGATGTCAATGACATCCACAATTTCTCTTTTCCCTCTTGAAGTGGAAGCCTCACCTGTCACTGGCATCATCACACTGTACTTTGATTTTCTATGCATCACATAATCACTAGGTAGGATAGCCTTAGCAAAGGCAAGATTAGCTAAAACCAATTTAACCTTGTCAGGATCATTTTGCATTATAGCCTCCCTTTTTTCTTTCAAGGTTTGCATTAGGTCTTCAAAATAAAGAACCAAGAATTTGATTTTCTCCTCAGAGGGGTTGAAATTAGAGAGAGGGTCATAACTGCTATCAAATTGATGAATGAAATCAAGAGCCCTCTTATATGCAACCCATTTCTCTTTCCTTAATTCTTGCTCATCCAAACTGAATTCATTTCTAATTAAATCTTCAGGGAACTGAAATTGATGAGGCTTACCTTTACACACTACCCTCTTTCTAAACATGTCATTGAAAAAGTCCTCAGGGTCTGCACATCTTGAAACTGCAGTTGACAACCTATATGGCTTAAAGAATTCTTCAAAATATTTGTACCCACCTTTAGTGATCACAACATGATGGGCCATGGTAATGGTTGGGCAAATGGTCCCTTTACCCCTATTTGTTATCTCTGCCTCTTGTGTACCTCCAATTTGCCTCAAGACTTCTGCAATCCCTATCTTCAATGGGACCTCATAGGGCAATAGATAGGGAGTACCTCTGAAACCATACACTTAGGGTACAAATACATATCTCACCAATTGTGAACAATCTTAATACCCTCAGCAAACTCTTTAGGTCCGAGGAATTCCAAGAAAGCCTTAGGAATCCTAGGGTTTTCTATGCACAAAAGAAATCTAATCCTAGATGCAAAGCATCTATCAAACTTTAAATAGCTAGCATCCTCTCTATCCTAGGATAAAATAGTGCTCCAAAGTTGAACAGGCATCTCTTCCTTATCTTTTACCTTAACCAAATCCATTTCCTTTGCAAAATAGTCAGCAACTTTGTATAAAAACAAGTGCATTAGAAGGGAATACCATCCAAATTGTCTATCTACCTTACCATTTTTTATCCCTACTAGTCATGCATGAATTGCATCAGTAAGGTATGGCTCATAATCAAATGTTATTGTGAGAGAGGGGTTTAGAATTTGTGTGATCATCAGCATGTAATGGGTTGGCATGTTTTTCTCAGCATCTTCTCCAAAAATCTGACATAGTGTCCAATACATACCCTTAGCTCTTAGAGTAAACAGATTCAAGGAGAAAGGTTCCATTGTACTGGGGCCTACAACTGTTAACCCTCCTATCTTGACAAAAAATTATTTTAGTGGGCCATTCCTAAGGTGATCCCTTTGTGCATTATAGACCTAGGCTAATGACTCAAAATCAATAGGTTCTAACAGATTTGAAGCTTCACTGAGCTTAAATACATTTCTGAATTCATCATCATTTATTTCAATGAGGGTTGATCCCTTCACATTCCTGATATATCTAGCTATAGGGTCATAATTTTGTGCAATCGGAGTCAAAAAATCTACATCCATGAATGCACCAGGGACCACAAGCTTCCCCACATCCAATTCCCATATGCTATTTAAAGGGGCAAGCGAATGTCTCTTACCAAAACCAACTTTGAACAATCCTAAACCTGATAGCCCTATTTGAGGATCCCCTAACCAATTACCTTTATCATATAAGCCATCCCCAATTCTCACACGAGGGTTATTTGGTACTAATTCTTTAGCTTTAGCCCCGACATTGGTTGACATAGTTAACTATTCCAAAAAATCATCATAAATGTTCCTATCCTGGTAATTCACTTTTCCTGTCAACTCCCTTCTTGGTGCCATCTTGATAATGTAACTATATCAATTGAGACTTGCACAGATCTCTAATGAAACAATTCACACAACAATCATGTTGATGTGGACTCTACTACGACAAGTTGGCATTGACTTTTAGAAATTAATCCCACATGCTTCGACCATCACCTCAGAATTGAATTCACAAATCAAATTCAAAAACGGGCTCCAATGGATCATCAATTCTCTGATGATTTCCTCTATTTTGTTGTTTTGCTATTTTTTAAAGGTTAAAACCTCTGCACCTTTCTTTCACGAAACAAAAACAACCGTTGGATCACGGGAACTTGTGCTTCTTTTATTCCATCTGGTCTTTCTATGTTAGTGACGGACCCTACCTTCTTTTCGCTATTTCACGGGCCTTAAAACTTGTGCAATTTTCCTTCGTGAAGCAACACCGACCATTAGATCATAATCTACTTGCCCGATCTTTATCTCATACAATGATCGTCAGTCTTATTAACTAGCCACTCATCACCTTGACGACTAACAGTTTTCGCCATTTTGTAGAGACTAAGCTACAGGCATCTTCAGGCTATGAAACAATGACAACTGTTGTATCAACCACGAGATGAACATCTTTTAACATGCTTTAGACCTTTCAAGTGGGCCCTTTATCTTGGAGATCACTTTCTTTATCTCGTCACCAGTTAACAAACACCATGTGGCGGTCAATCATTTGCTCATGAAGTTCCATCGGGTTCCATTCTGAAACTGCCACGTGCTTTACTTTACTATTCCCCACATAACTGCCAGTTGAACCAAGGCAGGCCCTCAATTACCCTTCAGAGCCATGTGCACTTGACAGGTCAGCATTACACTGCATGGAAAAAACCATCTATTTTTCCATGTCATGCCCTCAAGTTCACCACCTCAGCAGTCTAGTCACAATCTTTCGGTGGAATTTCTTCTTCGGCGAGGAATCTACAGGTCTCATCGAACAGGCATTTTCATTGAAACTATCGGGCCCACCACGGATTGCCACCTTGGTGCCATCGGACCTACCACCTATCTTTCAGTATTTTGCAATCACTAATCTTCCTTTGAATTATGGCTACGAAACCACGACAACCATCTGATCAAATCATAATTAATTGACCTTTAACTTTATGAACTGCCTGTCCTTTAGGCCCACCACCTTTTTGCTACTTCGCGAAAGGTAAAACACTAGGATCTTTTGGCTGCAAATCAACATGAGCCCTTGATCTTTTCTAAATTGATCATCCTTTAACCAAAGAAGCCACTCGCCTCTGGGACCCGCCAAGTCTTTCGGTGTTTCACAAAACTTATATCACATGCATCTTGAGCTAGCGAATGAACAGGAGCTATTGGATTTAAAGCAAGATACAGGCCTTTAATCTGATGGTCGATCCTCTGGTCGGGCCCTCCAAGCCTTTCGCTATTTCACTGAACTTAACTTGCCGGCATCTCTGCCTAACAAAACAACGACAGCCACAGGATTAACAATGAGTTGCATACTAATTAAGGAGCCCGATAAAACATTATAACAAGACATAGGCGAAGGCGTAAATTTTGAAAATATTAAGGGATTGCCTAGGGAAGGAACTAAAGGGGGGACACTTTTCATGATAGACTGACCCTTCTTTAAGTGGTAAAAGTAACTCAGAAATAGAACACAAGGGTTTTTTGCAAACATAGGAAGGGTTAAAACTCAGAAACCTTAAACCCTCTTCTGACCTGAAGAAAAATAGAGGCAACAAGGTCATACTAGACACATTTTTTGCAGACCTCCAGCCAATTATGGAACAAGAATATCCAATTTTAAATAGTGATAACACGACCATCCTAGTAAAAGAGGCTAATGTAAGGATTGATAGAGAGTCGAGATCTTTCTACCTGATAGAGGAAGTTGATCCAAATGAGACAACATGTTTTCTCCAGACAGATATAGATAACTTTCAGGTAAGTATTTCTAAACCCATTCAATGCAAAACTAATAAGTTTGAAAATACTATTGAATTACATGAGGATAAGATTTGGAAAATGTACTTTGATGGTGCTTGCAGTAAGGAAGGAAATGGAGCCGGTGTGGTTTTTATTTCTCCTAATAGGAAATCATTCAAATATTCTTTCTTGTTAGCCTTTTAATGCACAAACAATGTTGTTGAATATGAAGCACTCTTGTTGGGTCTTAGAATAGCAAGTAAATATGGCATTAAATTACTAACAGTTTATGGTGATTCAAAGTTAGTCGTATCTCAAGTGAGGGAAAGATTTGCCACTAAAAATGTAAGGCTTCAAAATTACAGAAATGAGGTGTGGGATTCAATTGAATTTTCTGATGCATTTTCTATAACATGGATTGAAAGGTCTAACAATTTTTTGGCTGATTTTATGGCTAAATTAGCAATTAAACATAATGATATTCCTTTTGATGACATCACCCAAGTTGAAATAAAAACTAGACCTCTCGTACCAGATAACATAAAAAATTGGCAGATATTTGATGATGATAGGGATATTCTGAAGTTCTTGTTTTGTGAAGATCAATATGAAGGCCAACATATGGATTGGAATACATATGTGGAAGGGGAGATTGGTAAGGAATATCTATTTGGAAAAAATATCCTACAACTTAAAACAAACAAGATTCCCAAAGGGTTGGTGGAACTAGAGAGGATGTTTGACAATAAGGATATGACAAATTTCAAGCCCAACACTGGAAGTTGTGAAGAAGTAGAAAAAATAAACTTGGGAAGTGAAAACAATCCTAGAGAGGTTTACATTGGGAAGAAGCCTACACCGAAAATTAGGAGTACATTGGTCAATCTGTTAAGAAAATACATACATTTTTTTGCTTGGTCATATGATGATCTCAAGGCATACAAAGAGGATTTGTTCTAGCATGAAATCCCACTGAAATCATATGCAAAACCATTTAGGCAAAATCAAAGGCCTATAAATCCCACATTGGCTCCCAAAATGAAGGAAGAATTGATGAAGATGAGGATTGCAAGGATTATAGAGCCTATAAGACATTCTACATGGGTGTCAAATTTGATACTTGTTAGAAAGAAAAATGGTGATATTAAATTATGTGTGGACTTTAGGAATTTAATTATATCATCTTTAAAGGATAATTATGCTCTGCATAACATGGAATGTTTAATGCAAAAGGTAACAAGGAATGAATTACATTCTATAATGGATGGGTTCTCTGGTTACAACCAGGTGAAGGTTAAAGAATCAGAAAAATACAAAACAACTTTCACTACACCATGGGGCACATATGTGTATGCAAGGATGCCATTTGGACTCACCAATGTTGGGGCTACTTTTGAAAGGGCCATGGATGTAGCTTTTAAAGGCCTCATTGATTACATTTTAGTAGTATACTAGGATGATTTGATAGCATACTCCAAGGAAGAAGAGAACCACTGTAATGACCTAGAGAAGATTTTCATTAGAGCACTGGAGTATGGTATCTCTCTAAATCCAAAAAAGTGTCATTTTGGAGTCAATGAGGGTAAACTGTTGGGTCATATTGTATGAAAAGATGGAGTAAGGATTGACCCTGAGAGGATTGTAGCTATTGACAAAATTTAGATTCCTAAAATAGTCAAAGCTATCCAATCATTCTTTGGACAAATTAATTTTGTTAGGAGGTTTGTGTCAAATTTTTCTGAGATTGTAAAACCTATTGCAAAAATGTTGAAGAAGGGTGCAGAGATAAAATGGACTAATGAAGCAATTGAGTCTTTTGTAAACATTAAAAGGGCCATCAAGGAAGGGTCTGTACCTAAATCTCCTAATTTAACTAAACCTTTTTAAGTATTTTCTTCTTCTTCATTTCATACCATTGTTGTAGTTATGTTACAAAAAAATGATAAAGGTCATGAACAACTAGTGGCATTTTTTAGCAAAACACTACAAGCTTTTGAGTTAAATTATGATATAAATGAGAAACAAGCATATGACTTGGTAAAAGATGTAAAATCTTTTAGACCATACTTAGTGGGAGCTAATGTCATTGCTTATGTTCCTAATGCAATGGTCAAAGATATTTTTAGGCAGACTGAAACTACTAGGAGAAGATGCAGATGGATCAATCAAATTCAAGAGTTCAACATTGATATCCAAATTACTAAACTGGTAAGAGGTCAAGGATTGACTAAATTAATGACAGGATCCAATTTGCAAGCAACATAGATAAATCAGGTAGAACTAGAGGAGGCTCATATAAGCAATGAGATGTGTCCTTGGTACAAGAATATTGTCTATTATTTTAAACACATGAAGTGTCTAGAAGATCTAAATGATAGTGAGAAAAGAACACTTAAAGTTCAAGCATCTAGGTATGTATTGATCAAAGGAGATTTATATTGGAAAAACAATGATGGTATCCTCCTATTTTGTTTGGATGTTTATCAAGCACAATTTGTTTTAAAGGAATTACATGAAGGTGTATGTGGGGGACATTTTTTAGCAAAAACTACTGCCCATAAAATGCTCAATGTTGGTTACTATTGGCCACAAATCTTTAAGGATTGTCATGCTTATATTAAAAAATGTGAAGCTTGCTAGAAATTTCCAGGATAGCTTAAATATGATGGAGCTCTTCCACTCAGACCCATGCAAACTGAAGAACCTTTTCAGATGTGGGGTGTTGATTTTATAGGAGAAATGGCAAACAAATCAAATGGAGGACACAAATGGATTTTGGTAGCTACTAATTACTTTACCAAATGGGTGGAGGCAATTCCTACAAGGCAGGCTACAAGTAAGGTGGTAACAAAGTTTCTTTTGGAAAATATATTGACAAGGTTTGGGGTACCCCACAAAATTGTTGTGGATAATTGAATGTGTTACCACCTTACTATTGGAAAAACAATGATGGCATCATCCTATTTTGTTTGGATGTTTATCAAGCACAATCTGTTTTAAAGGAATTACATGAAGGTGTATGTGGGGGACATTTTTCAGCAAAAACTTTTTATAGCTTTTTATAGCAAATCTTTGCAAGCTACAGAATTAAAATATGAAATCATGGAGAAGCAAGCATATGCTTTGGTTAAGGTTGTTAAAGCATTTAGGCCATATCTTGTAAATGCACAAGTGACTTCTTATGTCCCACATGTGGTTGTCAAAGATATTCTATCCTAGTCTGAGGTCACAAGTAAAAGATGCAGATGGATAAACAGAATCCAGGAATTTGATTTAAAAATTAAGATCACTAAATTGGTGAGAGTTTTAGGCCTTGATAAGCTTATGGCTGACTCAAATCTTCTTGATGTTGAAGTGAATAATGTTGAAGTTGAGAACACCCTGGTCACCAACATTGAGGTACAACCCTGGTACTCAGAAATGGTGCATTTTTTAAGAGATGCAACATTTTCAAAAGGAATGACCCATAACCAGAGAAGAACTCTGAAAAATATATTGACAAGGTTTGGGGTACCCCACAAAATTGTTGTGGATAATTGGATGTGTTACCACCTTACTATTGGAAAAAAAATGATGGTATCCTCCTATTTTCTTTGGATGTTTATCAAGAACAATCTGTTTTAAAGGAATTACATGAAGGTGTATGTGGGGGATATTTTTCAGCAAAATTCAGAGTTCTTCTTTGGTTATGGGTCATTCCTTTTGAAAATGTTGCATCTCTTAAAAATGTACCATTTCTGAGTACTAGGGTTGTACGTCAATGCTGGTGACTAGGGTGTTCTCAACTTCAACATTAAGAAGGTTTGATTTAGCCATAAGCTTAGCAAGGCCTAAATCTCTCACCAATTTAGTGATCTTAATTTTTAAATCAAATTCCTAGATTCTGTTTATCCATCTGCATCTTTTATCTGTGACCTCAGACTAGGATAGAATATCTTTGACAGCCACATGTGGGACATAAGTAGTCACTTGTGCATTTACAAGATATGGCCTAAATGCTTTAACAACCTTAACCAAAGCATATGCTTTCTTCTCCATGATTTCATATTTTAATTCTGCAGCTTGCAAAGACTTACTATAAAAAGCTATGGGATGTTCATATCCTTCGCTATCCTTTTGTAAAAGAATTGCAGCCACTATATGATATGAAGCAAAAGAAAACAAAGAGAAAGGCTTACTGTATTTAGGGGACTTCAACACTAGTGCCTCCTGAATAGCCCTTTTTATTTCATCAAAAGCCTTTGTAGCTTTTTCATTCCAACAGAACTTTGTATCCTTCTTAAGTAGTTTAACAGTGGGCTTGACTATCTCTGCAAAATTTGCAATAAATCTTCTAACAAAATTTACTTTGCCCAAGAAAGATTGGATACCTTTAACATTCTTCAGTTCAAGCACATTGTTTATAGCCTCAATTCTTTCAGGGTCTATTCTTACCCCTTCTTTGGAGACAATATGCCCTATTAGCTTCCCTTTAGTAACAGCAAAATGATACTTTTTTAGGATTTAGGGATACTCCAAATTCCAGAGCTTTATCGAAAACCTGTTCTAAGTGTCCACAATGATCCTCCGCCCTTTTGGAGAAACATGTCAAATCATCTTGATATACTACCATGATAATATTGATGAATTCCTTGAAAGCTACATCCATTGCCCTTTGAAAAGTAGCTCCAGCATTCTTCAAACCAAAAGGCATTCTGACATACACATATGTTCCCCAAGGAGTGGTGAAAGTAGTTTTGAATTGTTTTGATTCTTTTACTAACACCTAGTTGTACCCTGAGAACCCATCCATCATAGACAATAGGTCACAACCAGTCACCCTTTGCAACATTGCTTCCATATTAGGAGAAGAGTAATTATCTTTCAAGGAAGCAACATTTAGGTTCCTAAAGTCTACATAGAGTCTAATGTCCCCATTCTTCTTTCTAACCGGGACCAAATTTGAGACCCATGATGAATGCCTTATAGGCTTAATAATTCCCCCTTCCCTTAACTTGGTCAATTCTTGTTGCATTTTAGATTCCAACAGGGGGTTGATAGGTCTTTGTTTTTGTCTAAAAGGCTTAAAATCTAGAAGCAGAGGGACTTCATGCTGAAACAGATCCTGTCTATACACCTTCAGATCTTCATAAGACCAAGCAAAGACATGCTTATATTTCTTCAATAAATTAATAAGATTTATTCTGACATGAGGAGGCAAATTTTTTCCAATATACACCAATTTAGGGGATGATTCTGTCCCCAAGTTTACTTCCTCTAATTCTTCTAACTTAGTGGTTGATTGTTGGTGCAGATGACTATCACTGTAACTGAACATACCTTCTAGTTCTACTAACCCTTTAGGTATTTCATTAGTTTCTAACTAAACTAGGTCATTTCCAAGCACAATTTCTCTATTTTCAACCACTTCCACCAAGGCATTGCAATCAATTTTGTGTCCATCATAGTCATAAATGCATTGTATAAACCTGAGAATATTTTCATCATCAACAAACACTTGCCAATTATATACATTGTTAGGAATGGCAGGCCTATCTTGTACCTCAACTGTGGATATACCGGTTAGTGTTGCATCATCATTCTTTAATGCAACATTTGATAAGAAATCCACCATGATATTCTTAAATCTTTCTATCCAATTTATAGAGAATGCACTAAAATGCTCAATCACATCCCATACTGCATACTTGTATCTTTTCAATCTATCATTCTTAGATGCATACTTAGCTCTAACTTGAGAAACAACCAATTCTGAGTCTCCTAACACTTTTAACAACTGAATGCCATGCCTTTTTGCAACTTCAAGTCCCAATAACAAGGCTTCATATTCAGCAGTGTTATTTGTACACTGAAAGGCTAATAGAAAGGAATATTTGAAGGTTATACCTGAAGGGGACACAAAAAGAACTCCTGCTCCAGATCCTTCTTTAGAGCAAGCTCCATTAAAATATATGTGTCACAAACTATGATGTTGAGATTCCAATTTGGTCACAATAGAGTCAGTATTCTTCAATTGAGGTAAAATTGGCTGTAATCTAAAACTGTCAAGATCCACTTCAATCATACAGTTAAGAATACTAGGATCTACTTTCTCAATCACCCTAGGAGCACGTGATTCTCTATACAATTTGACTTGGTTTCCACTAATTGGGATAGTAGCATATGATAGATCCAACTGAAAATTTCCACCTACTATTGCAGCCCACTGTCTAGATAACAACATGCCATAGTGAGGTTTGGTGTCAGTTACAATGACATCCATATTGTATATTTCTTCAGGGAATGCTTCTATTTTTACTTCAACATCTTTCATTGTACCTATCACAGACACTTCTCTATTATCCATAGCATAACATTTCCCATACACTATACTCACTGACAATCCTAATTATTTCATGACACCATAAGGCATTACATTTGCAGCTGCACCAAAATCTATCATACAATTTTTAATTAATCGATTATTTACTAACAAAGTAACATAGAAAGGATCAACTTGTGAGGGTTCTTGTGTAATATTTGTTCCAACATATACCTTTGGGGTTTGCAGCTCCTGATCCTTTTCATCTTTAGTTGAACCGGAAGGTAAAGATGTGTTACTGTCAGATATTTTAGAAAATAAAGATAAAGCAGCTTCTCTATGTTCCTTTATTTTCAATAATTTTATCAATGGGACAGTGACCTTCATCTGGGTAAGAGCTTGAGTCATATCAAATGTGGAATTATTAATTGACTCAATATTAGTATTAACTTTCTCTATCTTAGGCTGACTTGCCTTCTTCATTGTGGCAGTTCCTTGTATATCACTAATAGCTTTATCATCCATAGTTTTAGTTGTATCCTTTAATTTGTCATTCTTTTCTTGACCTTCTTGAGGCAAGGTGGTATTACCTACTGCTTTATTCTGGGATACTTGTTTTATAAATATTGAACCAGGTTCACCTTGATCCCCATCCTTCTTATTACTTCTCAAATTGTAGTTGTGCTTGGCTTTTGCTATGGCAGCCTTAGTGAGATTTCTTACTTCTTCATCACTGGGTCTTCTGAGATGAACTTCTTCATCTTCAATTGTTACCACATTCAAATTCAGATGCCAATCAAGTGACAACTATCCTTGGTAAGACCTTTTACTATTCTACACATCACATTCACTAAGTTCACTTTGTAATGGCTCATCATCACTTTCTATGATAGTTTCAAACATATTTATATCAGGCTCAGCCTCTTGTCTCATAGATTCTTCAAGGGCTTGAGCTACAACACATTGATGAGGAGAATGTGGTCCATCACAAGCCATGCACCAAGGAGTATTCTCCATATTATGAACATTTCCTCCTTTTAAAGGATCTGGGGTATCCTGGTTCTGAGTATTTTTTGGCTTCTCATTTTGAGGCTTGCCATCCTTCCAAGTAGTGTTGTAAGGCATGTCATGCAACCTAGGAGGCCTATCTTTCCAATTGTAATGAGGCTTATCATTTTTACTCACCTTGGTAGTAAGATCCTTCATAGCAGACACTAATTTCTCTATTCTATCTTCTTCTTTAGCAACTTTATTAGGTTGCTGTTTTGATTCTTGCCACAACCTACCATCAGTTCTTCTCCCTATTTTCCCAAATGCTTTCCTATTACTCTCCACATTAATGGTAATTCTAAATGCATCTCTCAAACTGTGTGGATTTTTATCCCTCAGAATATAGGCCATTTTAGAATCAAAGGCATTGTAATAAGTATTCAGGCACATATTGTCATCTAACCTCATTACTTGATATAGCCTATGCATTGCTTTCTGAAATCTGGCATTAAAATCTGTGACAATTTCATTGTCAGACTTTCTAATATTGTTGAACTCATTGAGCATGAATCTCACATTTGTTTTGTCACCATACTATTCTTGAAAGCAATTTTTAAAATCTTCCCAAGATCCAATGCTATTCATAGGGAGACCTCTATACCAGTCCCTTGCATCATCTACTAAAGACTGTACAAACAATTTGATGATGACATCTTCATCTACAATTTCATAGTCATTTATTAAGTCACCAAAAGATTTCAAGTGTTCTTCTACACTAATTGCATTATTCCCAGCAAATTTGTGAAGTCTATCCCTCAATTCCATAGGAACATGGGTAGGGTACCCTGGGGTTCCATAAAAAAAGAGCTGCCTATAAAGTTCTAGATTAATAGGTCTTCTTTGGAATTGGTTAGCAGCAAGGTTATTTCCCATGTTCATTCTTACATTGAGGCTTTGAGTCAGAGAGATCTGGTTACCTTGGTTAGTAACAAGGGCTTGATTTGCTGTGGTACTGCTAATAGGCAAGGTTGGCTGAATTTTAACTGGAGGGAGTGAAGCTTGCTGAGGAACAAGTTTATTTAGGTCTACTGAGGGAAAAATTATAGGAGGAGCTTTTAGATAGTTAATTTTTCTTTTAAGTTCTTGATTGGTTGCTTCTAATTCAACTTTCTCTAACTCCATTTGCAAATCTTCTTTCTCTATCCTCATCCTCTCCATCTCCCTTTCATGTGCAAATAGCATGTGAGAGATCTCCGCTGTAGTCTTAGATCCAGACCCACCTTCCATGAATTTCTTCTTTCCTTTCTCAATATTATTTCTAGCAGGTTGTGGGTCACTAAGGACTTCCCTATTTGGTTGCACTACTGACTTATATGCAGGTTTGCTCTTGGGAACTAAGATTTCTCTAGTCACTAGACCTTCGTCCTCACTCTTGGCCTTTTCTTGGGTAAATAGCTCAAGGTCAACAATTTTTCTTAGAAGCCTATCTCTCTCCATTAATTTTGCTTGTACCTCTCTCTCTTTATCTGCTTCCTTTTGTGTTCTTAAGGAAATTAAATGATGGACTTTTCTATTCAGGACTTCAATTTCTTGGGATACCTTATCTTCATCAGGGAAGATTTCTTCAGAGTCTGACATATTGACTTGGTCAATATCAATTACACTGATGTTTCTATCAATTGTCCTAGGTATAGAATCTCTCTTAATGTTTGAACTACTTCTATCTTTCCCAGAAAAACTAGCATGGGAGATCCCCTGATTTGAAACTTGGACATCTTCAATATTCCCAAACAAACCAGAATGGAAACCTAAAATATCATGCTTAGATTTGCGGGAAGAAGAATTTGAATTTGCATAAATAGGTCTCTCAAATGACTTACCCGTATTGATGCTCTTCTATACCCAAGCAACATTAGATGGCTCATGTACAAATGATCTTTTTTGGCCTCTCTGTGACTGTTCAGGTAATCCCTCTAGCAATGTCTCATGAGGATGCTTCTTCATGAAAGACCTGGTGTTCCTTCCTCTCTGCATTATGCTTGTTTTCTTAAAATAATTTCACTTATTTAAAAGGACTGGTTATACTTGTCAGAGTTGCCACCCACAAAGACTATGGGAAATAAGAAAACAAGCTTTAAAAAAAAAACTTGCCAATTTTTTTAAAACAAAAATCACAAAGTTTTTCAAAGAGACAGATAACACAAATCAGAGATTAGGCAGTTTTCCACAACATAGATATCCAAACAACTTATGAACTAATTCAGGCACCAATCTGCAACATAGATACATACTATGACTCTCCCCAGTAGAGTTGCCACTTTTGTTAGTCTCAAATTTTGATTTCCCTTCTATCCTTCTTGTAAGAAATATATCAACTCTGTCTGCATATGAAAAGATCAGGGAAATGGAACTCAAGAGTAACATATAACAAGGTTTTGAGACCTTCTACACTTTGAACTTATCCAAAGTTCAGGTGGGTATACCTTCTGTGAATACTTTCACACTTTAAAATTGAGATCCACAGTAAACTAGTGCTAAAAATCCTGTGGACTTCATCACCTCAATGAAACTGAAATACTAAAAGAAAAACTTGTATTCATTTCAGTATTGATCTTCAAGAAAAGATAGAAAGAGATCCTACAATCCGATACCAGTGCCTTATCTAGGCTACAGAGTCACCTAAATCAAACAATAATTCTCAAAATGGAACACTCATATACATCTCATCATTTTGGCTTTTATGAATCCCATACATGCCTAACATATATATAGATCCTCTCCCATTCAACTAAAACAATTCATCAGATTCATAGCAACAAACAATAGACTTGCTGACAGAAGTATTTCATGCACATTTAATCCCTCTCCTGAAGAGAAAAGCCAGAAATAACATCTACAAGATTTCCTTACAATCCATGTTTATTCGAACAACCCTAGATTATCCAAATGAAACCAACAAACTAAAGAAAGCATACCAAAAGACAAAGTAATTTTAGGCCTGAAACTTTGATATGTATATTCATATTCATTCTCAAAAAATATTACATGACTCAGTGCAATCTCTTTAAAACTAGAAAAGGTCCTAAATATATTTTGCCAGAGGTTCCTTACAAAATTCTTGTGATCCTTTTTACACTAGTCCTGGTATCCATTTATAACATTATGGATGCATACAAGCTTTAGAAATTCCTAGAAAAGTTTGTTATAAACCGCGATACTCTCCAAGAAATAGTTACAAGTCTTTTTCAATATCAACAACCTCTTATGTTTGTTGTTCTACTGCAACCTTTTCTACTTGCTTTGGAGTATCTTCTTGTTGTCTGATATATTTGTCCTTCCACTCCTGGAACACGTCATCACTTGGCCAAGCAAAGCTAAGAAAATTCTGTTTCATCCCTTCTAGCCTTTTCCAAGTGACCCTGAACTGCCCAAACTCTGTTTCTATGAAACCATAATGTGATTTCACCTTTTCAATCTCTTCAATTGTTTGGACAAATAAGGATGTGTCATCAGTGTTAATGATTTCATTAACCCTTTGGGACAATTTGTGGTCCAGCTCTTCTAGCCATGCCTTCTCCTCTTTCAACTGAATGGGACCAACAAAACCCCCTAGAAACAAATCATATTTGTGATCTGAATATTCTTTTCTATATAGTTGGGCTTTCCTTTTTACACCTGCCCTTTCCTCTGAGAATATATTCATTTCTTTTATAAACTCACTAGTGGACCTAAGATTGTCATTTACCTCTGCATTTGCATGGGATGAACACATGAGCTCTAACTCCTTACCTCTAGGCATCCATTTATTAAGAATTGGCTCCAAAGTGGTTTCATCCTTTCTTAATTCAATCAGAACATTCAAGATCCTTCTCATAGAAATGTGTATAATAGAGGCCTTGACCGAATCAGCAAACTTCAAAATCATGGCTTTTACCTTCTCTTCATACTTGCTTGCAAACAAGGTTTGAACTTGTTTCAACTTTTCCAACTCATGTTGGACAATTTCAGCTGACTAGAAACTAGAAGGCATAGGAGAAGGGGGATATTCTATAATGGGACTGGTAGGTGGAGGTCTTGTTGGAGAGGAGGCTATCTTGAGAGTAGAGGATTCACCTGGATGGTGCTGACCTGCCAACTGACTCTGAAGTCTAGCAATAATATTGTCTCTACTGGCTACTCCTTCTTTGGCCTCATTGTAAACCTTTAAGATGGTTTCCAATTTTAACTGGAGATTAGCCTTCTCTTTTGCCTCCTTTTCTGCTACTGCCACACTAAAATTTGCGGTTTCCAAGACTGTGCTTGCAACTTCCACCACCCTTGTATCTTGGACTCTTTTTAAAATCATGCATCCTAGGAGGCTAGAATCTTATACACCTTTACTCCTTTTATTCTTATCTTTCTTTAGTGACCACATGACTAGAGTAGCATTATCCTTGCTGAAGGTCACTCCTTCCATGGGTTTTGTTTCCTTCCTTACTACTTCAAGGACCAGAGCATCAACTATATCCCATTCAGGGAGGATTAAAACACTAGCCTTAGACACCATCTCTCTTCCCTTTTCAGGAGTAATAGTCTTAAACTCTTCAATCATTTCTTGCTTCACCTCTTCTTCCACCTGAGTTACATCTCTGTGAGGCTGTTCACTCTTCCTTTGCTCAAATTGTTCCATATTTTTCTTCCACACAAATTACATGAAAGCCCCTATTGTAACAAAATTACTATTAGCCAGGAACTCCTCACTGGCTTGCTTAACAGTTAGGTCTAATTCTTTGCCCTTTAGCTCACCATTAGTCAAGTTCATTTCAGCACTAGGTGGCTCTTCTGGCATCCCATCTTGGGTCTCCTCATATGTGTAGGCAATCTCCCCGAGACTCCCTAACTGCAACAATTATTTGGCCACTGCCTGCTCATCTCCTATATGGATAGGGGACTGAGATGGAGAATACAAAGGCTCATTTGTTTGTACTTCCTTTCCTACCCTTTGACTTTTAGGGGAGTCTTGGATTTCAATGACATCCTCAATTTCTCTTTTCCCTCTTGAAGTGGAAGGCTCACTTGTCACTGGCATCATCACACTGTACTTTGATTTTCTATGCATCACATAATCACCAGGTGGGATAGCCTTAGCAAAGGCAGGACTATCTAAAACCAATTTAACCTTGTTAGGATCATTTTGCATTATAGCCTCCCTTTTTTCTTTCAAGGTTTGCATGAGGTCTTCAAAATAAAGAACCTAAAATTTGATTTTCTCCTCAAAGGGGTTGAAACTAGAGAGAGGGTCATAACTGCTATCAAATTGATGAATGAAATCAAGAACCCTCTTATATGCAACCCATTTCTCTTTCCTCAATTCTTGCTCATCCAAACTGAATTCATTTCTAAATAAATCTTCAGGGAACTAAAATTGATGAGGCCTACCTTTACACACTGCCCTCTTTCTAAACATGTCGTTGAAAAAGTCCTCAAGGTCTGCATATCTTGAAACTGCAGTTGACAACCTATATGGCTTAAAGAATTCTTCAACATATTTCCAGCCACCTTTAGTGATCACAAAATGATGGGCCATGGTAATGGTTGGGAAAATGGTCCCTTTACCCCTATTTGTGAGCTCTGCCTCTTGTACACCTCCAATTTGCCTCAAGACTTCTACAATGCCTATCTTTAATGGGACCTGATAGGGAAATAGATAGGGAGTACCTATGAAACCATACACTCTGAAAATGGTAGAAACAGTGTACAAATACATATCTCCCCAATTGTGAATAATCTTAATACCCTCAGCAAATTCTTTAGGCCTGAGGAATTCCAAGAGAGACTTAGGAATCCTAGGGTTTTCTGTGCACAAAAGATATTTAATCTTAGATGCAAAACATCTATCAAACTTTAAATAGCTAGAATCCTCTCTATCCCAGGATAAAACAATGCTCCAAAGTTGAACAGGCATCTCTTCCTTATCTTTTACCTTAACCAAATCCATTTCCTTTGCAAAATAGTTAGCACCTTTGTATAAAAACATGTGCATTAGAAGGGAATACCATCCAAACGGTCTATCCACCTTACCATTTTTTATCCCTACTAGTCCTGCATGAATTGCATCAGTAAGGCATGGTGCATAATCAAACGTTATTGCCAGAGAGGGGTTTAGAATTTGTGCAATAATCAGCATGTAATGGGTTGGCATGTTTTTCTCAGCATCTTGTCCAAAAATCTGACACAGTGCCCAATACATACCCTTATCTCTTAGAGTAAACAGATTCAACGAGAAAGGTTCCATTATACTGGGGCCTACCACTATTAACCTTCCTATCTTGACAAAAAATTCTTTTAGTGGGGCACTCCTAAGGTGATCCCTTTGTGCATTATAGACCTGGGCTAATAATTCAAAATCAATAGGTTCTAACAGATTTGAAGCTTCATTGAGCTTAAATACATTTCTGAACTCATCATCATTTATTTCAACGAGGGCTGATCCCTTCACATTCCTGATACATCTAGCTATAGGGTCATAATTTTGTGCAATCAGAGAACAAATCTACATCCATGAATACAACAGGGACCACAAGCTTCCCCACATCCAATTCCCATATGCTATTTAAAGGGGCAAGGGAATGTCTCTGACCAAAACCAACTTTGAACAATCCTAAACCTAACAGCCCTATTTGAGGATCCCTTAACCAATTACCTTTATCATATAAGCCATCCCCAATTCTCAGACGAGGGTTCTTTGGTACTAATTCTTTAGTTTTAGCCCCAACATTGGTTGACATAGTTAATTGTTCCAGAAAATCATCACAAATGTTCCTATCCTGGTAATTCACTTTTCCTATCAACTCCCTTCTTGGTGCCATCTTGATAATGCAACTATATCAATTGAGACTTGCATGGACCTCTACTGAAACAATTCACACAACAATAACTGAATCCAGACCAGAATTAGCAAGAGAAAGCACAAAAACTTGTTATTCGCCTAAAGAAAAACCACTCCGCACCAATTGCTCTGCAATAGACTTCGTTAAAATGATGCCAACATTCAAGTTGATGTGGACTCTAATACGGCAAGTTGGCATTGAATTTTAGAAATTAATCCTGCATGCTTCAGCCATCACCTCAGAATTGAATTCACAAATCAAATTCAAAAACGAGCTCCAACGGATCATAAATTCTCTAAGTATTTCCTCTGTTTCGTTGTTTCACTATTTCACAAAGCTTAAAACCTCCACACCTTTCTTTCGCAAAACAACGACAACCATTGGATCACGGGAACTTGCACTCCTTTTATTCCATCCGGTCTTTTTGTGTTAGTGACAGGCCCTACCTTCTTTTCACTATTTTGTGGGCCTTAAAACTTGTGCAATTTTCCTTCACGAAGTAATGTCGGCCATTAGATCATAATCTACCTGCCCGGTCTTTATCTCATACAATGACCATCAGTCTTATTAACTAACTATGCATCACCTTGACGGCTAACGGTTTTTCCCATTTTATAGAGACTAAGCTGTAGGCATCTTTAGGCTATGAAACAACGACAACCATTGGATCGACCATGAGATGAACATCTTTTAACATGCTTTAGACCTTTCATGTGGGCCCTTTATCTCGGAGATCACTTGCTTTATCTCATCACTGGTTAACAAATGCCACATGGCGATAGATCATTTTCTCATGAAGTTCCATCGGGTTCCATTCTGAAACCGCCACGTGCTTTACTTTGCTGTTCCCCACATAACTACTGGTTGAAGCAAGGCGGGCCCTCAATTACCCTTCAGAGCCACGTGCACTTGATAGGTCACCATTACACTCCACAGAACAAACCATCTGTCCTGTCATGTCATGCCCTCATGTATGTCACCTCAGCGGTCTGATCTCAGTCTTTCGGTGGAATTTCTTCTTCGGCAAGCGGTCTACAGGTCTCATCGAACATGCATTTTCATCGAAACTGTCGGGCCCACCGCAAACCGCCACCTAGGTGCCATCAAACCAGCCACCTATCTTTTGCTATTTTGTGATCACTAATCTCCATTTGACTTATGACTACGAAACCACGACAACCATCTGATCAAATCATACTTAATCAACCTTTAACTTTATGACCTGCCTATCCTTTGGGCCCACCACCTTTTCGCTACTTTGCGAAAGGTAAAACACTCGCATCTTTTGGCCATGAATCAATGCGAGTCGTTGATCTTTCTAAATCGATCATCCTTTAACCAAAGAAGTCACTCACCTCTGGGACCCACCAAGTCTTTCAATGTTTTGCAGAACTTATATCACATGGATCTTGGGCTAGCGAATCAACCCGAGCTGTTGGATTTAAAGCAAGATGCAGGCCTTTAATCTGACGATCGATCCTCTGGTCGGTCCCTCCAAGCCTTTTGCTATTTTGTAGAACTTAACTTGTTGGCATCTCTGCCTAACGAAACAATGACAATTGTAGGATTAACAATGAGTTGCATACTAATTAAGGAGCCCGACAAAACATTATAACAAGACATAGGCGAAGGTGTAAATTTTTAAAATATTAAGGGACTGCCTAGGGAAGGAACTAAAGGGGGGACACTTTTCATGATAGACCGACCCTTCTTTAAGTGGTAAAAGTAACTCAAAAATATACCACAAGGGTTTTTTGCAAACATAGGAAGGGTTAAAACTCAAAAACCTTAAGCCCTCTTCTGACCTGACGAAAAATAGAGGCAACAAGGTCATACTAGACACATTTTTTTGCAGACCTCCAGCCAATTATGGAACAAGAATATCCAATTTTAAATAGTGATAACATGACCATCCTAGTAAAAGGGACAAATGTAAGGATTGATAGAGAGTCGATATCTTTCTACCTGATAGAGGAAGTTGATCCAAACGAGACAACATGTTTTCTCCAGATAGATATAGATAACTTTCAGGTAAGTATTTCTAAACCCATTCAATGCAAAACTAATAAGTTTGAAAATACTATTGAATCACATGAGGATAAGATTTGGAAAATGTACTTTGATGGTGCTTGCAGTAAGGAAGGAAATGGAGCCAATGTGGTTTTTATTTCTCCTAATAGGAAATCATTCAAATATTCTTTCTAGTTAGCCTTGTAATGTACAAACAATGTTGTTGAATATGAAGCACTCTTGTTGGGTCTTAGAATAGCAAGTAAATATGGCATTAAATTACTAACAGTTTATGGTGATTCAAAGTTAGTCATATCTCAAGTGAGGGAAATATTTGCCACTAAAAATGTAAGGCTTCGAAATTACAGAAATGAGGTGTGGGATTCAATTGAATTTTTTGATGCATTTTCTATAACATGGATTGAAAGGTCTAACAATATTTTGGCTGATTTTATGGCCAAATTAGCAATTAAACATAATGATATTCCTTTTGATGACATCACCCAAGTTGAAATAAAAACTAGACCTATCGTACCAGATAACATAAAAAATTGGTAGATATTTGATGATGACAGGGATATTCTGAAGTTCTTGTTTTGTGAAGATCAGTATGAAGGCCAAGATATGGATTGGAATGCATATGTGGAAGGGGAGATTGGTAAGGAATATCTATTTGGAAAAAATATCCTACAACTTAAAACAAACAAGATTCCCAAAGGGTTGATGGAACTAGAGAGGATGTTTGACAATAAGGATATGACAAATTTCAAGCCCAACACTGGAAGTTGTGAAGAAGTAGAAAAAATAAACTTGGGAAGTGAAAACAATCCTAGAGAGGTTTACATTGGGAAGAAGCTTACATTGAAAATTAGGAGTACATTGGTCAATCTGTTAAGAAAATACATACATGTTTTTGCTTGGTCATATGATGATCTCACAACATACAAAGAGGATTTGTTCCAGCATGAAATCCCACTGAAATCATATGCAAAACCATTTAGGCAAAATCAAAGGCCTATAAATCCCACATTGGCTCCCAAAATGAAGGAAGAATTGATGAAGATGAGGATTGCAAGGATTATAGAGCCTATAAGACATTCTACATGGGTGTCAAGTTTGATACATATTAGAAACAAAAATGGTGATATTAGATTATGTGTTGACTTTAGGAATCTAAATATATCATCTTTAAAGGATAATTATGCTCTGCCTAACTTGGAATGTTTAATACAAAAGGTAACAAGGAATGAATTACTTTCTATAATGGATGGGTTCTCTAGTTACAACTAGGTGAAGGTTAAGGAATAGAAAAATACAAAACAACTTTCACTACACCATGGGGCACATATGTGTATGCAAGGATTCCATTTGGACTCACCAATGTTGGGGCTACTTTTGAAAGGGCCATGGATTTATCTTTTGAAGGCCTCATTGATTACATTTTAGTAGTATACTAGGATGATTTGATAGCATACTCCAAGGAAGAAGAGAACCACTGTAATGACCTAGAGAAGATTTTCATTAGAGCACTGGAGTATGGTATCTCTCTAAATCCAAAAAAGTGTCATTTTGGATTTACTAAGGGTAAACTGCTGGGTCATATTGTATGAAAAGATGGAGTAAGGATTGACCCTGAGAGGATTGCAACTATTGACAAAATTCAGATTCCTAAAATATTTAAAGCTATCCAATCGTTCTTTGGACAAATTAATTTTGTTAGGAGGTTTGTGTCAAATTTTTCTGAGATTGTAAAACCTATTGCAAAAATGTTGAAGAAGGGTGTAGAGATAAAATGGACTAATGAAGCAATTGAGTCTTTTGTAAACATTAAAAGGGCCATCAAGGAAGCATCTGTACTTAAATCTCCTAATTTATCTAAACCTTTTCAAGTATTTTCTTCTTCTTCATTTCATACTATTGTTGTAGTTATGTTACAAAAAAAATGATGAAGAACATGAACAACCAGTGCCATTTTTTAGCAAAACACTACAATCTTTTGAGTTAAATTATGATATAAATGAGAAACAAGCATATGACCTGGTAAAAGATGTAAAATCTTTTAGACCATACTTAGTGGGAGCTAATGTCATTGCTTATGTTCCTAATGCAGTGGTCAAAGATATTTTTAGGCAGATTGAAACTACTGGGAGAAGATGCAGATGGATTAATCAAATTTAGGAGTTCAACATTGATATCTAGATTACTAAACTGGTAAGAGGTCAAGGATTGACTAAATTAATGACAGGATCCAATTTGGAAGCAACATAGATAAATTAGGTAGAACTAGAGGAGGCTCAAATAAGAAATGAGATGTGTCCTTGGTACAAGAATATTCTCTCTTATTTAAAACACATGAAGTGTCTAGAAGATCTAAATGATAGTCAGAAAAGAACACTTAAGCTTCAAGCATCTAGGTATGTATTGATCAAAGGAGATTTATATTGGAAAAACAATGATGGTATCCTCCTATTTTGTTTGGATGTTTATCAAGCACAATCTATTATAAAGGAATTACATGAAGGTGTATGTGGGGGACATTTTTCAGCAAAAACTACTGCCAATAAAATGCTCAATGTTGGTTACTATTGGCCACAAATCTTTAAGGATTGTCATGCTTATATTAAAAAATGTGAGGCTTCCCAGAAATTTCCTAGATAGCTTAAATATGATGGAGCTCTTCCACTCAGACCCATGCAAACTGAAGAACCTTTTCAGATGTGGGGTGTTGATTTTATAGGAGAAATGGCAAACAAATCAAATGGAGGACACAAATGGATTTTGGTAGCTACTGATTACTTTACCAAATGGGTGGAGGCAATTCCTACAAGGCAGGCTACAAGTAAGGTGGTAACAAAGTTTCTTTTGGAAAATATATTGACAAGGTTTGGGGTACCCCACAAAATTGTTGTGGATAATTGGATGTGTTTTAGATCTAAATAATTTGCTCATTTCTATGAAAGTTATGGAATCACTTTGTCATATTCATCACCTTATCATCCTCAGAGGAATGGAAAAGCAAAATCTAGTAACAAAAACTTATTAAAGATCATTAAGAGGATGTTAGGTGATAACAAAAGGGCATGAGATTCAAAGTTGAATTTGGTAATATGGGCAGATTGAGTAACAATCAAGAAATCCATAAGGTTTTCTCCTTATCAGCTTGTTTATGGTAAAGAAGCAAGGTTGCCCTTTAACAACCTACTCCCAATGTATAAATTTGTCTCAGAGGAATATTTAGAAGATGTTTATTTCATGGAAGACAGGTTGGTACTGTTGGTTGAGTTGGATGAGTACAAAAGAGAGGTTCAGGAACAAAATATACAGAAGTAGAAGATGGTAAAAACATTACATGACAAGAAGGCTTCTGATAGGAATTTTGAAGAAGGGGAGTAAGGGCCCAAATGGAATGCAAAAGGCCAGGATAAGGGCAAGCATGAAAAATTTGAAGCACTTTGGCTAGGACCATATGTCATCTTGGAAAAGAGGGGAAAATTCATACTTCTTGCAGAATGTTGATGGGGAAATTTAGGAATTTCTAGTACATGCTCAGTACCTCAAACATTTTTTCTCTTAAGGAGCAGGGAGTATTATTGTACTATAATAGTGTAGTTTTCCTTTGTTGTTTGTTTCTATGTATTATTTGGTTTTCTTTCCAGAGATAGCTGAGATCTTGCTATGTCCCTAAAAAGAACATACATCCCCAAAAAGAGCCATTGTTAGAAAATATTTTTGCAAAGTATTATGTGTTATTTATTTGATGTCTTATATACATTTTCATCATAAGAGAATTTATTGCAGGAGGCATGTTATGGTATCAGAAAGATCCTACTATGACCTATTTTCAAAATTGGACAAGTACCGCTAGGGCATGCTAAGGGTTGGAACTGAATAGGGATTGCATGAGGAAGTTTCGTCATGATAGTATTGGGATCCTTATAAAGACATTCTTTGGGCCTATGTGATGGACTTTGTCATTTATTAGCACATGAAGTTTCCATGAAAGGTTGTAAGTGCAAATAATATATGAAGAGGAGCTTGATTAGCATAATTATCAAATCTGAGCTATCAGCGTAAGTTACCCTAACAAGACCAACTAGCATAAACAATGAAAGAACCTATCAGTGTGACCTAGCCTGACCACTCTGAAGGAGGACCAAAAGAAGGTTCAAAAGGAGGGTTTCATTGGCATAACATTCACTATCGGGGGTATGGGAAAATTTTGTGTCGATAGCTAATGAGGTTATCAGTATAGCTTACACCGATGAAAGAGAATGCAAAGTAGAGGTCGGCAATATCATCGAGTCATCCAATAATGTCATTTTATGCTACCCCGATACCTAATGGGCTAGGTGGAAAATGTGGTGTCATCGATAAGACTTTCTCCGATGAGGCAATACCAAAAGGTGGAAAATAGGACTCATCGGGATAACTTAAACCATCAGTGAAAAGCGTTTTAGGTTACACCAATACTCGATGAAAAGAATAAGTTGGGTATGGAGAAGGAGACTTCATCGGGATGATTTACACCGATCGAAGATGAATTCATCGAGATATCATCACCTTATCAGGAGGAGACATTTTTGTTACACCGATACTCGATGAGAAAGAGGAGGTAGGTGTGAAAGAGGAGATCTCATCGGGGAAAAATATGCCAATCGACCGGAGGAATAAAAGATACATAAGTGCAAAGGCAATGACATCGAGTGATTGGATAAACATAAAGAGAGTTGTTCCGATGCCCTATAAGATGACCCGATGTAACAAACAAGATGTGGACCATGGACGAGGACTCATCGGGATAGCTTAAACCATCAGAGGAGTGTATTTAGAGTTATACCGATGCCTGATGGGCAGAATGCCACATTGGAAAAGAAGGAGGGTATATGAGAATGACTTATGCCGATTAGATATAAAGGTAAAGATAAAGCCTAGCTAGAAGGCAGAGCCATCAGGGAAATTATAAGCACCAGAATTATAACAAATGAGCTATGTTGATACCCGATGGAGTGAATGGTGAGGCCTATGCCGATGAAAAGGATGGGTGGTGCCAAGTGATTAAAATATCAGGAGGAGTTATGAAGACTAGTTGTTGCAAAATCCAATCTTAATGAATCCACCTACCATTATTAATACAGGCAATGAACAACTCTATGCTTACATGAGGCAATTCATAGCACCATTTAAATTGAGTAAATACTCTTGAAGTATCAAATCTATATATAGAAGTTGGTATAAGGATTTGGCATAGAAAATTGAAGCAAATAGAGAGATTATAATGAAATTAAGCTACAAAAATTTGAATTTCAGTAAAGATTGAGGTATTTAGATATGGAGGGTTCTAGTTCAAAAGGAAAGAGGAAGGTCATCAAGGATTTTGAGAGCGCCTCCAAGAAGGGTGCACAGAGGCAGAAGTTGAATAAAGACATGATTGATCAAATGAGCTCACCAAGAGCCAAATGCCAGAGATCTAAGGCTAACTTTCCCATCCGTGACCAGTTAGAAGATTATTTCAAGGAAATTGGTGATTTCTAGACCAGGATTAGAGGTCATGAGTTTTTCTTGTATCATTATTCAAGAAGGAATAAGCTGACCCCAATTTCAAACCCATGGACAACGGGATTGGGTAAACTTGTGGTTCCTAACATCTCTTTTAATATTCAATTGTTGAAAAAATTGGCTAGGGCTTATAATGCCACAAAAAGATGTATTCAATTGCCAAATGGCGATGCATTCATCTATATCTCAGCAGCCACCATCTAGGAGGTTTTTGATCTTGGTTTGGAATCTGATGTGCCACTGTCTTTTGAGAAATTGGAGGAGGAGTATACAAAGATGGATACTGTATACAATGCATGGAATTTGGCCATACATAAGGATAAGAAAGGAAAGTTAATAGATGAAGATGGGCCCCCATTTGATATCAACATTTTTCAGGCAATATCTGTAATACACATGTATGGCATGCAGTCAAGTGGAAGGAGTTGAGGTTTTGGATGTAGCTCGAATAGGACCTTTGGTTCTTGCTGCCGACACACAAATGCACGAGTTGAGACAGTTTGATTAAGCTAATTACATTGCTGAGAAGATGCATGAGGGTTTCTTAAGCCTTCATAGTAACCCTGAGAATTCTTTCAAGTTCTATTCATTGTTGATGCATATTATTTTGTTTTATGGATGACATAGGGGACTATGGCTTGAGGAATTGAAGCTAAATGTTCATGGCAAGGATGGACAATAGCAACCAGTACAACTATGGGTATCACTGTGGGATTCTTGGTTCATGAGATCTCACTATATAAAATTTGAAGATTTTTTTGTGCAACCATTATATAGAGCTTTTGGAGTTTCTTTAGATGGGTCATTTTCAGAAGAAATCAAAAGATTTCTTAGACCCCATGAATATGGGGATACCAAGGTGAATCATAATTGGGGTGACAGGTATGTATGTCAGGACTTCACATACATTAGAGTTTTTGGATTCAAGGGAGCTCCTTATGTGCTACTAAAGCCTACCCCTGACAAAATTGCCTACCTGGAGATTGTGAGGAAAATGAGGGTCTCAAATGCACATCATTTTGGAGGTGCCCACAAGCAAGTTTTCTTACTTGGGACTTTACATTTTGGTGATTTCACTATTGTATCTACAAAGGCATATGAAGTCATTGACAAGAGGTTAATAGAAGATTATAACCTCTATGAGCACACAACCCAAAAGAATTATGACTCAGAGGGTTATATCCACTAGAGCAGAAAAGGGCAAAATCTGGGCGATTATTTTCATGAGTACATTGAAGCCTTGGATATCATTAGAAACAAAGAATTCGAGGAGGCTATGAATATCTTTAAGAACTTCAACCAGAGACTGGAAGAAAAAAGACAAATACTGCAGAAGATTGAAGAAAAATAAGAAGCTGAGAGTGAGTTAGGAGAGAATGAAGTTGTCTCAAGATTTAGGAGGCCTAAAAGGGAGGAGGAGCCTGAAGCACAAGACCTAATTGTTACAAGGATAAATGATGATGTTGATGTTAGATTGGAAGAGAACACTTCTTTTGTGTCTGATGATCAATTCATCAAATCGAAGGAGTTTAAATCCTTCTTATATCACTTCAAAGGAAGAAGGCTAAGAGAAGACATGTCTGATATAACACCAGAAAATGAGGCAGAGATGCTTTGAAAACTGAAGACAGATATCGATGTAGAAGTAGAAGGCATGACCCCTCAAAGGGGAAGGAAGCTTCTTGTAGAGGCAGGAATTATCCTTTTTCCAGACTAGGATCTTAGTTCATCCTTTATTTTTGAAAGCCTATTGCATTTAGAGAAGAAGGACTTCAAGTTGGACATTCAAGGCATGAATGATATCTTCATTGGATCAAGATATGATCCAAATGATGAGGCTATGCATTTGTGAGACCTCTATCCTCCAAATAAGAGGCCAAAGATCATAGATGTAGACAAGGATTTTGGACACATGATGAAGTTGAAGGTTGGTGAACTGGATCCCATGGTCACGATGGATATGGGAGTTGATATTTCAAAATTCAATAAAGCATAGATGAAGATGCTGGTGAAAGAAGAAGGAAAATACAAATCGTTATATGAGGAACTTTTCAGAAGCAAGGGCCAGCCTGCACCCGAAGATGAGTCCAAATTGAAAAAGAAGTGCAAAAAACTGCACAAAGAAAACAAAAAGTTGAAGGAAAGAATGCAAAGCACAAGGACAGACATAACATGTGTCCTACTATCTAAACGATTTGAGAATCTCCAGGAGATACTGGAGGAATTTTGGACTATCTACCAGAGAAACATGGATAACACAGTGTTGCACCAGAGGATTTTGGATTAGTTAAACATGCTACTGCAAGATCAGACACTGAATGACAAAAGGATCAATAAGGTTAAAAAATTGATTGACACTCATGAAGGATTCACAACAAAGTTGAAAATTGAATATGAGGAGTGTAAGGGTATTGCCAATCATGGATTTCCAAGTGTGGTAGATGATATAGGGGTAATAAAGGACAAAAACTAGTGGATGACCGAATGCAAATCCTTACTCAGTTCAGCCCTTATCATTGCCCATGCAGATACTCTGGATATGCATGAAATAGGGGAACAAGTTGAGAGTTTTGTCACAACAAAAATAGTGGTCAGAGACATTATCTTCAACACCTATACATATAAAGATGAGGGATATCTTCGACATATTGAGAAATATGGTCAGTGGATGGATGGAAAGAATTAGTCTATGTCATTGTTTTGTTTGTAACAATTAGGGAGTTAGTTTGGTTTCTATTAGTTTTAGTTTGTACTAATGAAAGGGTGTGTCCTTTCATTCATATCTTTTGATTCATATATATATAGAGAGTCATTTTTGTATTCTAGGGGCGACTAAAGGACAAGAAAATTGTTATTTTTCAAGATGGTTTGTTGGAACCAGTAGTGTTATATAAAGCAGATCTGTAGAAATAAAAATCTATTTTGTGCAAGCAAATGTATCATGAAGTATCTGTGAGTCTGCATTTTTTGTACACCCATAGTTCTAATAAATTAATATACAAGATTTGCTTCTTTTTATCTTCAGATCGTTTCATGTTGTATGATGTTGATGAGTTAAAATCCCTTGGATAAATCTGAATAAGGTTTGTTTCAGTGTTTTATCACTTGTTGTTATACAGATAACATAATTGTTTTTGTTGCTCTTATAAAATACATTGAAGTCATTGCAGTGATAGTCTTGCATAACTGTGAGTTTTCTCAAACTATCTCTAAGGATCACAAATATTTGTCGATTAAATAACATATAAATTTTCAGATGAGTCACTGGTTTGTTGTTAGTTTTCTATGAATAAATTTTGGTGTGCACGAAGTCCTCACTAGAGAAAAGTATTACTATTTTCTCTTAGCTTTGTTCTTTCATAATTAATCAATGTTTGAACAACATTATTCTATGAGCTTTGTTTGTTAGCAATTATATTTAAGTTTTTCAGACTAAAATAAGTTAAAAGCATAGTTGCAGGAAATAGTTTGCCATTCCTGTAAACAACTAGATTCAATAATTTAAATTCACTATAAAGAAATCTCTTTATGCTTTGGAGATTGGGGTACACCCACCTAAGGTCTAGTGGAGCCTAAAGTGTAGAGGAATTTGGTCTTTGACCATTCCTATTTGTTGGCCAAGGCTAATTGGATCAGTTAGGGATTTGACAAGTCTCTTTGATTTCCAATCTATGGTTTTAGGAACTAACAAAAGGAATTGATTATGGAGAGACTTTTGCACCTGTAGCTAGGATTTAAGCTGTAAGATTATTTCTTGCCTATGCTGCTTATAAAAACTACAAGGTTTATTAGATGGATGTTAAATGTGAATTTTTGATTGGGGATCTTGATGCGGAAGTTTATATTGAGAAACCTGATGGCTTTTCACTATCAGATGATACAAACATGGTTTGGAGGTTAAGGAAAACTTTATATGGATTGAAACAAGCACCTAGAGATTGTTATGCAAGGATGGATAAATATCTTTTGAAGCTTGGTTTTACTAAGGGTAATGTGGATAGTAATTTATATTATAATATTACTGATGATGATATACTGATTATTGAAGTATTTGTTGATGACATTATTTTTGGAGGTGAAGATAAGTTGTGCATAGAATAATTTAAGAATATGGAGAAAGAATTTGAGATGTCTATGATTGGAGAGATGAAATTTTTCTTTGGTATGCAGATTACTCAGACTGACAAAGGTATTTTTATCTCTCAAACTAAGTATGGTAAGGAATTGTTGAAGAAATTTGGTATGGGAGATTCTAAATCGGTAAGTACTCCTATGGTTAAAAGTGAGAAATTGACAAGAAAATATATTTCTACACCGATAAATCCTACAAGATACAAATCTATGATTGGAGGTTTTCTTTATTTGACTCAGACTAGGCCTGATATTATGAATGTTGTTTGTATTGTTTCAAGATTTCAGAGTGATCCTAGAGAAAATCATGACATTGTGGTGAAAAGGATTTTTAGATACTTGCAAGGTACATCAGAATATGGTTTGTGGTACCCTAAGGATGATGACTTTACTTTATGTGCATATACAGATGTTGATTGGGCTGGAGATGTTGATGATTGAAAAAGTACTTCCGGTGGAGCTTTCTTTCTTGGAAATATGTTGGTTTCATGGATCAACAAGAAATAGTCATGTAATTCTTTATCTACTACTGAAGCTAAGTATGTTGTTGCTACTACTAATTGTACACAAGTTTTATGGATGAAGCAAATGTTGAAGGATATAAAAGTGGATTGTAATGTACCAGTAGTTATTCATTGTGATAACTCTACTTCTATTGATATATCAAAGAATCTGGTATTTCATTCTAAGACAAAGCACATATATATCAAGTACAACTTTTTGAAGGAAAAGGTGGAAGAAAATGAAGTTAGATTGGTTTATGTGAACACTAAAGAGAAGATTGTAGATATTTTTGCTAAACCTTTACCTATGGAATTGTTTGAGTACTTGAGAGATAGATTAGGAGTTTCTGGCCCTCTAGTAGAGACTTGATTGATGTGGTTTGGCATCAGTCTGGTATGAATTATTAGAGATACTATTCATTCCAGCATTGATAGGGGGATGCTATTGCTCAGGGGGAGTATTCAGGTTTGTGATTCAGTGGTTTATGTTTTTGCTTTGATATTTTTGTCAAATTTCTGGCATTGATGTCAAAGGGGGAGTGATATTGATGTGAAAAAGAAAAAGAAAAAGAAAAAGAAAAAAGGACTGATTCAGAGCTTTACAAAGATATTATTCATAGGGGGAGTTTGGTCTATATTTCAAAGCTATATGCTGGAGATTGTTGGTTGTCTTCCATTGGGGGATACTTGTTTGGCATTTCTTGGTACTTAGATGTTTTTCACATCTAGTGTTTCCATCAATTCCAAAGGGGGAGATTGTTGGCCATTTGGTGGAATTGATTATGTGTTGCATTGATGTTTTGTTATTGATGCCAACACTATATGTTTGGATGCTTTATCGACACCCTTCTGGCCCCGGTAGGTTGAGTGGTTTCTGGTTAATTTGGATCTGGCATGATCCAGTAGGCTTTGGTATAGTTTGGTTATGGAATTGGCTTATTTATGATACTCATGCTCATATTCAGTAAGTTGGCTTTGGTCTGGTAATCGGATGCTATCCTATTTTCTTAGAAGCTTGGTTTCTGGTTCCGGCAAGCATTTCACCGATAGGGCTTTTGATGAAGATCTTTGATGAATTGCATAAGTGGTGTTGGTGTAGCTTCTTGTGGAGTTTCAGGATGTTGTTGGTGATCATATTTGAGACTTGGTGGATGGTGATCATTTCTATAGCGTGTGGACCTATATTGGGTCTTGGTTGATCTAGGTTATGGACCAAATTTAATGTAACATGTGGATTAGACCTCTTGATGTGTTTCCAAGATGTCTTATGTGTTGGATATTATTTGTTTGGTCTAAGGCCAACATGGTTTGTAATTATGTAATTGGTTTATTATCTAGTGGCTGACCTAATTGTTTATGGTCGAGGGTTTGTATATAGATGTAAGATCTCATTGTAGATCATATATGGAAATGGATATGTAATGTGCGAATAATGTAATATCATTCAGGTAGAGGATTTGGTTGATCATTGGAGATCGAATTGGGTTTATGTAAGAGGATTTAGTCCTTCGGTATTGAGCTTAATCGGAACTATACTTAGGCATAGGAGATGTTATCTTTCACAATTCAACACTTCTCCGGACTATAGTCTGGATTTCTATGTAGTCAGTGAGGCTCCTTTTGTGATGAGCAGTGCACTCTAGGCTGTTGGCCTTCCTGCAAGTGCAGGCCCCTCAATTGTAATTCACATACTTACTGCAGAAGTATTATCTAACTGTGGGTAAGATTCCCACCATGGTTTTTCCCTTTACCAAGTTTTCCATGTATAAATATTCATGTCATGTAGATGGTATTTACTTTGTGATTATTATACATTCTTAATTGGTTTAACTGCTATTCCGATATTAATTTTTTGGGTTCTGCTATTAAATTTTTAATTGCTAATGGTTTTAGTAATATGTGACAACTAATTCACCCCCTCCCCCTTTGAGTTGTCTTTCGGTTATTTGAACTATCTAACAAAATGTAGCATCTTAAAATTGCACCCCTTTACAATTTTGACCGCATTTGGGTCCTTGCGTTGGTGTTTGTGCTCCTAGGTCTAAGTTGGACCTGATTTTGCTTGAATCATGCAAATATGGCTTCACTATTGTTAATTACACTAATTTATCCCCTTATCCTAGCCCTAAAATGGGGTAGGATCAGGGCACCACACCTTGGTCCTCCCTATTTGGGCCCCCCTTTAAACCCTTTTTTCAATTTCAAATTTGAGGGGGAAACGTAGCCCCGTGTCGGCTCATGTTAGAAAATTAATAGGTTTTTTGATGGGAAAGTATAGGAGGATTTCCCCTCTCATTTTGGGATAGAGGCATAAGTTATACACATGTTTTCAAGAACACAAGCGACTAAATTCAAGCATTCAAGCAATTAAGCAAGTAACCAGTCTTCCTTCAAGCCTTGGAGCAGCAATAGAGTCAAGATTCAAGAATTGAAGTAGAAATTCACATCCTATTTTGGAAAAGACTTCATGAAACCCTAATCCTATGTGGAGACAAAAAAAACTTCACAAGGAGGTATATTATTTGGTTTTCAGTCATTATTCAACATCTCCCTCAAAAGTAGATATCTTCAATTACAACAATTCAATTATCTTTTATCTCTATTTCATGGTTAATTCCAAAATCGGGGTTTGACTTAGGCAAGCCCTTATTCCCAACCTATTTCCCTTTCTTTCTATGTGCAAAAAATAGGTACAAAGCTACAATCTTTAGGATAGACATTATTTATAGTGACAAATTATTCCCCCTTTGGTGTGTAAAATTTTTTAAGGACTAGGGTGACGGGCACCACGGTCTCGACATTTCGGAAGCTCCTTTGGGGATCAGATCATAATCTTCTTATATTTCTCAGTTCTAGGCATGTATCTTGATTTGACGACTGTAGCTTGTTGTTTTTGTATTTTTATTCTCATTTCCAGTACTTTACCCCAATTTCAACAATTCAACTCACAAAATAGGGCAAACCGATTCATACATTGAATCCAATAATTATTATTAGTCCTTATCCTTGTTGGTTTGTGACTAAATCTATTGGATTCAAACTCTCTTTTGAATATAATTGGTCCCTAAGCAAAAACTAGTGGTTTTCATCCTTCTTGTGGTGGAAAACCTAATTTTTCACCACTTTATGACAAGATTAATAATCAAATTCCTTAACCAAGTTAGCCACAGATAGAATAAATTATATTGCATGAATTTGGGCTTCCAAACCTATAATATTCATTCCAATCCATCTCAAGAGATAGAGAGGAGAAAAAAACATCACAACATATCATTTCCAGATGACTCTAATGAACTACACATGCTTACACATTTTCCAAGGTCAATATCAAATAAAACATGTAGATAAACAATAGAGCACATTAACTAGTTGGCCAAAAAACAAATCTCCAATGTGAATTGCACAATGTGGATCTACACATGCCATGGTGAGATCAAAAACACTAACCAGACTCATCCTCCAAAGTAAACCCAAGCCAAAATAATATGATCCAAGTAGGATACAACACCACAATCAATTAAAAACTAGACCATCTAACAACATAGAACTCAAGGCATCATAACTCTACTTGCCAATCAAATCGTCACCTAAAAAATGAACTAGAACACTACACAAACCACATGAACATGTCCTCCAAACCACAACACTTGAATCCACCTATCCTGAAGCTACTAGGCATTCTCTGGACACACCAAACATAAAAGAAAATAATAAAGGGAAACAAGATCCACTCTTAAGAACAACACAAACATCCAAGGGAATGTAAAGTATACACAAGTATAAAGACCAAAACAAGGACAAATATGAAGCATAACTAGGGTCCACCAGAGGCTTCTACTCACAACCACACATGATAGGATACTGGAGTACAAGAAGGAAATATTTTCATTGCATTTCCTCGACATGAGTTACCTTGGTAACCTCTCTAGGGTTTGACCCCAATTTGATAGTGTTGAACACGCAAATACACTAAGAAGGGGTGGTTGAATAAGTGTATACAAAAACCACTTTTCAAATTTCACAAGAAATTAAATATATACTGCAGAAGAATGAAAAGATAAATAACACATCACACAACACCATAATATACATGGAAAACCTAGGATGGGAAAAAATACGGTGAGAAAAATACTACTTGGAGCTACTGTCCAAATTTAGCCTCACAAATGTTTCAGATGATTACAATCAGTTTGAAGGCACCAACCTTCAAGAGACACCAATCCCCTAGAGTTTATGGACACCAATCTCGTTACAAATACTAGATTTGAAGGCACTAACCTTTAGGAGACACCAATCCCCTACACTAACTTGCAAGACTACAATCTTGAAGCAATACAATAAAAATTATGAACCTTTAGTAGTTCTGCTTTGCTTCTTCAGAAAATTAGTTCACTCTCTTTCATCTCTACAACTCTCTCCTCTTCTCAGTCCAACATTCATCAACAAATCACTGCAAACCTTTTTTGACATACATATATTCTACATTCACCCCCATAAGGTTAGCCAGATCATAGATCATCACAGATCAAACAAAAACAATTTGCATCGATTCTACAAAATATGATCTATACAATTTTCTATGTTGTGTTAGAATCATCCATTAAGTTAGTTTGCACTTTGTTCTTATCATCTCCAATTTGTAACCATTAAAAAATGCATTTTCTAGTTGGGAATTCAAGTTTCCAAAAGCTCTATTAGCACACCAAACTGAACTCTTTAATAACTTTAAACCTGGACCATCGATTTGTTTGATTTGACTAAAAAGACCTGGTCAATGCTGCCACTGTGGTGGTTCCACATGCCACATCATCAAACATGTCAACCTTTCACCTTTTCTCCTTTATCGCAATATCACAAAGTGTCCGGCGATACATATGGACAATCATGCGAAACTGCGATAGCATTTACCTTTTATAATTATATTGCAACCTTCACTTGGCGGTCTATCCTAACTGCTGCAATTTTGTGCTAAACATTTTTTTTAGATTTCAAGGTCTTATCACAATTTTGCAAAGGACTTGGCATCTTTGACCTTTGACTAGCCAAACTATGAAAGCTTCCCTTTTCATCACTATATCGCAAGGGCTTGGTCAACTTTGTCTTTTCACCAACAACATAGTGAAAAAATCCTTTCTCTTCTCCCCATGAATTTATTTCATTGTATTATAGATAACCTAGCTATGGTGGGGTCTATGCCAGAGAAATAGTGATATCACTTGTTCAATCATGATATTTCATAATGGGTGGGGACCACTTAATGCCTTCTTGTGAAATAGCGAAAAACCTTCAACTTCACTCTGTGCAACACTTCATCACGATATCGTGAGTGGATTGACCATCGTAAAAAAATGCAAAATGGTGAAATCATGGTTTTCCATCTTGGTCGTTCTGGATTCAATACCTACTTGCAAAATGGAAAAAACCATTTCCCTTGTCATGGTTTTGCAACAACATTCTTCCCTGCCTACAAAATGGTGAACACCATACCCTTGTCATGGTTTCGTAGCAACATGTTTTTCTTTGTGTTGAATTTTGCAAAAATATGAATACCTTCTTATTTCTTTGTCAAGTGGATGTTGACATCAATGACAATCCAATGCCAACAAACAACTCATGCAGAACCGAATAGTCCTTTCATAAAGACAAGGAGGTTTGATAATGCTAGATCAATGTCCCTCTGATAGTCAAGCCTTCCCACTCCCATTCTTGGTCTATACAAGAACTCAAGTTCATGGGTAGGGAACCAAATTATATTATTAATGTGTTACCCTAGTTCATTAATTAGGTTATCACTTGATTAAGAAACTCTCTAATGAGTTGCCTTGGCATACACTTTAGGGCCCCGACCCCCATTGAGAGCCACTCTCCCTAATTGAATCTAGATAACCATACTATAGGTTTAAATTAAAAGAATAATTAAGCATGTAGGACATATATATCACATATAGAACATTCATGAATCCATAATCCAAAATTGAAACACATAGCCATACACATAGGCCTCTCTAGGCCTTCACATTAAGGATTCAACCACGAAACCATTCCTAAATATAGAATCATCTAGATTCTCCCATAAAAAAATATGAAAGGTATTATGAATATAAAATGAAGCCAAATCACATCAATCAGACCCAAAACCACATATTAGACAAGGTACAAGACTGATATGAGCCTTTGGGATGCTCGAAGAATCGAAATAGGATCAAACAAAGAGTTGCACAATTGAGCCCAAATATTGCAGACTTATAGGCTAATGATTCACATTTTTAGGCCAATGTTTTGCATTTTCAGCCTAGAATTTCACGTTTTTCATCCCAATGCTACGCAGTTGAAGCCAGAAATTATGCAATTGCATAGAACCCTGCGCATTTGCATAGGGGTGATTTTGAGTGCTCAATCGGGTAACGAAATGATTCTAGAATCAAAATTAGAGAACCACCCATTCAATATGTGTATAAATACCTTCTATAAACTCAATCAAACTAGCACCAACACCCATACATGAAGAACAAGACAACAAACCCTCAAATGGTGCCCAATTTGCATAATGAAAACCAATACTTTTTAAAGCAAAGACTATCAATTTCAAACCAGAAATGGAAGAAACTTTTAGATTAATAGAAATGATATTAAATAAACCTTATTTCCATTTCAAATTAATAAAAGGAGGAAAAACAACCCTACCTCAAAATTTGAAAAACAAATGAAATAAAGAGCTTGAAAAGAAATGAAGAAGCTTGCACACCAAAACGTTCCAGCCAAAACCATCTACAAATAATAGAAAATTCAAACAATTTCTAGAAAATCCCTCTCACAATCCATGCCTCAATTGAATCTTAACCAATCACCAACCAAAATCTCCACCAAAATCCAACCCAAAATTGTAAGTCTCACCCAAATTTCACACCAAAGCCCTCCTTCGAAATTTCCAGCAAAAAGTTGTATCCAAAACTCTCCAAAAAACAAGAAAACAAAACAAAAAAATTTCCCTCACAAAAATTGTATAGGAATGCAAGCATCTCAACCATCACCATAACCAAAAAACATAACAAAACATAAATCATTTATTAATTAATTCCAAAAAATAAAAACCAACTCATACCAAAAATAATTTTTATTTATTTAATAATTATGTAATACACCAAACATAAAATATATTTGAACTATAATTATGTTAAGATAAATACACATAAAAAATATGACAATATTAACAATAATAATTATATCACATAAGGGTGAAAATAATGATAATAATTATTATAAAGGTGAGAATTATTTACATTATTGATATAAGCATTAATAACATAAATATTATTAATAAAATATGAAATAAATTATAATAATCATCATCAAGATAAATCCATCAAAAAGATACCACACAATCAAAGATCATTGACATAGGGTACACAAGCATCACCTTCATGCCAACCTGAGAAGGTAGACTCCAAGACCAAGATTATCTCCCTAATTTGGGGTGATGGCTAGGATTAGGTCAAATGGTCCTTAATGTTATCTCCATATAAACCACCATTGGAGATTGTATAAGAATGCTCAAACTTGTGAAGCCAGGTGGAGTCGATGCCTTGTACCTACATCAACCAAAACACACAACACCTACACAATATATATTTACATATACATATACACCTAATCATGATATATACATAATAATGATACAAATCAAAATCAATTCACCAATAAGATCATCTGAAACACATTTTATAACATTGTGATCCATTATAATCATAAGCAACAAACCCTAATATCATGAATATGTCCTCATATGCATAAATCATCAACATCATCATCAAGTCTTGAAATATAGTCACCATGAATAGTAAATTATCATGATCGAATGAGTATGTCCACACACACACACACACCTAATAAGATATCACACACATATAGAGCCATTATGCACGGACAACCTCTAATAGATCAACTAATTATGTCTACTCCTAATAGATAGCATGCAACTAAAGTCAACATCAGTCCAAAAGAAACATAATCAAGAAACGAACATGGAAGGTGTTATTCCTTTCCCAAAAAATATCACATAGTAAACATGACTAGAAAACCCACTTGTCAACTACACATTACACATATGAGCATCATTATCATAGTATCATATATACCTTGATGGTTGTTTATTATATATGTTTAAATATGTATATGAGGATGGTTACAAATCAAGGGGATAAGCTTGAAGGATTTTCAAACAGGATGAGAGGATGACACTATAGGACCTATTGGCGAGAGGTCTTAACTCAGGATAAAGAATAGAGAGGATCATTCTCTTTCCAATAAGGAAACCATAATCAAGTTCACAATAGGGAAGGACAAGGATAAGGTTCAAGGAGAAACTTTTGACAAGCGAAAACAAGTTCAATTACAAGATGAAGATTGAGAAGAATCCCAAGCTATTGTAGACATTGAACCTACCACCAGAGCAACACTACAAGTATCTTCTCCTGTTTCTTATAATGGTATCCACTCCTATTGTCATTTCAATTGTTTCTCTTGATACCAATGTTGATGCCTTTTCCACTATCATTGTAGATTCTGTTACTCCTTCTTTTTCCATCTAGTCTATTCCTTCTCCATCTACCACTGAGTCTATCCTAGAGACTCCTCATGATAATCTTGATAATGTTTTTGATACTTCCTTTCCAAATTTATCTAATGTTTCCACCTCTATGCTTGACAGTAATGTTCTATATTTTGATAAGCTACTATCTTTTTCTATGCCTCAAGTAACAAATATTGATACTACAACCACAATCCAAACTGAGACACCCCGTATTGTATCCACTAAGGTACAAAATGAAACCAAGATTGTTCAAACTCTATTTGTAGGTATAGAGAAATACACATCAAATCTTCCTCCATAGTTAGGAAGCATTGCACCTAAAAGGTGTTGGTGCCCCAGAATGGGGTTTACACTGCAAGAGGCAAAAACCAATTTGATTCTTCAAATTATCTATGGAGAAGCCAATTCCAACTGTCGATACCTTCAAGAACTTGGACCAACATATTACAAGGATTCTGCCAATCCTTATACACTTTGGGCTCTACAAGGCTCAGGAGGGTGATCCCTTGGTGAATCTATAATCTTTGTACCATTCTCATAGATTGCACCAAATTAAGCAAATAATATCA
Organism: Cryptomeria japonica; assembly: GCF_030272615.1. Classification (NCBI taxonomy): domain Eukaryota; kingdom Viridiplantae; phylum Streptophyta; class Pinopsida; order Cupressales; family Cupressaceae; genus Cryptomeria; species Cryptomeria japonica. Next base: position 382,828,445 of record NC_081408.1, on the reverse strand, counting down.
TATATAGGATCAACAATAAGGATAATGCTCAAGGATGACAAATCCTTCAGTGATCCTCAACCTAAATGGAGCATGAGATGGGCAAAACATACAATAACATACATAAAATGAAAAGTATTCTGATAATCAATAATTGTGTAACAAACACAGATGAACGGGGCATAAAACAAACTTTAAAGACTTATAACAAACTATGACCAGTGCCTCATTCCATTGGGCATTTGAATTCAAAAGATATAAGTGAATTATAACAAAGTTAATCTAATAACATTCAGATCTTAAGATAATATTGCTTTACAATATTTCTTATTTGCAATCCCAACCTAAATTACTTATCAAATCCCCGAACAAGCCCTATCACTTTGCAATTTTGTTTTAGCATTTAATTGATCCCTTAGAACAAAACATAAACAAAAACTACATGCACCATAACAATGCATTGAATGAAAGAAATATTTGATTACATTTCATTCAAAAGATGATAGAATTGTGCAATGGAGAGAAATAGGTCATAATTATATTTCCTTTCAAATAAATTTTCTATTTATATCATAAAGAAATTTACATATAACTCCTTCAAGAACCTGGAAGAAACTAGACACAAGACTCTTATCTATTGCTCTGCAAAATCCTTACAATTGCTCATTTCCACATAAAACTTTCTACAGGAACCTATGACTCTAACTTTTAGAGAAAACTAAGTTCAAAGACCAAATTCAAAACCCTATCTCTTGGCCTTGAATTCCCTTTTATAGAAATAAGGGAACAAAAAAGCTACGGGCTAGAGGAGACACCTGTCATTCAAAAGTGACCGGTTACCCATAATTCAGTTACAAAATATTCCATTTAAGGAATGTCACAACCAAGACCAAAATATATGCAACTGATTTATCATAACACTTTATGCACCATTTCTTTTTTTTTTGTTGTCAATGAAGATCTATTATGGGCCCACCTTGTTGTTGCTCTCGTCCAAAAAGTAATTGTTGCAAAGAAACAAGACCGCTTGCCAGACTGTCATGTCAAAATAGTTAACTAATTAATGGTTTTCAGTTTTTACTCTTCCTTTAAGTAAGTATTACTCCATTCTCTATATTCATCATCTGACGACGAATTGTAATTCATAATTTCATTAGCTTTTCCTCTATATGGAGTGTGCTTAACTACAACTTGATTTTCCTCTCTCTCAAAAGATTCAAAGAATGTTCTCATACATATTATTTTTTCCATGTTGTAGTCCAGCATGCTAGTATCTAGTTCCTCATAAATCAAGTCCACTTGAGTGTTGATGACTCTTTCTGCCTCTTCTTTCCAAAATTATAAAGGCTTGATTGCCTCATTTCCATCTTCAATACTTGGTTTCATTCAACTCACTGAAGCTTCTCCTCAACTCTCTTATTTTTTTTTCTATATTTTCTGGCAACATTTGAGCTTCCTGCATCGACTTCACCAACAAATAGGTTGGTTGAAGTGTAGGTGGCCTCTCAACGTGGTATTTGGAAGCCATTTCTATTACTCTGAGTTCATTTCCCTTTTGTAACCACTTTGTAAACAAAGGGATTTCTACTTCCTTATCTTTGTCAAAACTTTGAATAGAATTAAAAATAAAAGAATATACAAAATTAATTCTATTTAATCTACTATCCACCTTTTCATTCAAATGAGTTAGCACTGAGCTAACTATTTCCTTTTTCTTAATGGTAGGCTAATCATCTGACTCCTTTAGCTTATTTTCCAACTCATTTATTCTCTCCAAAATTTGAGCTCTTGTCGAGTTAGTTGATCTAGTAGGTTCAAGCTCTTCATCCACATATGGAACCAATGGTGCAATTGGAAAATCAGTCTCACTATTGAATTGAACTACAACATCTACATGTGGGAAAAGAAGAGATATAGATGTTGATGGAGCTATTGAAATTATAAGAGTTGAAGAAGATGCTCCTATCTATCTTTGTTCAAGAAGTTGAAACTTAGTTTGCAGTTCCACACACCTCTATTGAATTGCATTATAATCACTGAAAAGTTTTTCAAACTTCTTCATTAACTCCTCCTTTTCTTTAGCCTCCCTCTTTAAAGTTTGATGGGCCAATTTGGCTACATCAACAACTAACCTCAAGGCCTCAAAATTTGACATATCAGAGGCTCTTTTTATAATGAGGCTTCCCCTCAAGTTTGGGTTTATATCATTCATATTAGGCCTCCTAGGCTCCTGTTCTAGAGCCCATATTGCCAAGGTTGCATAAGAATCCACAAATTTTGACCCTTTCAGTGCCAACCTTGCTTCTTCCTCAGTACTAAATTATTCATCTTTTGATTTCTTGGTTGCATCAAAAGCCACCGCATCAACTATATCCCATTCTAGAAAAATCAAGACTCTAGCCTGATTTACAATCATCCTGCCCTCTTCTATAGTGATTCCTTTGAATTCCTCCATCATTTCACTCTTGATCTCTTACTGATTTTCCTGGTCAAACCTATCTAGCCTTTGGGCCATTCTGTAGTGCTTCTCCTCTTGTATTCTTCTATCTTTGTTTTCCATACAAATTGCAGGAAGGTTGGGCTTCCTACGAAGGCTTCATCTTCAAGAAATTCATCACATGCCTCCTTCCTGACATCTCTAAAGGCTCTGCCCTGAATATCCAAAGGAGTAACGTCTAATTCCAAAGTGGGCGGCACAAGAGGAATACTAATCTGCATCTCTGCATTTTTAATTTAAATGGTATCCTCCTCATGTTGTTCTTCCATATGATGCTCTTCTCTTTGTTTTGTATTCTATCTAGGAGGTGAAAGAGACATACATGGTGGTGAGGAACTTCTATTTGAATATTCCAGATCAATGATTTTGACCCCTTTAAAATTTCTTACTTGCACCTTTGGGGCTGCCTCCACCTTCATTATTTTCTTTCCTTTCCTTCTCACCAACTTCCCACTATCACTACTATTGCCACTCTCTTCTTCACTACTTACCTCCCACATTACCCTTTTTATCCCAACACCACCCTTTGGAGGGGGCACATAGCTAGGTATACTTTCTTCTATCCCATCCATCCTATGAGGTGGAGGAGGAGGTGAGCCTAGTTGTTTCATCCTCATCTGATGAATCAAGACTGCTTCTTCAGGTGTGATGGGTGTAGCTTGCTGCATTCTTCATCTTTCAACTTGATAGTCATGAGCTTCCTCAAGTCTGGATCTCTTCTCCTTTAATGCAACAATTAACTCATCAAAATTGTTCATGAAAAAATCAACTTTGGCTTAGAATGGAGTGAAGTTTCTTAATGGATCATAACTAGGATCCATCTTCTATACAATAGTCCATATCTTCCTAAAAGCTATTCCTTTATCCTTCCTCCAATCTTGAGTCATGAAATCAAATTCATTTCTAATTATATCTTCAAGAAAACTATGCTCATGAGGTAATGGGCCTCCTTTTATTCTTTGCCTGAAAATATTATAAAATCCGTCTGGGTCACTATGTCTGACTGTACTAACCCCCAAATGATATGGTGCAAAGAGTTTGTCAAAATGCACATATCCCCCTTTTATAATGAAAAAGTATGGGATGATAGTATAATCTAGGAAAATGGTCCCTTTGCCTCTACCCTTTAGCTCCTTATCATGTATACAACCTATTTGTCAGATTACTTCAGCAAAACCTAACCTCAAAGGGACATTAAAAGGTAATACATGTGGTTGGCTAGGGAAACCATAAACTCTGATAACTGTACTAACAGGATACGGGATAATATCCCCCCAGTTGTACTTAATTTTCATAAGTGGCAGCCTTTCCTTTGGTCTTACAAAATCATGCAGTTGCGTGGGAATCCTTGGTGGATTCACAATTAATCTATGCCTCAATCTAGAAGCAAAACCATTGTCAAACCTCACAAAACTGGCTTCCTACCTATCCCAAGATATATCCATACTCCATAGTTGTACCACTATCTCAATATTATCAACAGTTCTTTTAAGATTCATGGTACCTTCAAAATAAGCTACATTTCTATATAAGAACCGTTAGGCCCAAAAGTACACCCTTGTTAAATTCCTTAAAAATTAACACTTTTCAAGTAACATGGGAACAACCAAAGGTTGTGGGTGACCTATGGCTTGGTTGAACCTCTAGATTAGGTTGGTTATAGCTTGGATACTTCACCTAAACTAATAAAACTTAAACCTTGAAAGGAAAAGGGAAGAAATATAACTTTAAAAAAGAAATGACTTAAAAGCAAAATGAAGGTGATGCACCAAACTAAACAGATAAATCCTATTCCTTTCATACACAATGGAGCCTAAACATCAATTTGTAGAATACAACCTTGAAGGAATAACCTTGCATAACAGTGTTTCACAAGAAGGTTTTAATGAAGCAAAATCAGAAGGACCAAATCACAACTGAAAATTTTCCAATCTCTTACACAACTTATGACCTATGCAAAGTAAACACTAGCTTGAATAAGATGCAAAAATGAGGCATAAACTTGAGGTTCCTGAAATAAAACACAATTTCTTACATCAATCACCAAATTGCACACAAGATACAAGTCACAAGGTAGATCCAAAGTCTGATATGTTATGCTCCCAAGGTATCCAAGAAAAAGACTCTCAAAGGAGATACATAAAAAATCACAAGCATAATGTGAAGGACAGAATATGTCACATCACTTAGGCTCCCTCCTCCTCCTCAAAATTGAGTGACAAACAATCATTTATACAAAAGCTTCCCAAAATTCAAATTCAAATTTTGGCTCCAAGAATGGTGTGTTGTCAAAAATATAAGCGTCTCCTCAAAATCAGGTACTTAACTGAAAGAGAACACTCTTCAAACTACAAAAAGAGTTGTCAAAATGACAACAACCTCCTTGAGTGGATTCAACTAAAAATCCCTCAAAATCAGGGGTCAAATTGAAAGTAACAAGGAGTCACAACCCTAAAAACCCTCCTTGACTGAAACACAACCTCCAAGGACTCTTAAACTGAAGTGGGACTTCTAATTAGGTGACAAATCACCTATTTTAACTCCAAGTATTTGCAAAAATCCCTCTAGACCTATACACTTGGCCTAACTCCTTTTGAACTCCCATTTGACTTAGCATCTTATTACATTTGGCATAAGTATTCATTAAGTGTCTTATAAAACAACACTTAAACAAGTAATCTTTTACAATTCTAATATAACCACCAAATGACATATGACAAGTCACTTAATGAACGTTATATACATTTGCAAATATTTGCAAAGTGGCTATTGAAGCAACACCCATGAGTATTAATGAAACTGTGTGGGGGAAAAAGCGAGACTAGGTTAACATGCCCTAATCCTACCTTTTGACACACATTACGGAATACGAAAGAGCCTAGAGATATCACACAATTGGCTACTTCTTTTGGTGAAAGAGAGAGCCACAGGATATCTATTAGGATTTCTATTCCCTTGTTGAAATTGTAAGATTAAGTAATGCAAGTTCAAACCCTAATCCCAAAATGCAAGTATGAACCAATAACAAGATTGCAGAATTGAGATTAAACAATGAACAGCTGTAAATGTAAGGATAAAATAAGAATGCAGATATGTACCCGGAGTCAAAATCGGACTGAAAATGTTTAGGACAGGGGCGCGGGCGCCACTGTCCTGAAAACTGCACCAAAAACCACTGTTCTGCACTCTGAAACACTGTCTGCAAACTGTCTGCAAACTGTCTGTCCGGAGGACCAGGGCGCCCAGCGCCTCTATCCCAGGGACTAGGGTGCCCAGCGCCCCTGTCCTGGTAGGACCAGGGCGCCCAGCGCCCCTGTCCCAGTCTCCTGCTCTGCAATTTCACACAGAGTGTTGTTCCAACCTTCTCTCTCCGGATCTGTATCCCACGGCGTCGTCCGAATCTCGAAACCTGCAATAATATCTGAAAAGGGGGAGGGGCGGCTATATAGGGTTTTGCCTTAGTCAAACCCCCACTTCGGTGATTTCCACCTCCACGAATAGCCAAGTTGTTTTGTAAAATGTATTGTGTGTGCAGACCTAGTGTGTGTGCAAGGTCCAAAATGCAAGAAAGCAAAATAGAGCAACCTAGAAAGTAAACCCTAATTGCTTGCAAATGATAATGTAAATGCTCTAAATCAAGATGCAATGTGATCTAAAGCATGAATAAATTATGTATCAAAGCTTATGCAAAGACATGAAAACAATACGAAATCATACCCAACCCTCAAGGGAGGAGTACAAGCCAATCTTCAGTCGGTAATCTCCTATTATTCTTCAATGTCTTCCAAGCCCTAAGTGGATGAATGAATTTGATAGATTCTTGATAGAATGATGTTGAATGTTGTTGAAGTCCTCAAAGATCTACTCTTTCGCTGCATATGAAGTTCCTAGAAACCAAAATCCCATCCCTTCAAATGAAGAAGGAGAGCTCTTATGTAGGAAACCCTAGATCAAAAATTCATATTTTGGCCGACCTAGAGATTGAATATCCCGCCAATTTCTTGGGGTTAAGCTTTATTTTATGATTGGATCATGCTCCCAAAATTTTGGGAAAAATGTCCGGGACCATGTGCACCGGGCGCCACGGTCCCGACAACGTTTCACCAAATTTTCAGGGCCGTCGGATATGATGATTTTAGAGAGAATCCCGAAGTTACAGGTGATTTTGAGATGTTTTGACCCTGAAACCAAGCCCCCAAGTTCGAAATAGGATTTAATTAGGGTTTTTGATTGAGTGATGTATTGAAGGAATAAAATGTGAGGGGCACGCTTTAGTGAAAGGGCCCAACTTTATGATGATGAAATAGGACCTTAGACCTAATTAATTTGATTAATTAAGTGCTTAAGGAGAAATGCAATGCAGAATGTAAAATGCACTAAGGCGGGTGCTAAACTAGGTGTGAAATTGTACCACCCTAGTGAGTGTGTACAATTTACGACGCTACATTTAGCCCCCACTTTAGCGGTCATATGAGTACTACGTGCATATGCAAGCTAAAGTACAGAAAAGTAAACATTATTTTGAAAAAGGATATATCCATAAGATGTCGGACGAAGCCCCCAGCGGTATCTGCAGTACACAGTTAGGAACCACACCCTACAAAACAAACGTTAGATCACAAAATCACCTAATGCTTACTAGGGAAAGTGATGAAATCTGTGAGTAGCTATATGCCCCCCCCTGTTTCGACTTGCTTATTAGGGAGGTGAAACAGGGTAGCATGTTTACTTGCGACAAATTGTGTAAGAGAGTGTTGATGAGGGGTGTTCACGAAATAGGCTTCATCAGAGCACTTTTTGGAACATCCCGAGAGTAGGAGAAGGAAAATATGATTCCAACGCAACAAATGGCTCGAAAATCGCATCTCCCAAACTCAAGTTATGATAAGATGAATGAGAGAGGAAAAATTAGGGTTTCACAAAGTAAGAATAAACGAACGAGAGTATATACTTTGAAAGTGACACTTGTATTCGTCACTTTGTCGATTTTAGAATACTATTCAGTGCAGTGGAGCCCACCTAGCCATCACCATGCCTTCACGACGACCAGAGCATCCCACGAGGATCGAGATCCTGCGCCAGGCCATGATCGACGACGAGCCACTGGACGAGGTGAGTTGACTGAATGTTTGACTTTTGATTTTTTGCATGTTTGACTTTTCCGTGATTGTATGCGGGCCTTGAGGCCGACCGGGGCCCACCCAAGGCGCCATGGTCCCTGAGGGGCGCCCTGGTCCCCCCAGGGCACCATGGTCCCTGCAGGGCGCCATGGTCCCTGACAGGGCGCCATGGTCCCCTCAGGGTGCCATGGTCCCTGACAGGGTGCCATGGTCCCCAGCAGGGCGCCATGGTCCCCAATCAGGGCTTGGCGAGAGGTTACAAGGCTAGCATACAATGTACAACAGTTTGCATTTGCGATTTTGATGATTGAGTACTGATTATCGTCATGTTTTCGTTTGCAGGGTCTCCCGTACATGAGAGAGCACACAGCGGGACATATTCTTTGCACTTTGCGAGATCAGATTCTGTGGCTGACTTAGTCAGAGAGAGACACTCTATCTATTGTAGGATTGTGGTACGTGATTCTGATGCCGGCCATTCAATTTCATCCTACGATGCTAATGGCCTTGATGGAGCGATGGGATCCTGACACATGTACTTTTCACCTTCCAGTAGGAGAGCTGACGGTCACACTCAAGGATGTGTACCGTATACTTCATCTTCCTATCAGAGGAGCGACAGTTACATACGTGACCGATCGGTCAGTGGAGGATCATCAGAGAAAGCAGGTGTATTGCATAGGGAGAGTCATGCCGAGCGAGATGAGAGGTCGCATCATGGTCAGCTGGCTCTTACATCCTACAGGGGAGGTACCACTTCTGAGACACCTTATGATAGCCATCATAGCACTAGCCGTCTGCCCTAATGGGTGAGGGACACACATGCATGGGGGCCTCACATGGTGTATCAAAGAAATGGAGAGACACAGGAGAGTTTATGCATGGGGTCGGAGTATGCTTGCACATCTCTATCACGACCTTGAGGAGTATGTATTCGGATAGGGTTGCAGTTTGATGACATGCACACTTCTGCAGGTGTGGATTTTAGAGCACTTCACATGCACCAGGCCTGTCGGCTTCCCACTGAGTACAGCGAGCGAGCGACCTAGGGTGTTTGCTTATCCACTTACCAGCAAGTGGAGATTTGGCGATTTGTTGTATTGGAGAGTGATTTTTGATAGACTGACATCCGAGGTGATAGTGTGGAGACCTTACCTACTGATGCATAGATGGGATGGTATGGAGAGATAGTTAGCATGCCTATAGAGGAACTGCCTACTGCGAGGATGATATGCACACATCATAGTCCCTTTCTACCTTGACCGAGTACGGAGGCAGTTCGGACTAGAGCAGTGTGTTCCAGCTGATGTGCCCATCTATACTTGACACTCACGGGTCCTTCCCAGACCTGGAGCAGTAGCGAGACGGACGGTAGATGATATTGAGACGACAAACTTAGAGGGATCTGATCAGGATGTAGTCACTGACTATTCTGCAGATCCTGGAGCACAGTGTAGATATGTTTCATGGTTCATGAGATCATATCCAAGTCCTATCTTTCCACCAGATCATCCGACAGGCTATCCAGGCCCATGGAGACATGGAGACCGAGACGAGGAGAAGGGATCCAGGTCAGAGGAGCCAGAGGAGGGAGAGGGTCATGAGGAGGCGGGAGATCCTGATCCACCTACAAGCGATCAGTCCAGTGCTGAGGAGGAGGAGGATGCAGATAGAGAGGAGGATGAGGAGGATGCAGGTGATGAGGTGGATGAGGACGAGGATGAGGATGACGAGGAGGACGAGGATGAGGATGATGAGGAGGATGAGGAGGAGGAGGATAGAGATGATGAGGAGGAGTTGGATGCAGCTCCCCACCATTCAGGAGATGATACCATAGCTCTGGATCCACCTCTTATTCCCCAACAGGGGGAACAGGAGGCGATACGGAGACCTGTCACCAGTACCGTCCAGCCTACACCCATCGTGGATAGAGTATGCGAGCGAGGGGAGCCTAGCAGTGCCCAGGCACAGATGGTACCATATCATGATCCCTACTGGTGCGAGGGAGATCCAGGTATAGTAGGTTTATATTGATTGATTAATGTTTTGATGATATAGAATGGTACTAATAAAAATCTGTTCTACTGCCACAGCTAATGTGCAGGAATGGCGTTCCTTGATTCAGCAGGCAATGATAGACATTTCCATGATAGCACAGATCCCCAGTTCCTCACAGATTGCCTATAGGCCTCAAGGGAACGCGGGTCGGCATGAGGATTTGTTTTTCCCATTCCGAGTACAGGTAGATATATGGAGGGAGAGAGAGAGAGTCCTATCAGAGGACCTCCAGCAGGTGCAACAGAGAGAGAGAGTCCTATCAGAGGACCTCCAGCAGGCGCGGCGAGATCTAGCAGCGGCTCAAACCGAGGCTACCACCTATCATGCGATCCTTATGGATAGGGATCGTAGGAGTTCCTCTCGGAGTCACTCACGATCTATATCGCGCTACACACCCATGGGTCCACCTTCACAGCCAGACCAGGAGTGAGCATCCAGTCGACACTCTCCAGCCACTAGCCCTAGGGATAGGAGATGATTTTATGATGTAAAAGAGAGGTCACATTTTGGATATACAGTGACCTATTTTTGTATACGATCCACATATATATATATATATATATATATATATATATACATGCTTCTCTTTTTGTCTCAAATGTGTTATCTTTGATGCCTAAAACAACGTATATTTTGTTTTGATTAAATCTAATACATTTGGTAAATGTACATGTATGGTCAGAATTTAATTTCCATGTGATTGATTTCTCAATGCTCCATGATTAAATTGATACATGTGTGACTTAATTAAAATATTTAATCAAGTGCTACATTGATGATAAAGAAGAAATATGCATTAAGTCTAAGAATTATATAACTAATGTGATTTAATTTTGAACTTAAACACAACATGATACGATCCTACTTAATACATAAAGACATTGTATAATATGCTAGCATAATGAGAATAAGGAGACACGCTTGTCAGGAACGAAGCAATATAGATTAAACGACATAACATTTAATTCTATTTTGCTTTAATTAAGGAATACTAACATATTATCCAATGTTGAAGAATTGAAAAGAAGATAGATAAGAAATGAAGAATTAAGCATAATATCTACGCAAGTGCATAGCATTGATAGGTTCTTTAAGAGGCGTACCGTCTACATCCGCTATTTTGTAAGCACCTGATCCATAATCCTCAATAACGATATATGGTCCAAGCCAATTAGGACTAAATTTTCCCTTTTTAGCAGGCAAGTCATTCACATTGTGCTGATTCTCATAAAGGACTAAATCACCTACTGAGAAGGAACGTTGAATAACCTTGTCATTATAGCCTCGTTGTAGAGTTTTGTGATACGCTTGAATATGCTCAAGAGCGTTTATGCGCTGTTCATAAAGCATCTCAAGCTGTTGAAGTCGTTGTTCCCTATAAGAGTCATCATCTACTATACCTTTGAGAGAAACCCTAAGTGATGGAATTTCTAACTCTAAGGGCATAATAGCATCAGCACCATAAACAAGATTATAAGGAGTAGTTCCCGTAGCAATTCATACACTCATTCGGTAAGCCCAAAGAGCATAGATTAGCTGGTTACTCCAATCCTTACCATGCTTATTTACGGTTTTACGAAGAATTTGTTCAATTATCTTATTAGATGATTCGGCTTGACCATTTGACTGAGGATAATATGGTGTAGAAAAACGATGTTTGATATGATACTTCTCGAGGAATTTCTTCACATCCTTGTTTTTAAACGATGTCCCATTATCTGAGATAATAGTGGAAGGTATCCCAAATCGAGAAATGATGTTTTCTAAGAGAAATTGACAAATCACTTCAGCAGTAGTAGAGCGAAGAGGAATAGCTTCTACCCACTTCGTAAAGTAATCTGTTGCAGTTATAATGAAGGTGTGTCCTTGAGATGAAGGAGGAGAAATTTTTCCAATAAGATCCAAACCCCATGCGGAGAAAGGCCAAGAAGCTACTTGAGAACGAAGTTCTTGGGTAGGAGCATGAATCAGATTATTGTGTTGTTGACACTGATGACATTTCTTAACAAATGAAAAGGAATCCTTCTGCATAGTTTGCCAATAGTATCCCATACGAAGCAATCTATGAACTAAGGATTTGCCCCCAAAATGCCCCCCACAGGCACCTGAATGTGCCTCTTCAAGAGCAACAGGGATTTCTGACTTGTTAAGACAATGAAGGAGAAGACCATCATAACCCCTTCGGTATAGGACATTAGAAAGAATGATATACCTAGCAGACAGCTTGCGGATTCTAGCCCTAGTGTTCCTATTAGCGGAATCAGGAAAGGTACCATCAGTCAAATATCTTACGATATGCGAGTACCATTCGTCTGAGTCTACAAAGTCACAACATGTTACCAGGCTAGAGACATCTACAATAGCTGGAGAAGTAAGATTGTGAATAACGAAATTAAGATCGACCATAGGGTCCTCTAAAGATACTAGAGAAGCCACACATGCCATTGCATCCTCTTGTTGATTATCTTTTCGAGGAATGGGTTCCATGGTATAAGAATCAAAATTTTGTAATAAAGAGATAGCAAGGTCTTTATATTGTGATAATTTGTCTTGTTTTGCTTGATATATTCCTGTTACTTGTCTTATAATCAATTGCGAATCTCCATAGATATGTATGTGTTTTATATTCAGAGCTAAGGCTGCTTTTATTCCCGCTATAAGAGCCTCATACTCAGCAATGTTATTGGTACACAGGAAATTTAGACGATATGACAAAGGAATGGACTTCTTTGTAGGAGAAATTAGAACAACACCTGCCCCCGATCCCATACGACACTTAGAGCCATCAAAGTATAACTCCCAAGTTTCATCTTTCTCTATAGAAAGAATGAAGTCATTAGGAAAAGACTCAGGGTTAGGGAAGGAGAAAGGTGAAGGGGCCTCAACTAAGTGATCGGTCAACGCTTGCCCTTTAATTGCTCTTTGTGAAACAAATTTAAGGTCAAATTCAGTTAACATCATAACCCACTTAGCTAGACGTCCTGATAAATCAGTTTTAGAGAAAAGATGCTTCAAAGGATCAAACTTTACCATGACATGGACTTCTGAATTCAAAAGATAATGTCTCAATTTCTGAGTCGCAAATACCAAGGCCAAGCATTGTCTTTCTATCATAGAATATCAGGTCTCATAATCGAGTAAGGTACGACTTATGTAATAAACCGGACATTCCTTACCATCTTTATCATGTTGGGCTAACAATGCTGTGAGAGCATGAGAAGAACCAGCTGTATACAGAAGGAAGGGTTTAGAAGGTTCGGCAGGTTGAAGAATAGGAGGACTAGCCAAATACACTTTTATATCTTCAAATGCTTGCTAACAATCCTCATTCCATTGAAAAGTGATATCCTTTTTAAGAAGTTGAGTAAAAGGAAAGGTACGATCCGCAAGTTGAGACACGAACCTACGAATAGCCTGAATCTTTCCTTATAAGCTTTTAAGTTGAGAGACATTTCTAGGAGGTGGCATATTAACAATAGCATCTATTTTCTTAGTGTCCACCTCAATCCCACGATGCGAAACTATGAATCCTAATAATTTTCCACTAGCTACACCAAAAACACATTTTCGGGGATTCAAGCGCATGTGATATTTACGAATTCTTTCAAAGATTTGACGAAGGATTTTAACATGATCCATGCGAAGAAAGGATTTGGCCAAAATATCATCAACATAATCCTCTAAAATCTTATGCATATAATCATGAAAGATAAGGGTCATCGCTCGTTGATAAGTTGCACCGGCATTTTTAAGTCCAAAAGGCATCATTATCCAACAAAACGTACCCCAAGGAGTGGTGAAAGCAGTTTTGAATTGATCTTGAGGGTTTATGAAAATTTGATTGTAGCCTGAAAAACCATCCATGAAGGATAACAAGGCATGTCCTGCCGTAGAATCAACTATCATGTCAATGTTTGGAAGAGGGAAATCATCTTTTAAAGAAGCCTCATTTAAATCCTGAAAATCAGTACACATTCTTATTTTGTTATCTAGTTTAGCCACAGCGACAATATTTGAAATCCATGGGGAATAGTCAATAGGGCGGATAAATCCAGCTTCCAATAATTTTTCAATCTCAGCCTTAACTAGCAGAGCCACCTTAGGATTCATTTTTCAAATCTTTTGTTTCATGGGCTTAGCATCAGGAACTAAGACAATATTATGAGTAACGATCTTAGGATCTATACCGGGCATGTCAGAATATGTCCAAGCAAAGATCTCAGGGAATTCATGCAATAGTTCTTCATATTGTTTTTGTTCCTCTTCATCGAAACATTTTCCAATTTTAATAACTTTCTCTTTGTTGCAAGGATCCATCATAACATCAGTGGTGTCACTTATGAGAAGATTACTTTGTTGAGGAGTGTCCTTTAACTGAGGGAATTCTTTCACAATCTCATCATTATCAATCTCTTTTCCAAAATAGGCTTCGGTGTTCAAACAATAAGGGAGTCCCCTATTGTGATGATAACGAGGAAGAGTGTCATAGGCTCCCAAGAACTCAACTAAAGCATCATCGGTAGGGAAGATATCCAAAGCACAGGCACACGAAGGATCCCCATCAATATACTCAGGATGTTGTATTGATAGAGATGTAGAGATAGCATTAACACTAATGCATGGTCTTTTAGAAGCTTTAGTACGTCTGCAAGGATTATAGCCAAGTCCAAAGGCATAATGTTGAAAATTAGTCTCTAGAGGAACTCTTATCCCTTGTTCATTAGCACCACAACCTTTTCCATGATACCCATGCTTAGCAAAAATGCAAAAACCATGACCATAACGATCAGCCATTTCAGGAAGAGAAGGTGGTTTTTCATAAGACAAAGAATCAAACTCTTCATAATTATAGATGTGAGGAGAAGAAGTTTGAGAAGCGGCCACAAAATTATTACTTATAGATTCAGGTAAGGTTGATTGATTTTTAGTTTCTTCTTTCTTTTCAACTTTGTGATTTTCAGCTTCTTCCTTCTTTTCAACTTTAATTTCTCTAGAAGGAACCTTATATTCACCTACAAAGGTAGGGTTAAAATCAAGAGATCCCCAATCATCCTCTGCAAGAACCTTCTCAGGATCAAAATCCTTTTTATGTGTAGTTTCAAGTCGAGAAGGATCTTCTTCAGGAGTTCCAGACTCATCGGAAGGATTTTGATCATCGGAGAGCGAAGACTCATCGATAGGTTTCTTGTTTAAAGAGTCATCACTAGACGAGGATGGCTTAGAAGAATCTCCTTTGGAATTAGATGTTTGCAGACAAGCTTGAAAATTAGTATCACCCATCAAAGTGTATGTCTTATTGTTATAAACGAATTTAACTTGTCTATGCAATGTAGAGGGGACAGCTTGCATGCTGTGAATCCAAGGCCTCCCTAATAACAAGTTATATGTTAAATTTCCCGGCATAACATGGATAGGAGTAGGCAAAGTAACAGGTCCCACTGTGAGAGGTAAGGTGATGATACCTAATGAAGTCTTAGCCACATTGTCAAAACCACGAATGGGATGAGAGTCAGGCTCAATAAGAGATGTATCCACATTCATCTTATGCAATAGATTAATGCTACACACATTAAGACCAGAGCCATTATCTACTAGTGTTCATCTTATAGCAGTGTCTTTCATGATAACCACAATCATCAAGGGATCATATTGTTGTTTAATTTCACTAGTAGGCAACTCATCTTGGGAAAACACAATTTGAGCTTTAGGATTCATCACAGAGTTAACAAAAGATGCTATATTACTAGATGTATTCGGTGGAGGAATATTCAAATCTTTCAAGGCATCTTGTAACATTCCATGATGAGTGAAAGAAGTTTGAATCAAATCCCAAAGGGATATCTTAGCAGGGGTAGCTTTAAGTTGTTCTATGAGATCATATTCCTTACCCATAACTTGCGAAATACGGGGAGCTTGAGGAAGAATTGGTTGAGGATTAGGAAGGGAAACTGGAATAACAGGAGAAGGATTAGGTTGCCTATTATTTATAGTATGATAAGTATGGGCAACCGCATGATAACTCTCTCTAGTTATTTGTTTAGCATAATTGTAAGGACTTATAGGTTTTCTTCCTTGTACAGTGATGATTGGTTTATTCGGGGTGTGAAAGGAATCATAATCATACCTTCCTTGAACAGTAAGGAGAGGTGATTTAGGAATTTGAAAGGTAGGAGAAGGATAAGCACCTTGGACTTCAAAAAGAGGCTTGTTATGTTCATTCAAGTTTATCATGTTAACCAATTTAGAGGTCTTGTTTTTGTTTATAGGTTTCGACAAAGCCACAAAGTCATCAAGAGCATCATCCAACAAAGCATGATCATATCGGTTAAAAGGTTTGTCTTTTGATTTGAAAGGAGACATCTCCTCATAGAGGGGATTATTGAAAACAACCATGTTACTAGATTCAGGGGAAGAGTGGATAGGAATGTATCCTTGAGAGGAATCATTCGACTTATCTTTCTCATCACACCTAAATGGCATAGTAACAAGGTTTATGAGTTTTTGGTAAAATGAAGGTTTAGCATCCTTAGGGTTTAAAAACTCATCTAAAGCTTCATCTAATTCATCTTGGCTATACTCATAATAATCATCAAAAGCATGAACATTTTGCAAATAAAAATCTGACATTTTGAAAAGATTGCATAAAATTTAAACACACAATGCAAAGAAACACACTCTTTTTTTTTTTCTTTTTCTCTTTTAATGAAAATGAAATGAAAGACACACTAACTCTAGATCTAGATCTAATAAATGCAATGCAAGAGGAAGCAATGATAGATTCACGTCGGGTTCACCAAAATGTGTGGGGGAAAAAGCGAGACTAGGTTAACATGCCCTAATCCTACCTTTTGACACACATTACGGAATACGAAAGAGCCTAGAGATATCGCACAATTGGCTACTTCTTTTGGTGAAAGAGAGAGCCATGGGATATCTATTAGGATTTCTATTCCCTTGTTGAAATTGTAAGATTAAGTAATGCAAGTTCAAACCCTAATCCCAAAATGCAAGTATGAACCAATAACAAGATTGCAAAATTGAGATTAAATAATGAACAGCTGTAAATGTAAGGATAAAATAAGAATGCAGATATGTACCCGGAGTCAAAATCAGACTAAAAATGTTCGGGATGGGGGCGCGGGCGCCACTGTCCTGAAAACTGCACCGGAAACCACTGTTCTGCACTCTGAAACACTGTCTGGAAACTGTCTGCAAACTGTCTGTCCGGAGGACCAGGGCACCCAGCGCCTCTGTCCCAGGGACCAGGGCGCCCAGCGCCCCTGTCCTGGTAGGACCAGGGCACCCAGCGCCCCTGTCCCAATCTCCTGCTCTGCAATTTCACATAGAGTGCTGTTCCAACCTTCTCTCTCCAGATCTGTATCCCGCGGCGTCGTCCGAATCTCGAAACCTGCAATAATATCTGAAAAGGGGGAGGGGTGGCTATATAGGGTTTTGCCTTAGTCAAACCCCCGCTTCGGTGATTTCTACCTCCACGAATAGCCAAGTTGTTTTGTAAAATGTATTGTGTGTGCAGACCTAGTGTGTGTGCAAGGTCCAAAATGCAAGAAAGCAAACTAGAGCAACCTAGAAAGTAAACCCTAATTGCTTGCAAATGATAATGTAAATGCTCTAAATCAAGATGCAATGTGATCTAAATCATGAATAAATGATGTATCAAAGCTTATGCAAAGACATGAAAACAATACGAAATCATACCCAACCCTCAAGGGAGGAGTACAAGCCAATCTTCAGTCGGTAATCTCCTATTGTTCTTCAATGTCTTCCAAGCCCTAAGTGGATGAATGAATTTGATAGATGCTTGATAGAATGATGTTGAATGTTGTTGAAGTCCTCAAAGATCTGCTCTTTTGCTGCATATGAAGTTCCTAGAAACCAAAATCCCATCCCTTCAAATGAAGAAGGAGAGCTCTTATGTAGGAAACCCTAGATCAAAAATTCATATTTTGGCCGACCTAGAGATTGAATATCCCACCAATTTCTTGGGGTTAAGCTTTATTTTATGATTGGATCATGCTCCCAAAATTTCGGGAAAAATGTCCGAGACCATGTGCACCGGGCGCCACTGTCCCAGCAACTTTTCACCAAATTTTCAGGGCCGTCGGATATGATGATTTTAGAGAGAATCCCAAAGTTACAGGTGATTTCGAGATGTTTTGACCCTGAAACCAAGCCCCCAAGTTTGAAATAGGACTTAATTAGGGTTTTTGATTGAGTGATGTATTGAAGGAATAAAATGCGAGGGGCACACTTTAGTGAAAGGGCCCAACTTTATGATGATGAAATAGGACCTTAGACCTAATTAATTTGATTAATTAAGTGCTTAAGGAGAAATGCAATGCAGAATGTAAAATGCACTAAGGCGGGTGCTAAACTAGGTGTGAAATTGTACCACCCTAGCGAGTGCGTACAATTTACGACGCTACAGAAACGAAAATTTATTTTTTACTCATCAAGCATATTTAGGGTTTAGAAACCCTAAATCATTTCATGTTAACTTTTTTCACTTGGCGCTTTCATCATTTTCTATGGCGAGGCTGCCAAGAGATCTAGGGTTCGAACTGAGAATTCTTCATGTGTTGCTAATACTGTAAATTTCTTGCAGGAGATAACCACAGGAAAAATGAGGTATGATCACCACCATGAAACTTTATCTCTATGATTTAACTGTGCTCTGGGTTTTGGCTATGAATCTCATTACTCATTGTCCTTTAATATGTGAATGAGGCCTTGTTTGCATCTTTATTTCTTTGGCGGCCTTCGAATCTGCATTTGTCTACTTGGGTACTTGCCAATAATCCTTGCTAAGTTGTATATTTGCTGCCATGGTGAAATTTAAGTAGGGTTTGTATTAAAAAACCCCCCTTTCTATGTTCCTTTCTGTCCTTGGCTATGAATTCCACCTAGGGTATTGTCATTTAGATATTTGAACTTCTTATAAGCTTGTGTGGCTTCTAGGGTCTATGTTGCATGGTGACTGGAGGCTTCGCTGTGTATATGTTGTATATGGGATTTTCACAACATTTTCTCAGATCTAAAAGTGATCTCTTCTCTTTTGACTATTAGTAGACAATGCTTCTAACTATTCTCAACACCATCTCTTTGTTGCTACCATGCTCTTTGTAATCTCTTTGACAAATAAATTTGTGTTGGTAAGGTCTACTATTATGTTGTGACCATTGTCATTTGGAGAGGCTCTTCTCTAAGAATGTTAATTGATCACCGTTATAGCTTAAGTGACTTGAGACTTATAAAAACTTTACAATACATCCCCATGCTGCTACCCTAGAATTTAATGGACTTCTCATTACTAAAGTCTGAGATATAGCTTCAACGTTGTCCTTGAATTTCATTGTATTTGCATTCACTATTAGTCCATGATGCCTCTATACCTTTGTGATCTTTTCCTTGTGGGGTCTAGAACATTTTGATTGATCCATGTTGATTAAGTCTCTATGAATCCACTTCATATACTACAAAATAACCTTTACTATCATTGCTACTATTCAACCCAACAATAAGAAGAATAACTCTAGTTGAGATCTCAACCCGAAGTTTGGACATTCACTTGGTAAAGTCACTATTACTATAGCTAGTGTTCATTTGATTGTCAACCTAGGGATGTAATACTTGAAATTGGTTTGCACTATATATGCACTAAGTTGCTGCAACAACTACTCTGCATTACTGCAACAACTAACATTATGCAGAAAAGATAAGCAAGAATTGAAACTATTGAAAGGCTATAGGAAAACTTCTGCATTAACATAAATTCATTCAAGCAATACTGGCTAAGTTCAATGCTGATAAACATAAATTACTCTATTTTGGTTTGGCTGCAAGAATAATCAGTGGATTTGTTTCCAATGGCTGTAGAAACAATCAATGCAAGAACGTCTACTGCAGCTAAAGAAGAAAACTAATCTTAACAAAGGCACAAGAACACTCACCAAGTGGGCCCCCTTGGATGAGTGATTCCAAGCTTACCAAAAACAACTCTAAGTGCTCAGAATAACATATTTTTATTCATTGTTCTTCGGAAGTCATTACATGATTCAACATAAAAAGAAACTCAAAAACACTTGTAACTTTATTTCCAAAATCCTCTGCTCTGCTTTCTCTCTTTTCTTTCTAACCTCTGAGATGAGATGAAGAGATTATTTTAAAAGAAAATATCTACTTTAAAGAACACAAATCACGTCGAAGAGAAGAGGCGGATAACTAATTGAGAAAGGAGATAGCTGGAGTTAAGCTACAGAAAATGCGGATCTAAACCGAACCATAGTCATAACATACTGTGGCATTATTTACAACACTAATATCCACTTGAGTTAGACATCGGTAGTATCATGTGATTAATTCTCCTCTACCATTCCTTATGCTCTTCAACATCTTTGTTGTTCGATATTTTAGTCATCTCATTGAATATATCTTCCTACAACTAGCGTGATATGAGAGCTTCCACCACAACATCATTTATTCCCTACACTTCAAAAGAAATAACATACAAGAACATACATACATATTTTAATTAATCAGGACATCTATTAATTTCACACATGATAATGCCTTAAACAATCCGCATGGCAATAGGAATGAATAACATCGCTGCAGGAATAAACTGGCAAAGACAAAACATGTTTTAATAGGTTCACGCTAACATCTGAAATATATATAGTAAACTTCCAATACATCATTACTATTATGTAAATCAAAATACAACAAAAGCTTAAGAGTTCTAAGGATAAAAATATGCCAAT
Organism: Cryptomeria japonica; assembly: GCF_030272615.1. Lineage (NCBI taxonomy): Eukaryota > Viridiplantae > Streptophyta > Pinopsida > Cupressales > Cupressaceae > Cryptomeria > Cryptomeria japonica. The sequence goes on along the minus strand of NC_081408.1, from coordinate 382,808,013 downwards.
GTCTCAACTCATCAGCTACTATGAATGTCATTGTTGTATTGTGACCCTTGCACTTTGACATTGACTTTGTAATGACACCTTTCCCCAACCATGTGTGCACCTTAATGATGACTGATAGACTACATATTAATACTTCTTATTGTCCATGATTTAGTGACAGATAGGTTATTGTGCTTTTGTAATTGATAATTTCAAACTATCGTGGAATTTACTTATTCACTTTCAAGCCTCGCATACCAATAACAAAGACCCTCACAACTTCTGTAGAAGATTAAAAAATCTAGATATCTTTCTTTCATCACCATTGAGTTACAAAAAACCTTTCTAGTTTGACATCATTGTATTCTTATTTTATGGTTGGATTCTATCTTTTATGACTGTGATTCTTTATACATTGTGTGTTACTTTTATATGTTCTTGTAACCATTCTTATACTTTTGTGGATGCTCTGCTCCTTATTTGTTATTGTTGACTTTATTTTCATGATCATTGCCTTTTGTACAGTATCATCATTGAAGCCCTATTTTCATTTGTGATAATGGTTGTAGTTGCTCACTATATACTAGCCTTCCATGGTGCTGGAACACTTCACATTACCCTTCATTGTATTGTATTTCTTCTTGGCTACTTTGATGTGATTGCCTAGCAATAGTCATGTGCCTATAAAAAATTGCAAAAACACCTCCTGGCACTTTAAGTTTGGACTACTTATCAACTGATAGAATGACTACATTTCTAAGACTTTTGATTGACTGTACATTATGTCTGAGATATCACTGATCTTGATGATAGTTGACTTTAGCTTTGTCTTCTGCTACATAGCATATATTTCTCTGTGATGACTGAGAAAGTTTAAGATTTATTAGTCCAATCTTAGTATGTGAACTGTTACATTATCTCTGCAAGCTATCTTAAGGTACTACCACTTGAATAATTATTGTGATATAAATCTTGTAGTCTAAAAAACTATCTTTTCTCAGGAAATTCACTACTCTATTTGTCCTATTCCAATGTGTCATAGTGTGTTCACTATCTCATTTGATTTTACTATACATGTCTCTACCCACTGACTGTTGTATATTGATTCATGATGAGGACTGCACCATGCATGATATAAAACTGCACTTGAATATATCCCCACTCTTTGTCCTCATGCTATGCTTGTCTTTTGTTTACCAAGAGATAATGATATAGGCACCATCATATGCATATTCTCCTCTCAACCACTAATATTCAGAAGTGAAAGGATTTGTGAGGAGGATATTTATATGATAGTACCTTGGCCATTGCCTTGATGATCAAAGGGCAAAGTTATAGGAACACAAATTTTATGAGCTGGGCTCAACCCTTGTGGGAGCCTCATTTACTCCCACTCATACATGAAATCCAAAATTTGTAACAATTCTTTCCCTATTTTTGCACATGAAGCAAACATGTTAGATAAATAGTGACTCTCATGAGATCTATTATGATGAATAAGACCTTTCTTTTCTTTATGAAAACTCAGAGCAGATATTACTAGCATATGTGATAGAGGTTTAGCATAATCAGACATTGCTTAGATCCATTGGATCTAACTATCTTTTCGATCTATGCAAGTTTTAGGAGCTACTTGGAAGTAGATGGAGACCACAACTTGACACAATGTAGACATGACAAACACTTCAACCAGTCAAGCAAGGCAATGACTAGTTACCCTTGACCTCTCTTCCAATGACTTATTCTTTTAATATATTATCTATCTTTGTATAGAAAAGAGTAAGGTCACTCTCACGGCTTGTGTGAGAGATCAATTTAAAATTCAATTGATTATATTTATTCTTTTGATGTACAAAACATATGAAATCTTTTAAAGTTCAATACAAAAGAAATTTTGATATTCCTTACTTGTCCTTGTAATCTTTTAATCTTGTAAAACTAAATAATGGATAAGCTTAAAAGATGTACCTTTTCTGTAATGCATAATGCTTCAACAAAATTGAAACATGGTGAAAAATTACTAACAAGAACATATGCATTAACAATGAATACCAATAGAAATGAGTGCTAAATACATCATTCTTAATATCTAGCAATCCCACATGAATCTTTTCTTCAAGATACGGGGCAAAGTCAAAAACCACTGTAAAATCAGGATGGTGAATCTATATGGCCATATACATGAAATCTGGTGGCATGATTGTAAAAGGGTTGAAACCTAAAATCTGGTACAGAGAAAAGAAAGTGGCCTACAAATATTTGGCGAAAGAACCAATAGGAAAAGGCTCCACTAAAGTTGGGCCAATATGGTATGATGTGTCTCCTGCTTTTGCCAAATGGGCTGGGAGGAGATTGGCTCTGATGAAACCTTTCATTCTATAGTATTTAGCCTTTAATTCATTCAAGTCCACTTGAACCAGGATGGCAAGAGGTTCATACCAATCAAAAATATCTTGGAATTCCTCTGTTTGGATTTTCAACAAAACTTCTCCCTCATTTCCTCTTATTACTCTTGAAATGGGGTCATATTAGTTTGCAAATGCCTTAAGGAGATCGACATCCATGAATATATTGGGCACCACTAACTTTCCCAAGTCATATTGTCAGGCACTTGAAAATGGAGATTGCAAATTCCTCTATCCATACCATAACTTAAACATCTCCACCCATTCATTGGTACCCTAGCATCTGAAATAGTATATGATTTATTAATTAACCCTTCTCCTAGGGTTTTGACTTGTATAAGCCTCTGCCCTTGATATTTATCACTTATTGAGGGTTTCAATTGGTCATGAAAGTCATCAAACAGATTTCTTTTCAGATACTCTGTTTGTCCTAAGTGGTTTCATGAGGGAGCCATCCTACTTGATTAGGGCCTTTTTAACAATTATCGACAGATGGACAAGGGAAACTAGGGCTTAACATGAGACTTAAAAATATCAACACAAAAAAATGAAAAATCTCACCCCTTTTATGCCAAGATTTTTAACCCTATAACAATTCACAATCCTTTCACCACAATCTCATGCAATTCACAACTTTCAAAAACTTTGAAAACACAGAAGGGGAATTTAACAACTTACGACTTTATATGCACTAGGTGAACCTCAATTTTGTATTGCAAGAACTCATTCAGATCTTCTTTGGCTTTGAAATCACCTTTTGGTCACTACTGAATTGCTTTGTGAGTCGAGAATGATTTTTAAAAGGCTTTTATTATCATTCTGGAACCAAGAGTCACTGTCTTGTCTACCATTATTTCTTGCATGAGTGGTAAACAACTTGAATTCATATTTCAACCAAGTTTGAAACTGGACCATTGATTCTCTCCATGATGGCATATTGCATGATTAATACTAGTCAATTGGACATTGGCCATCTCTTGTGGCAAGTGGATACATCAAAAGCATGATGCGACACCTCCAACTCATCAGCCTCTTCATTGTTGTTAGTGGCCCCCACCATTTGACTTATCTCAACTTTCCCTAGACACATGGCATCATCTTGTGATGCCACGATCATTATCCCTTGAGCATGTTTGACAGTGAGGTAGCGAGAGTCATCGGATTTTTTCAAGCTTTATCCTACTAGCCATGATGTCCGCCTTCTCTAGCCATTTAACGATTGAGCATCTTTTGATCAAGATTAAAAGATCTTCATCATTAACACGTTCAGATAGTAGGAAACTTTAGTAGCTCTACTATTATCACAAAGATATCAGCAACAATACTTAAGGTCAGACTTAGGAAAATTTTATGTAGTCGATGAAATATTAAAATGGAACCCACCTAGGAGAAATAAAACACAGACTTAGGAAAAACAAAAACTGCCGAACAAATTAACACCTAGGACATAGAAAAGGCCTCGCCAATGTTACTAGAACCCTCAGACTTAAGCGAAAAAGGGTAATGCAAAATTATAACAAGTTTAGGGGTTTTAACCAAGACTTAAACAATAATGCATAAAACCTTAAATCCTAAGTTTGAAGCATATGAAAGAAAACAAAATTTATCCAAAAAAGACCAACATTTTTCCTGAGGCATGAAGATTTTCGCTAGGTCATTTTCAGGGCAACCAAAAGGAAGAAATAAGTTATCTCCCTAGATGATTTTGATTTCAGTCAGTTGACTCCTACCAAGTCTAAATTTTATAAGAGGGACAAGACTATCACAAGGGTTAAAGTAGATGAAGATAGGACAAGGTATGAAAAGATAGTTGAACCTCCTCCTAAGAAGACTATTGAAGAAGTACAAATTTTAGACTATGCAATAAGAAGGGTTGAGGTCAAAAAATAGACACATGATAGTGCTAATTAAGATGCTCAAGCCACAATGGATGCATTGATTCAAAGGTATTATAATGATAATATTATTAAAGATAAATTGAAACTTAAAAATGAGGGGCTTACTTCAGTGCTTCTTAAAATCAATATCTTTTGAAGAGATTGAACCTATGAATATACCCATTGCTGAGGAATTAATCAAGAAGGCTAAAAGGGTTGGGAGCAAGCCAAGAGAAATTGATGTATGGTTAGATAGAATGGTGGAACAAGGAACTCACCTCTTGAAAACTACCTTCAAGCTGATGGAAAATTAGAAAGACATTGAGTCTCAATTGGAGTAGACATTGGAAGTTTTATCACGTGATTTAGAATCATAGGACTAAGATCTAACGGCTTGGACCAAATTCAAGGATATGGATTTGGAGACTCTAGTCGACAATGGTGTTATCCCATCTAGGGAAAAGTACATTAAGTTTAGAGAACGCATGAGAAATAGGAAATGGGTTATTAAGGAACTGACAAAATATTTTTAGTTGTCCCTGGAAACAAGGGAAGCTAAAGGGCAAGACATTGTTACCAAAATTGAATAGATTTCTTGGAAAATCTTTGATGAATGTCAAAAACTTCTTGTTGAGGATACAATACTACAATAGCTTACATATCTCATTCAAAAGGAGATTGATTCTAAGAATTTCTCAATATCCTCTATTGATAAGCTTGTGGGTCTCCAAGTGGCTTTGGATAATTTGAAGTGCATTTTGGGTTGCTATAAGAAGCCTTTCATTGATTTTGAGGATACCATCACACAAGTAAAGGCAATTGCAAAACACACATCCAGACCTAATGATCCAGTGATTCAAGATGGACTACACAAGTTTGAGGAATTCATGACCAAAAATGGAGATGATGAAGAAGCACCCATTGACACATAGATTATTTTTCTTAGTATATGTATTTTGTAATTTTCTTTTGACATAATACATGTCATTCAAAAAAAATTAATTAAATGTAGCCATAATATAAGTCAAAGTCAAGTAGGACTGTACTATTGAATAAATCATAGTTAGTTGTACATTTTCCTAAATTTTCTCATAGCCGCTCCCCTATATATGAGGGTGCTTATTTGAAAATAATCATCTTTATGCATAGAAAAAAAACTCTCCCACTTTGTGTAGCAATTTAAGACTTTGATTTTATTTTGCAATTCAATTTCAAGTGAATAGAAAGGAGGCATTGTGCATTCAATCTTTGTGTTGGAGAATTTTGTTATGAGATTATAGTGTTCTTATGTCATTGTGATTACATAACTTGGAATTAGCTTGAGGTATTGTGTTGTGGCTATTTAGTTTAAAGTGGTTTTAAATTTGATTTTTATAGTCTTTGAGTTGTAATATTGAATTTAGAGATGGTTATCAACATTTTAAGTAGATAAGGTTTGAAGTCTTTGAGGTGCAAATTTTCTTTCCTTTATAAGTTTGGAACTGCAATATACTTGGGAGTATTTGTTACCCAATTTGTATAAAGGGTTGCAGAAGTCTTTGAGCTTGTGTGAGCTCCTGAAATCATATATTGCACTGGTGCACATGGGGTTCCTTTTTTTAATCTCATGGTATAAATTATTATTGTTTATTACCATTCTTATTTGTAAGTCTTGAGAAGAGATAACTTGTTCTGAAATAAGAGAATAAGAGAAAAATCAATCCTGAAATAAGAGGAATTAATCATTGTAACACCCAAATAGTTAGTTTAGCTTTAGTACTTAGTCAAGAGTTAATTGGTAAAAAACAATAAGAAGGCAACCTCCCCCCTACAAGGAGAGATTAAATCTCACATGCTATGGTTAAAACTACAATTTTGTAAACCTTTCCAGTTCACAAAATTTTCACCCAACAACCTATAAATTTGATAGTACAATATACATAGGACAAACATTATGTTTTGAACTATAACACATAATCTTCACATGTCGAAGGAATGCAATGCATTCTTCCACTGAGACATTAAAAAATATTTCATGCATAAATAATGTTTCCTACATATAGAAACTTCTACTACACCATTCTTTCAATATCTTCACCAAACAATTCAACAATACCAGAACACTCACATAGTGACATCAATGATAACACAAGATAGGTTGACATCAATGGTAACACAAGACAGGTTGACATCAATGACAAAACAATATAACAACTCAGTTTTCCAATACGACTAACACCATGTGTTCCAAAGTTTATGTTGTTTTGTAGGTTGATTGGACCAATTGCCTTAGATTTTTTTTAATTTCAAAGTGTTTGCATAAATGTGGACTTATGAGGGAATATTGGCAATTATACTTGATGTCTTGACCTCCTAAAGTCCTTTCATTTCTTGAAAACCTCCCATTTGTTGGCTAAAATGGGCGGAGTTATAAGAAACATGATTTTGTGGACTTTCAATGTGCTGCTAAAAATTATCCATGTAATTTTATTCTCTAGATGAGAGGCCCTTTTTAATACAATATTCTCACATCAATTTATAAGTTTTAATACATTTTTTAAATTTGTCTTGTGGATCTTAATGGATATTTGTATGTGTCTTCATGGTTTCACATATTATCCATTTAATTCCCACGAAAGGGGGTTTTCATCTTAACATTTGAAGTTGTGAAGTTTTAGTTTGGAGACAATTTTTTTGCATTATGGTTGATGTCTAAAAGTCCTTAGAGTCCTTGAATAGATTCAAGAAAGAGAAAAATTGAAGAGGTATTGACTTTTCTTTTTGAAAAAGAGGGGTAAAAATTTATTAATCAAGTTAGAGCATTATAAAACAATAGAAACTAACTAGCCCAATATCCAGCCAAACAACCAAACAAAGAACAACCATCCTATCAATTCTCCCTCAAGATTCTCAAATAATATCACATATTCTCCATTACTATCTCTTTTAAAACCAAAGAATAATTTGAGGACAAGTGTCCCTAGTCACTAGCATTCCACTTGCCCATCTGCTCAGAATCCCATTTCGCCAAATAGTTTGCTTCCCCATTCCATTCCCAAGGGATATGAGAAAAGGTAACAAAGTCCAAAGATCTAAATATTCTCCCAATTTGTTTGACCATCAATACCAACTGCTAGTTTGAACCCTCCACCTACTACTTATTTAGCTTAACAATCACAATTTAAGAATTAGATTTGTTGTCACAAATGATTACACCCTATGCAAAACTGAAGAGCTCCACAATCCTATGTAACATGGAATGATCTTCAGGCCTATGGGTTACCTATTATGAAGAAAAATATCTATATTGAGTTGGTTCTCCTAATGAATACCTCCTAAAACTATTGATTGTTTGGAAAAAGAGATAGAAAGAATGTTGAAAATGAAATTCTATAGCTAACAAGAGATGATGCACTAATACTGATTTAAAGTAGCCTATCCTAATTCACAATAAACTTCAAAAGACTTCAAATTTATTTCACAACTCAATTTGTATCATGCAGGGCATGGATGTTTCATATGAAGGTTTGAGTTTCAATTTTTGTTTGAAGGAAAACTATGTTTTCACAACTACAACTAATTGAACCATATAAACACAACATATAACCTAAACTTAGCATGAATTTTATTGTCCACAAAGCATAAATGAGACAAAAAAAGGATAAATTATAAAGTTTTATCAAATCATCCACTTGATAGTGTAGAAAACAAGATATTATGAGAAGGAATCTATTGTCTTTTATTGAAAATTGAAAGAAATTGTTGTTGCAATGCTTGAATACTGAAGATAAATGAGTTGAGTTAAAATGCTTCTTGCTAAGAATGCAAGCAAAAAGAGAGAACTAGATAAAAAAAAAAAAAAAGAATAAGACTTATAGAAAGAGAAGTCTTGAAAGTAATTGAAGATAAGTTGTTGTACCTCCTTGAACTAAACTCCAACCAATTGCTTCTTTTCTTGCTTCTATCTTTAGCTTGTATGATCTTATCATCTATGGGGTCAAAATTAATAAAAATTCATTCAAAAGGGGAGGTGGGATTATTGGAAATTCATAGTTAAGTGCTCCAAAACTTGTCTTGACCCATATGAAACCTTTATGGGGCCTCAAACTGATGAATGAATTACAAACCGAGGTTCTTGCCTTTCAACTGATTGATGATGACTCAACTTGTTTGCATTGAATTCTTTTAGGTAATGATTGATGTTTGAGCTCATTTAAATCTTCCATTAGGCATAGGGTTTGCATATTTTTTCCTTATGATTGCCTATATGCTATCCATCTTGTTCTTTCTTCAAATGTTGCAACAAAATATTTGAAAAGGATTATCTTCCTTCATGGTATATTGCTCTAATGACTGTCACACAACTGTTCTCTATGAAGGCTATGAATAATTTATTTTCTTAACAGTTCATGTTCCTCTACTTTATCTTTAGTTTGACTATCTAAAGAACCATAATTATCCATGTTTTAGATACTCTCTTTGAAACCTAATCCTATACACATCACTATGAAACAATAAAAATCATCACTATCTTCTTGTGTTTTTTATGTTAACACTGTCATGGATCTGTTTATTTGTGATGTTTGACCATATTCAAGGTTGCATTTCTCCTATATTTGTCCTATTAACAACATGAATATGTTACCTTGAACATTGATTCTATGGTCTATTTACTGTCAAAACATTGTAACCTCTATCTTTTGGATACTATTTGAAGCATTGTTGTAGCTTTGTTTTAAGGTATTCTCTATTTTTGGCATGGCTAAGACTCTATCTCAATGGCTGCAACAATGTGTGTTGATTTTACTTTCATTTTGTTGATGCTTTTCTTATGAGGAAGACTCAAAGGTAATGCCCTATGCTTTAATTTTATGGTAATCTCTATATGAATCTTTTGTGCATATCTATCCAACAAGTCTCAATCTTTTGCTTATGTAAATCAAAGACTATCATTTAGAGGTTCATCTTACATAAGTGCTACTCTACAAGCTTTATCTTCATGCTTCATTGTATTATAGGGTGTGTTGAATAACTATCATGATGCACTTTAGTTTTGACTGTGCACTTGCCTAAGAGATGTCCTTTTGGAAATCATAGGGTTTTGTTTATAGCTCTGTCTTAAAACTCAAATTACTGCCCTATCTCACTATATTACTTACTCAAAAGCGTTATATTGTTGATGATCTACATTCTTTATGCTTTGAATCCTTGTATTATTTCAATCTTGACCAAGACAAAATTGAGCCTGCTCTTTATCTTTGATATCTTGTTCATTGCTAACTATATAAAGACTGTAACACTGTTATTGAAGACATAACATGGCTATCTTGTCTTATATTCATTATTGACAAAAACACTCTATATCAAGATCTTTGTATGCTTCCATCCCATTATCAAAGCACTATCTCTGAGGGTTTGAAGCCTCTCCTCATGTCTTTGTATTATCTTTATGGCTGCAAACATGCATTGTTGACAGTAACATGATTGCTCTTAATGTTAAAACTTTGATTCCTTTGACACTATTTTTAAATGCAAACTATTGTCATTTCATATTGCCTTCAATCCTTAGAAAGAATTCATCATTACTTACTCTGTTTGGAAGCCTTAATCTCACTGTCATGTTATCCCTCACTACTGCTCTTCTTCAGATCAACTATTAAGATTTTGTCTTTGTTTCTTTATCAATGTCTTTGACTACAAATTAAAGGCATGACTTATCTATGACTATTCCTCCATTTGGATTTGATTATCCTATCATCTCTGGTTATTATGCCTTTATGTTATGACATATGAGGATGTTGATACAATACATCATTTGCCACTACCTTTATGAATCTGAGCACTCTTTATTCACTATATTATCATGACCATTATCTTTAAAATACAAAACTTAGACTATCTTCATCAATAAGACTAGTCTTTGCTGCATATTTAAGTGTTGCTCATTGGTCTCGGGCTATAATTCTAAGGCAACTATCTTTCCTTGTCAAAGATTTTACATGTTATGCCTTTGTCATACTTCTTCAAACAAAATCATTGTGGTCTATGGTCCTTGATATTTTTTGAGGCTCTTTGTCTCTAATAGGTGCATTACCTTGAAAGCAACCCTCTCTATATGGTCCAACCTCTAGATATGAGTTGTTATATTCTTGACCATGTTACTATTTTTTTTTTTTTTTGCATTTGTCTTCTTAGCATCTTGAATCTCATTTCATGCTCTTTAAAGTCCTATATCTTTGGATAGTCTCCTAGCTTCTTGCAAATGATCAAGACATTATTGAGTTGTCTTAATCTATTCATTTACTATCGTCTTTCACTATATTTATAGGTTTCTCTGTTATGGTTGTTGGTATTATGGATGTGTTGCATTGGTTTTTTTATTGATGTCAACACTTGTCAACACTTGTGAACACTTATCAGCACTGAAGATCTTTGGTTATGTTCACCGGCATGTTCAGTGACTTATACACAGTCATCGGTATCTGGCTCACCAGTAGGTTATATTGTTCATCGACATTGAGGATGATCTTTTATCATCTGGAGATTACTTGGTTATGTCGAAGACATTGTTTGGACACTTTGTTTTGGTGATTTGGTCATTGGTCTAATCGAGTTTGCATATTTGCTATTACCGGCAAATAGGTCTAGGTTATGGACCGACAAGTGTTATCTATTCCAGATTAGCACGACACGTTATGGAGATGTCTTATTGGTTGGTTATTATTGTAAATGTATTGAGCCGACATGATGCATCGTATATTGATTCACTTGTAATTTATTTAATTGTAATATTCTTAGTGAGCCGACCTATACATTTGGTCTTAGGTTTTGGTATATAAAGATCTCATTTGAGAGACTATGTAGAAGGTGAAAGTGAATGTAATAAGGTATATGCGAATATAAGCAGAGCTATACACGCAGACATCATTTGAAGATTCAAGGAAGGTATGAAGAAGACAATCAGAGCTTAACCGGTACTAAATCCAACATATGAAGATATTATTTTGAGTAGTACATTATCATTGGATTTAACCATCCAATTGTAGTCAGTGTGACTCCCATTTTGTGATTGAGAAGTGAGCTCTAGGTAGTTGGCCTTTCTGCATGTGCAGACCCCATTTGTACACACATACTATCTGTAGTAGTATCATCTGATTGTGGGTAAGGTTTCCCACCGTGGTTTTTCCCCTTACAGGGTTTCCACGTACAAATATCCGTGTTATATGTTGTGGATGTTATTTGTCTTTTTGTTTCATGCATTAAACTTTATCGGTACTGTTATTAACTGTTAAACTGTCAACCGACATTAAGTTTCTTTAAGTTATATTTGGGTTGAAATTAATAGACAACTTATTCACCCCCCCTCTCAGTTGCCTCTGGGTCCTAACAATTGGTATCAGAGCTAAGTCCTCTTTTCGTAGAAGTTTAACAGCTTGAGGAGATTCTATGGCAACTAACTACTTCAGGAAGGATAGTCTGAAGCTTGATGGAACTAACTATGGTATATGGAAGATCAGAATGGAGACACATTTTAATTTCATTGGAAAAGACATATGGGATGTTACAAAGAATGGGTATGTTGGTCCTACACAGAGTCATCCTAATCCACCAACCTTGGCTAAAGATTGGGAGAATGATTGCAAAGCAAGAGAAGCACTTTTGAGCGCATTGTCAGATCAACAAATCATAGGATTATCAGACCGATCTACTACTAAATCTATTTGGGATAAATTGGAGACATTGAATGAAGGTGATACCACTATCAAAATTGCAAACTAGAATGCTTCCGGGTCAGGTATGAAAATCTGAAAATGGAAGAAGATGAAAGGATTTCTGCTTTTATGGAAAGAGTTAATGAAATTGTTTTGGGTATACAATGTTGTTGAGGATCCTTAAGTGAAGATGAACTTGTTTCTAAATTTTTAAGAGAATTGCCACCAACATACAAAATTAAAGTAACTGCTATTAATGAATTGAGAACAATGCCTAATACATCAGTATCTAGAGATACTTTGGTTGGAAAACTTTCAGCTTTTGAACTTGAGGAATTTGGTCCTATTGCTACAATTAAGAGAGATTTATCTTTTAAAGCATCATCATCTACAACATCATCATCATCATTGAAAAAATCTGATTGGAAAGCACTCTATGCTAGAAAACTTGAAGAAATCAGAAGAGAGAATGAAGAACTTGAAGAGCTTGAAGCACTATTTGCAAGGAAAATGCCTAAAGGTCCAGTTGGAAGTAAGTATGAAGGTAAAGCACCATTTAAATGTTTTAACTGCAATAAAATTGGTCATATGGCATCTAGGAGTCCTGATAGACACACAAGATTGAAGGAAGAAGCTAAAAGAACATATAAGCCTAACCTTGAATATCAGAGATACAAATTTAAGAAGAATAGAGACAAATCATGTTACTATGTTGATGAAGGTGTTACTAATGATTCTAATGAGGAACCGATAGACAATGGATGGGATTTTGTTGCAATAACAAAAGATCAACCGACACCTACTATTCAACTGGTAGAGCAAGCCTTAGCAACTAAAATTGAAGAAAAGGATGAATGGATCATTGATTTCAGATGTTCACATCATATGTCTAGTGATAAAAGTAAATTCTTAACCTTTCAGGAATACAATGGAGGTCTAGTAATATTTGGGGATGATAAAGCTTGTTTGATCAGAGGAAAAGGCACTATATCTTTTGATGGTAAGCACAATATTGACAACGTTTATTATGTTGAAGGTTTGAAGCATAATCTTTTGAGCGTTGGTCAATTAGTTGAAAAGGGATTTCAGTTACAATTCAAGAATGGTAAATGCAAAATCATGAATAGAGCTGGTTTGGAAATTGCAATCGGTAATCAGACTAGAGGTAATATCTTTTATTTGAATAACAATGAGAAGACATGCTTGATTGCACATATTGATGAAAGTTGGTTATGGCATAAAAGACTTTGTCATATAAATTTTGATTGCATTGTGAAAATCAGTACAACTAAGGCAGTAAAGGATTTACCCAAGATTGTTAAACCTCACAATCTGGTATGTAAGGTGTGTCAACTTGAATTTCATCCTCAGAATGCTTCCTGCAACAAGTTAGTTTCACAAAATACCAATGGAAATGCTACAAAAAATCCAAACTCAACCAATTAAACTACATGAAATACATATGAAATAAAAATACTAATATTACCATCATGAATTATGTCTCATTGTGTCCTAACTCCACTGTTCTTGGTTGCAGATGGTGTGCTCTTAGACAATGCACTGATAGCTTCCAAGATGGCATATGAAGATTGGACTGATAACTGATAGTTAACAAATGCTATGATATGCAATACTACATGATTATGCTAAAATGCTAATTGCTATTTGATTATGTTATTTTGCTTCAAGATTAAAAATCATGGATGCATAAGTTTTACAAATGATTTGCTTGAAAATGCACTTGAAGTCTAACTCTCTCTCAACTGAAGCTCTTGATTTTATAGACCTTGAGAGGATGAGATGATGTGGCTTAGATCAACAGTCATGATTAGATCTGCAAATTTGGATGGATGTGAGAAAAGGTGAAGGCTGAGAGAAAGGGGGAAGAAGAAGACAAGTGTCACTCATCTCACCTTGACTAGATTGCTGACTGAGGGAGTCTAGGGATGGTTGGAGAAGATTTAGGCATGAGAGGACAAGTGGACTCAGGTCCTTCCTAAGATGTAGGGATGTTGGAGAGAATATAGAAGGAGGTTATGAAATATGTGTACGTACACAATATTCATTGAATTTGGTGGTTGAAGATAAATGATGAATTAATATTTAAGAAATATTAATTTCCTTAGCCACATGATGGATGAGTTGGCAAAGGGAAGATGAAATGGCGATAGAAGGTAAGTTGGAAAAGGGGGATTAAATAATTTAACAAATTATTTAATATTTGAGACTATAAAATAGGAGAATAACCATTAAATATTAGAAATTTAATTGATTGAAGGAGATAATTAAATATTAGATATTTAATTATTTTAGAGGAATAGAATAGATGAATTATTAATTAATAGAAAGACACGAAATGAATTAAATAAATTAATCTTTTCAAATTAACTATTTAATAGAAGAATAATTATTAAATAAATATAAAATATTTATTTAATTGCTTAGTCATTTTTATGTGTATATATTTTTCCCCTCTTTGAAATAATGTCAAGACAACATTGTTTCAAAGATTAAATCAAGTCTCGATAGTGCACCTAGCGAAGATTAAAAATCCTGATTGTGTGCCCCCTCAAGAGATTGATCGTGAAATTGTTGAAAACTTTGGTTTGAACGATTGATCTCATGATAATTGATAAAAAGTTTCATCAATTAAATTTCTTTGTAAAAAAAAAATTAAATTGCCCCATTGAATAGCATTAATTACTCTCTCAAATAGTAAATATAAAATTAACCAAGGTTAATTTTAATTTCATTTTATCCTTGCAGTTTGTGAAGAAAATTGTCTAGGTGAGGTGGCGAAATGGTGATTCCTGTGGAGAACCATCGATTTGAGCGTGTTTGACGATATCAGCAACCTCCTGAGTATGGGTATCCGGTATGTATCTTATCTCGAGCTTTGTTTTCAACTTGTCATGCAACTTTTCATATTTTTAGGCGCATTTTTAAATTTTGATATTTTTTTTGCGTTTTTCAGCATTTGGTTAGCGCTTTTGTATTTAGATTTAGTGCATATGCAATTAGATTTAGTGCATTTTCTCATGATCACGCTTATGCTCATTAGGATAGCACATATGTTAAGGATGTTAGCGCATATGCATCGGTTAGCGCTTATGTTTCATTTGTTAGTGCATATGCATTGTTTGATAGTGCTTTTGCATGTTTCGCGCATTCATGCGTAGGGTTAGTACGTTTGTTGAAAAAGTTAGCGCATATGCTTTGTTTAGTGCTTATGTTCAATAGGATAGCACATATGCTCAAAATGATATTTTTTTGATAGATGCGAAAGCTAAAAATCACTTTGATGATTAAATTTAACGTGTTTGATGCACGTGTATGATGAATAGGGACTTGATTGATTGACTGATTGATGTTGTTGGATTGATCGATTTGATTTGTTTTGATAGATTAGCTCTAAGAAATCGATTTAGTTTCTAATGCAAAAGCTTAGCAGAGTTTTGATTGAACTCAGTGATTGATAGAAAACCATGATTGATAGGTTTTAAAATGATTTGATAGCTTAAGTTGCTTCAGTTTGATTTGATAGATAGATAGTGTAAATTGCTTTAGTTTGATTTGATAAATAGATAGCATAAGTTGTTTCAGTTTGATTTGATAGATTAGTGATCGCTTTGATTTGATAGATAGATAAGTGATGATTGATCTAATTCTCTTAGTAAATAGGAGAAACTTAATGTTCTCTAGTGTCGGGAGAAATTCCTGGCAGTATGGTATTTAGTGCTAGAGCTGACACAGGCAGAGGTGAGACATATAGATGCTTCTGGTTTACGCCATCTGTTGTATATGCCTGAGATTACACATAATAGAGGATTGTTGATGGCGTTAGCCGAGAGATGGCACAGTGAGCATAACACTTTCCACTTACCCATGGGTTAGATTAGTGTGATGCTCGAGGATGTCTATAGGATTTTGCACATCCCAATGACTAGCGAGTTAATGCAGTATGATTTTTAGGATCGTGTTGGGACAGAGGCTTGTAGAGCCATTTTTGCTGATGAGAGCATCTCTAGAGGAGAGATCCGATGGGAGGATATGGTGATGTATTACGAGACTCTCTCTGTGATTCTTGCTGGTTTGATTAGAGGATTTACTTGTCCTGATAGGCGATCGCGAGGTTTTTCTATTGGATGGAGTGAGATTCTTCAGAGTATGATGCAGCATCAGACTCGATATGTGTAATGCCCCTACCCTAGTCAGCTTTGTAAAACCGGTTTGACCTTGGTTGAATTTTTATGTGGCATTCTTGAATGGTTGATTTACCGTGATGTAATGTTGTAGTCAAATATTGTGATTAATGTGCGTACCTGTTAATGTGCTTTTGCATCGATTCTAATTGTTCTCCTGATTCTTGTTATTAATCTCGAGCTAACACTTTCATTATATATGTGTGTGTGTGTGTGTGTGTGTGTGTGTGTGTGTGTGTGTGTGTGTGTGTGTGTGTATGCTTGTGTGAGTCATGGTTGCAGGAGATTGCAGGAACAGTATTGCCTAGGTGCGAGGTTCATCTTCACCTGGATTTGTAGGGTTGAGTATACCTCTTTCGCCCTTAGAATTTGGGTTAAGTGGTCATAAAACCCTCATTTTACCCTAGTCATGCTCAAGTGAGTGTCACCTCTGGTCCGTCAGTTTCCCTTTTCGTTTGGGTTTGTGGGTCGTGTATATGGTTGGCTTTCTTGGGTTGTGTGCCTTGCGTGTGGTAAAAAAATTGAGTATTTTATCCTAAGTATTTAATTTGATTTAATGTGTTCATTTATGCATTAGTAATTGATGAATTTAAAATGAATAGGTTTCTTTTATGTGATTAATCATTAATTAAAAAGAGCGCTCTATTTATGTTGTACCAAGTTTAATTTAATGGTTAATTTAAAATCGTGAATTTATTTAGTTTATGCATTTTGAAAAGGGAAGATTTAAAGTTATTCGAAATAGAAATAATTTAATCCCTTTTTTCTTTTTGAAATAGAAAGGTTAATTTTAATTATTTAAGAAAATCAATTTTTATTAGAAAAGCAAGTTTAATTTATATATATATATTTGATATAGTGTGAAAGATTGATTTTGGGAATTTAATTTAATTAAAAATATTTTACCCTCATTAATATT
The DNA here is from genome assembly GCF_030272615.1 of Cryptomeria japonica. Lineage (NCBI taxonomy): Eukaryota > Viridiplantae > Streptophyta > Pinopsida > Cupressales > Cupressaceae > Cryptomeria > Cryptomeria japonica. The sequence goes on along the minus strand of NC_081408.1, from coordinate 382,790,940 downwards.
GTGAAATATAAATGTTAGCTTTGTTAATATTGAGAAAATTAAAATTAAATGAGAGAGAAGCATTTTAAATTTTAATTAGAAAAGCAAGTTAGATTATTTGAATAGTTGAAAAGAATGATTTTTCATTTTTTTATTTAAAAAGTGTTTAAATTCGAAAATAGGAGATTAGGTCAAATTTTTATTCCATTTAACCTAGGTTGGAAAATATTTTTGGGGTTGTTGATTTTTTTTGGAAAAGAGTATTTTTGATGGAAAAAAAATTGGGGATTTTGGGAAGGAAAGATTTCTACAGCTATAGGTTGGGCTCTTCTTCAAAATCTTGCCAGGAATGCTAAAAGAGGTAGGATTCTTGTTTACCTTTTTATTTTGTTGTTAAATCAAAAAAGTTGTGTTTGGTTGTTCTTCATGAAATACTGGTTTAAAAATCCATGCATGTTCTTAAGATTTAAGTTTTAGTTTTGGGAATATTGGTTGTTTTTGAGCCAAGATTGGTTGAATGGAGTAGATAAATGGGTGTAAATCCATCTCAGGTAGCCAAATATGGTTGTGTGGTTGAACAAATCTTGCCTATTGAAAGTTAATGTGTATTTGGAAAAACCATGGTCATGCTGGAAAAATTTCCAATATTGTTGTTCATGGTCATTTTGGGGATTTAATTCAGTCACTGTATGTTATTGAAATTTTGGGGTTTATTTCATTTTTAATTTATTAGGGTTATGAAATAGTAAACGTATTTTATTTTATTTTTTGGTTTTAGGTGGATCTAGGTCATAGGGCGGAGGAGTCAAGGGCTCTACTCACACCCTTCTCCCTGCGGGCTGCAGGGAGCCACGACCCCTTTGTGGCCGTAGGGACCTCCAACCACACTCCCTGCATCCACAATGGCCGCAGGGCACCCCTGCCTTCCACAATGTGGTCGTGGGGGAGCTATGGGGGCTTTCTGCCTCTCCCGTGATGGGAGGTGGGCCCCGCAGTGGTCTCCCTTGTTTTTTCTTTTTTAAAGTTTTTTTTTATTAAAAAAATAATAATATAATATAAAACTTGTTTTACGTAAATTTTATTTTAATAGATTTTTTTCATTTATTTATTATTAATTATTATTAATATATATTTTTATTAATGAGGATTAATAAATATATATTAATTAATATTTAATTTGAAAATGATGCACTATTAAATTATTATTATTAATATATATATTTTATTAATGGAGAATAATATATATATATATTAATTAATATTTAATTTGAAATTGGGTATTATTATTAAATTATTAATTATTATATTTTATTTCCAGGGGTTAATAAATATATAATAGTTAATACTTAAATTGGGTATCCGTCTTAATGAGGAAGTATCTTTTTGGAAAAAGACCAAATATTATTTTAATTGGAAACTTTCTTGAAATAAAATATATCTTGGTAATTTCTAAATAACATTTTATTCAGGGATATAGTATTATTGGATTTGAATGTTATAGGTGATCTAGGAATTTTAGAAATGAAATACTAAAGTATATGGGTAATTGAAAAATGAAATACTTATCATTAGATATTTAGAAGACTTAAATGATATGCAATTAGAATTATTGGAAATTTAATAATGTGTCGATTTGAGAATTGGTAAGTTATTGATATTATCATTTAGTGAAATAAATGGTTTAGTTACACTTTCCTCTATAATGAGAATTAGACAAATGGTAATATTGCAATTGTGGCATTGTATTCACCTTGTAATTGTGATTTTTCTGTTAATGTATTTTTGAAAAGCTTAGATCATTTAGAAAACTTGAATGTCTTTATTGTTTAAACAAATAGGAAAGAAGATTGTCTTTTCCAAGTTATTGCCTATGCAAGTTTAATTTCTGTATTCGCTTTTGTTTAAAGTAATGGCAAGGCCTTGATATGTTTATTTGAATTGGTTCTGTCCTTTACGCGGGTGTCGAGTGTTGATTTGTGGTTGACCATAGTTGGTCAAGTCTCTAGTTAGAGTACCATCAGGCAATGGACCTTTGTATTTGCTTTTAATATGATCAATTGGATCCTTTTCTATGTAGGGATCATGTATGTATTTATTGACTGATGTGGTCATTTGTATATTGGTTATGTTCGCCTTGATGGCAGGATTATAAATAATGTGAACCTTATGTATCCTTAACTTATTTAAATGATCAGAGGGGTCTTGCAGTTGAGCAGACCCAGAGATGTAGCCCTTTAGGGGTGAACTCCAATATCAATTTGGTGTTATGTGATGCTTTTGTTCTTATGTTTCATGTTTAGTGTTAGCATGAATGGATGGCATTTTGATAGAATGTATAAGTGGATTAGATGAAATTAATCGTAAATGCATGTATGCAGTTGTATTAATTAAATGCAGAAATGTGGATCATGAAAGGATGTAGATTTGAATAATCGAATGTACTCAATTCCAGTTATTGATAATACAATTAAGTATGCATGGAAAGAACTCACTAGGTTATGATGAAATTAACACATGTAATGAAATTAGATGCATGGTATATGGTTAAGGAAAAGTTTGAACGAAATGATTGGATAACCATTGTTGGTTGAACTCGTCATATTACCTAAATCATAATTTTAATGGATGAACTCATTTAGTTATTTACATTTTAACCTTGATAAATGAACTCCATCATAATAGCTATATTATAACTAAAATGGATGAACTCATTTAGTTATTTATATTTTAATCTTGATAAATGAAGTGCATCATATTAGCTTTATTTTAACTATAATGGATGTACTCACCAAGTCATCTATATTTTTAACCCTAATGGATGAACTTCATTATTTTATTTACATTTTAACCTTAATATGTGAACTTCGTCTTATTAGCTATATTTTAACTATAATGGATGAACTCGTCATGTTATCTAATTTTAACTCTAATGGATAAACTTCATTAAGTTACCTATATTTTAACTCTAATGGATGAACCTCCACATGTTATTTATGTTTTAACTTTAATGGGTAAATTTCCTCATGTTAGCCTCATCTTCAACCTTAATGGATGAACGCGTCCTATTTTCTAAATAATTATAATTTACTGAATAAATTGTATCCATGTTATAAGTAATAACATGTAATTAAGATACCCTTCTTACTTGGATCAAATGTCATGAGTTGAGTTAGGTGTTAAGTTATGTAATCACGTTAGGAAACTCCTTAGGTTGTTTAGTCTTCCGTTGTGTCATCGAAGCTTTAGATAACTCAATGTATCTTAATGTTGTCTTATATATATATATATATATATATATATATATATATATATATATATATATATATATATATATATATATATATATTTGCACTCCATTGTGTGTTTTAGCTTTATCCCTTCGAGGTTTCCTGGTGGAGCATTACATTTGGTATCAAAGACCATGTTGCAAGACTGGGATCTCTGGTTTCGCTTGTGCCCTTAGTTGGTGTGAGATGTATTGACCTTATGTTGTATGCTTGTCCTCCTTGTTGTGTGAGTGTGATTGAGCAGACCTTAACTGGTGTGTAACACGTGTTGTTTTCACCTTCTTGATGTGGGTTCTTTGGAGTGATTATATGTGCTCTGTTTTCTTATTGATGTCTTGGTCTATGATTACTCATATTTTGAAAGAGAGTTGTATGTACCTTCCTTTTTGATTCATTGTACTCTTTTGACTAATCCATTTGTGTTGGTTAGTGTCATCTTGAATCTGAAAGTATGAAATGTGCTTGTTTATGGTTATGATCTAGCTTAGTATTGTTCTCTTAAAGGACTAGTGTGGTAGATATTGAATGCTTATTATGTAGCAAACTGAATAATTATCACTCTTCCTCCTCTCTCTCTCTAGAAATTAAAATGTTTTTGATATGTGTAATTATCTCCTATTTGAGTTTTCTTTTGCGAGAGAAGGTTGTGACTTCTTGAGCCTTGTGTGAGCCTTATAATGCTTATGTGTTTTAGATTATAAAAGGGCTTTGGTTTTAAAGTTCATATTTGTTATTGAGAAAAAAAAAAGAATTGTATGTTTACATTAAAGAATTCTCCATGTGTTTTGTAGGAGTAACATAATTATGTTCTATCTTAAGTGAGGTGCATTAATATGCAAATAGTTGAATTATGTGAAACTGTTTTGTTTGTAAAAGAAGTACCAAAAGGGAACATGTTATAGTAGCTTTGAGAGTGTATTAATGTGTTCCACAAAAGGTTGTTTTATGTTTTTCTTTAAAACAATTTGATTGAGGATCTATTTTAGCAATGCTCCATTTAACTTTCCTTTGGATATATGTAATTACCTTATTATGTTTAGAAAGTGTGAATGAAAAACTTGTTTGATGCATATGCATTAATGTGTATTATTTAGTTGATAGCTCCTCACTCATCTTTTTACCGTACCTTGAATTTTCAATGATAGGTTGCAAATTATGATATGCGGTTGTATTGTATTAAAGTAGTGAGTGTTCTTAAGAGGTCTTGCACTATCGATAAAATTACCTACTGATCTTTGTTGTTTGGAAAACTATAACATTCTGTTGCAACCATAATAATTGGAAATGTCATGTTAGGCTGTTTGGCACCCTCCTAAAATGGTAGCGAAATGAAAACCGTGCAATTAAATGATAGACTTATAGTGAGAAATTTTAGCTTGTAGTGTGATCTTGTTGATCTTGTGTCCTTGTAGGAAATAGTTGAATTATCAAACTCTCTTTCCCTTCTCTTTGCCTAAATCATAAGATTTTTAGAAATGCTACTAAGAATGCATTGATTTAAAAAGGATTTTTATAACGCATATGAAATTGTATGTTTTTCTTTTGGGCTTCTTATGGAAAAGTGAAAGTCTTAAGCTTCAGAAATTAAATTGCATAGTTAGTAATGTGAATATGAATGCTTAGTGGAAATTAGAGAAAGATATAGGAATGATGTTATTTCCTTATGTAATTTTGAATTGTTAAGAATTTCAGTACTTGTACCTAGAATAAACTTGATTTAGTTGTTCATGTGGAAAGCATAATTAAAACCTTTCTTGAGTAGATGATAGTGTACTGAAAAGTACTCCCTGTAAATGTGACTAAACCAGTAATGGTGCTTTCCTTGTGTATTGTAAGAAACCCATGCTTACTATGTGTGCCCATGGGATGGTGAAGTAATCAACCATGGAGGATATGTTTGCTTATGAGTATGGGAAAACCATATTGTTTATGTGATGTTGCGTATTTGTTTCCTTATTGAGTGCCAACCCACGGGTTGTTGATAAGTTAGTATGTGAAGGGGTAGTATTAGAAGTCACCATTCCTTGAATAGTATGGAACGACGTATGAGTAATGTCGACGCGAAGCGACTTTAGGTTCTCTATTTTGAGGAAAAATATAGTTATATAATGAAACTGTATTATAGGTGTACTCAATACTTTCCCTCATGATGAACTGATTCATAAGGTTCATGTGTGCCAGCCTATTCCTATCCTTTATTTGAGCACATTGATGTCAGTTCTTGAGCAAAATGATGGGTTTTATTACAAGATCTTTTTCCTTGTCTTCATGAAAGGTATGTTATTTTTCACATGAGCTGCCAATTGACTAGCATTGGTAGACTTGTGAGTAGACCTTAGCCATGTATACCTCTGGCTTATGGTGAGTATCCTAAGAGGTATGTCTCTATGCGGGGTGTGACCTGCACGTGCCCTTTTCCGTGAGGTACACTGCCATGCACAATATGTCCATTGCGTGCCCTTTTTGCTTGGAGTATTGCCATGTCGTGTTGAGACATGATGCAGGATGTAGTAGACATTGCCATGCGGCCTACCAATAGGTTTAGGGTAGAGCCATGTCACGTGACGATGTGATGTGGGGTGATGTCGAGGTGCACACTGCCATGCCATGTGGATGTGTGACTAGGCCATACCACATGATGAGCTACTGTGATAGCTAGACGATTGTTCCTTCCTTCCTCGTTGGTGGCTAGATGCTAGTCACATAGTGATGTTATGTGCACTTATGATATTTTTTATTTATTTCCTTGTGGGCCAGCAATTTATTTTATTTTCACCTTGAAGGTTTAGCCACGATCTTGCGATCTTTTGCTTACTTGATTTGATGTTGCAATTCTGAAATTATTTTCTTGCCTTACTATTGGAATTGATGATTATTATCTTTATTCTTATGTACTTTGGTGGCTAAACTGGTTTATCCTTGTTGTTTTTGCATGCTGGTCTTGTGTTGAAATGTGAATTCCTCTCCAAGAACATAGGAGACGGTCTTGGTTGAGTGTATACGAGGAAGTAGACGTAGGGAACCTTGAGGATGGGGGTATGTGAGGTTGTGAGACAACTAGGATCCATTACCTACTTATGTGTGGTGACTATCTCTTGGAGGCTAACCACCTTACGCAACAAGGGATATTCATGAGGGTCTTGTATGGAAGGTAGCACCGCTATGGTGTGCCCTAGCACCATCAAGCCCTTGAGTGAGATGTTGGATATTTATGATCATGTTATTTGTTTTGAGATCAGGCATAGAGATGTTGATCATGCATGATATCCTTGACCGAGCATTAGACATGCTCACATGTGGCCTTTTGTGTTGTGCATTCCAGTTATGTGGATGGTTATTATGTGTAATTATGGATTAAATGGTGTTAACTTGCCACTATGTTATGGGACATAGTCATTGGAAATGTTCTTTTATGCTTGGAAAGTGTAAACAATTGAGTTATTTACATTGCTCTTATTTATTGAAAGTTAACTTGGTTGTAGAAATTGATATTTGAAGCTAGTTCTATGCGATAAAGTTTTGTAAAAAGATGAATTGGTAAAAGAAATTGATCATGATGGCATGTTTTCTTGTCCTGATTGGTAGAATGAGTATGGTAATGTTGTTTACCTCTTTTAATGCTTTAATTTGGTGTAATGAAAGGAAGAAAATTCTTGTTTTTCTGCTATGATTGTGGATAATCCTTAGAATATTTTAAGAGGTGTATGGTTTTAGATGTAGCTTGCCAATGGATAATGACATTCGTAGAGGATTTAGCAATAATATTTCAATTGTTTGTGAAAAGATTCATATGTGCAAATTGATAATTGTTAATTGAGTTTCAGGGCTAATACATGTTGCATGAGTTTCGCTTAGCCTTACGACTTCCGGGAGTAAGTCGGAGCCTAGGGGGGGGAGAATGTAGTGCCCCTACCCTAGTCAACTTTGTAAAACTAGTTTGACCTTGGTTGACTTTTTATGTGGCATTCTTGAATGGTTGATTTACCGTGATAGAATGTTGTAGTCAGATATTGTGATTACTGTGCATACCTGTTAATGTGCTTTCACATCGATTCTTATGTAAGTTTAATTGTTCTCCAGGTTTTTGTTATTAATCTCGAGCTAACACTTTCATTAAATATATATATATATGTGTGTGTGTGTGTATGCTTGTGTGATTCATGGTTGTAGGAGATTGCAGGAACAATATTGCCTAGGTGCGAGGTTCGTCTTCACCTAGATTCACAGGGTTGAGTATACCTCTTTCGCCCTTAGAATTTGGGTTAGGTGGTCATAAAACCCTCATTTTACCCTAGTCATGCTCAAGTGAGCATCACCTGTGGTCCGTCAGTTTTCCTTTTAGTTTGGGTTTGTGGGTCATGTATTTGGTTGTCTTTCTTGGGTTGTGTGCCTTGCATGTGGTAAAAAAATTGAGTATTTTATCCTAAGTATTTAATTTGATTTAATGTGTTCATTTACGCATTAGTAATTGAGGAATTTAAAATGAATAGGTTTCTTTTATGTGATTAATCATTAATTAAAAAGAGCGCTCTATTTATGTTGTAGCAAGTTTAATTTAATGTTTAATTTAAAATCATGAATTTATTTAGTTTATGCATTTTGAAAAGGGAAGATTTAAAGTTATTCGAAATAGAAATAATTTAATCCCTTTTTGCTTTTTGAAATAGAAAGGTTAATTTTAATTATTTAAGAAAATCAATTTTTATTAGAAAAGTAAGTTTAATTTATATATATATATATTTGATATAGTGTGAAAGATTGATTTTGGGAATTTAATTTAATTAAAATTATTTTACCCTCATTAATATTGTGAAATATAAATGTTAGTGTAGACACCTAAAATTGCCATGTCTAATTAAATAAATATCTTTATTTATTTAATTACTTTAGCCTAATTCTTCTATTAATTGAATAAATCCTTATTTATTTAATTAATTCATTTATCTTCTTCTAGCCTTATTTCTCATTTAAATAAATACTTTTATTTATTTAAATTATCCTTTTTCCTAAATTAAATAAATATCTTATTTATTTAATTGATCCCACTTCTTCTATTAATTAAATAAATCTTTATTTATTTAATTAATTCATTAGCCTTTTCTACCCATGACACATGTCATTCATCTCTTAATTCCTACACTACCTACCCCTTTCATTATTTTATTGCTTTCTTTACCTACCCTCTAATCATAGCCGACCTCTTTTACACCTCTCAATCTTATCCCTCCATTTCTTATGGTGTCTTCTATATAAGGAGATGCTTCCTTCATTATCAAACCCTGACTGGCGAATCAATTTATGCATTTTGACTACACTACGCTTTTCATATGAGATCCTACTTGCAACCACATTCCGTTCTTTGTTGAGCTCTTGTGCACATATAAAATCTGAGAGCAAATATATCAAGCAAGACCAATGGAGATAGGAAGAATGGAGATCCAAACCCTATTGGACATGTGATGGTATAATCTTTGTGATTTCATTTGATTTGCATTGTCTTAGGTAATCTTCATATGTTATGGTGGATCTTTGTTGTTGTTAGGCTAGGGTTTTGTGGTTGAATTCATTTAGTCTTTCATCATATTGTTATCCACTTTCACCATATACATTTTGGCATGCCCGATGGGACTCTTGTCCCTTTTGCATTTAACATCCTTGTTGCAAGTTTTGTGTTTTGAAGTTGCAAATCTGACATTGTCGATAGTATTTTGTTATTTTCGTGTTTGCATACTTTCGGATCGCGTTTTTGGTTTTCAGCCATGTCTGCGACATCTAGGATTGCATTCACACCCTCGATAGTTTCATTTTTTTTTGCAGATTCTGGAAATCGCGTCTGTGTTCCCTAGTCGCGTCTATGGGGTTTTTAGGCGCGTCTGCGTCCAGAGGCCGCATCTGCGTTACAGAGCCGCGTCTCTGTTTCACAGAAGCACATATGTGTCCAAAAGCCGCGTTTGTGTTTATGATACCCGCATCTGTGCGCACTGATTTCATTTTTTTGGGGGGATTTTCATTGATTTAGTTTTTAGTCATTCATTTTTTTTTTAGATCTGGTTTATTTTGAGCTAACATTTTCAGATCTAGCTAATGAAATTGGTGCAACTTGTCTTGAAAGCAAAATCATTTTGTTGAAGACCCCTATTTTCACAAAGTCTTTTGGATCTAAAATTTACCTAACTTGTGTGCTTGCAGGAAGGGGTGATTATTTCAAACAATCCAAACTACTAACAAATCTTTGTTGTAGGACCTTAGCAAGGGGTTTTGGATTTTTATTGTGTGCCTTGTTTTCATAGACTAGCAAACACTTCAATTGGTGCTTTAAAATTGAATCATTGTCTTTTGTGTCTTGAGCAATAGGCTTTTTTTGTTTAATCTTTAGAGGGCCTGTCTCCCCGTGTGGTCATTAGGACTACTAGTGAGGAGAGAACGACCCAAGTGGTAGCAAAAGAAAAGCCATCTTCTTCCAAACCACTATAAATAACTGTATTCATGGTGAAAACTATGAATAACGTGTGCTAATTAGTTCATACCGACACTATGTCTCCCCATAAACCCGTTTGATCAAATTTATTTGATCATTTGTAGGGCGTAACCCCTACCGGCTGGGAGCCTTCTATATTTATAGAGCTAAAAGTGTCGCATGTATGGCCACACGAGCGGATGCCCTTACTAGCACCTTTTTGTTTTAGAAGCCCAAATCCTTCTAATTGTTGGGGCAGGAGGTCGGACCTCTGGTAGCGGCCCACACACATACGGTTCTTAGTAGAGATACAAAGTTCACCACAAGGAGTTTTTTGTGGGGACTGATGCTTGGCTGCCCCGAGAAGTGAGTGCCAAGGGTGGAGCTAGTGGGGTCAAGCATGTAAGTATCCACTCTGAATAGTGTAGCCTCGGGGGTAAAACCCCACGTGGGATCAACAACTATTGTCTTGGCCAGCCATAAGAATTGTGCTTGACTTATTTTGAACATTCAAACATTCAAGACCAAGCAGCAAAACATTGTGTCTTTTGTGTCTTCAAGTGTATGCAAAACAATTTTACATCAAACAACACACTTTTCTTTGAGTCATTTTTGTCTAGACACTTGTAAACATTGAGTCCTCATCAACACTGTGTCATCTTGTCATGAAAAAACAGTCAAACATTCAGATTTGGTCACAACAAAGCAACTTCACAGATTGGAAAAAATTGTACAATTTTTGCAGAAACGCGTCTATGTCTGACATAATAGTGTTTGTGTCGTATAACTGCATCTATGAAGGGCAGAAATGCGTCTATGTTCTCAGAATCAACATTGCATTTACAAAATCTCATACTCACGTCTATGTTAAAAAGAACCATGTCTGTGTTAGGAAATCGCGTCTGTGCAGTATACAGGCACATCTGTGTTTAGAATTGAAAAACTTTTACAGTCCAACAAACAAACATAGTCAGTTTCGGACTTATTGAGCTTCCTAGGTTATCTCTTCAGGTTTTCATCAAGCATTCGACCTATCTTTGGGTCTCATAATTTCCATCATTGCTTTACACCTTACATTACATTCACATTTGTCTAAACTTGAGTCAAAAGGTCACTTGCTTGTCCTCATCATACTTTGTCAACACACTACATACAACATCATTTTGCTAAGTGGTCCCTCATCAAGGTCTATCACCTTTGGGTCTCATTTGGTCTTACTTAGAGTCAAGGTCAACTTACCTCATCAAGAGAAACTATCATCTCTTTGGAAGTCACACCTACTCTACTACATACATACTTGGTCTTACAGTTTGGACATTGCAAGTAAACCTCAGATTCATTTACATTCCATCCAACTCTTGGTCTTCCATACTCTTTTCATTTTCATCTAGTCTCACATATCTCAGTTAATACCTAGTTCATGGTTGAAATCCATTCACAAAAATCTAGGAGAGAAGCTAAAGAGGCTCAAGAATCCATAAACATGAGTTCTTATGAGTATGACAATGATATCTTTTTCAATTATGATCATACTACATTACCTGACATGGATTCCTATAGAAACATTCCAAATGTTGAGCACATGGACACTACAAACAACAATGATACACACAATGACAATATGGACAACATTTCAATACATTCAGTAGAAGTGGAAGACTCCATTATGGATCCCTGTTTCAATTGATTGGTTGAGGAAATAATGAGGAGAGATAGACAACATTTCTTACAAGTGATGGCATAGTGGAGCCAAGATACCTCATGATTTTGACATGTCTCAAATAATGGAAAATCGACCTTTGCAACAATCTCACTCCACCATGGATCAAAGGAGGCCTAATAGTGGAGGCAATAGAGGACCACATATGGTTCCTGAATCACCATCATCTTTGTTTCAAAAACCAGAGGTCCCATACACACATGGTCAAGCATATGATACTCACCTTAATAGACCATTATGGAAGTCTTATATAGAAAAATATGCTCAATCACATACCAATGCTAAGGATCAACCACCAAAGAAATTGGATATTCAAAGGCATGCTCAAAATTTGGACACAAGGAAACCCCACGTCAAATTTGGGGGCAACTCACTAGAAAAAACTCATGACATTCCTATAGAGTATGGTAGACATGGACAAAGCAGATATTTCATTCCTCAACATGACTCTATACCAGGTGGTCCACATACGTAGCATCATTATAGACCTCCTCCATATGAACATGTGTATGATCAATAGCATCCATATATGCAACATGCTCCTCCTCCAATTGGTGCCTCAAGCATGGGGTATGTCCAAGAAGTTGATCTCCACCTAGCAACAATTTGGAACAGCAAATCAGGGACTTACAAAAGATAATGGAGGACATAAATACACCGAAGCCAACATACACAATGAGAGACATATGTCCTTATCCATTTGACAAGAGCATTCCAATGCCTCCTTTTCCTACACACTTTGTGACACCTAAGTTTGATAAGTATAGAGGAAAAGGGGATCCTAAGGCACACATAAGATAGTTTTTCACAGCTTGCATTGAGGTAGCTTCAGAAGAGACATATTTGATGAGATTATTCCCACAAAGCCTAGGTGATCAAGCTATGGAATGGTTCTCCCAACTTCCACCTGGTATTAAGTCATGGGTGACTTAGCAGAGGCATTTATTCAACATTTATCCTACAACATAGAGACAAACATATCAGTCACTACTTTGTGCAACACCAAGCAAAAAGATGGAGAGTCTTTTTCATCATTTTTACAAAGATGGAGGAATCTAGCTAGTAGATGCTCTTGTGAAATTCCACAAAAACAAATGGTAGAGATGTTCACCCAAAATGTTAACAAAGACATTGGCTATAATCTAAGGAAAGCTTGTTTGTCCACCTTCAAGGATGTCATTGAAAAAGGCTTAGCAATAGAAAAGGTCCTAATTGAACATGGAGTCATTAAGATATTCAAGGAAAACAAAGATGACTTTAAAGGAAAAGATAAGCCAATATTTTGGAATAAAAACAAGAACACAGTCAATGATGGTGTTGTTGATGCCAATACAGTGTGACCCAAAATCATTTTTTCGGGATCAAGCTCTACAAACAATCAAGTGAATACTCAAACACCTTCTAGGTCATGAAGGAAGTACACCCGATTGGGAGAACCACTTGAGTCAGTTTTCAAGAAGCTAGTGGCAAACAAAGTAATCACAATTCCATATTTTCTTCCATATGAGCCAAAGGTCAAACCAAATTGGTGGAATGATGATGAATATTGTGAATTCCATAAGAGCAAGGGTCATAAAATAGGAAATTGTCATCGACTAAAGAACATCATACAAGATCTTAATGATAGAGGTGACATTGAGATTGAAGGGCACTCATCCAATCAAGAACATGAGATGTTTAAGGAACCATTCCCGAAGCATGACAAGGGAAAAGCTGCAACCACAGATGACTAGACCAACTATACCAGAGCATCCTATAACTATGATTCAACTATCAATCACATCTCGATGGACAATTATGTCTCTACCATTATCATCAAGGACAAAACCCTTGAGAATTCTACCCAAAGACCCAAAATTGTCCTAAAAGGCATTGGATCCTCTTTCAAACCTACCTTTGAATGTCATGTTACAACTCGTCGAGGTAAATTCACTTTGCAAGGTGCTCCAGCTAAAAACACCGCTTCCTCATCAACCAAGCCTGAATACGACCTTGTAGAATAGTTAGGGAAAACACCTGTGCTTATCTCCATCCTTGAGCTCTTACACATATCCCCCGCACATAAAGCTATTCTTGACAAAATTTTGACAGACACTGCCATTCCTACTGATTTGAACGTGGACCAGTTTCAAGCCATGGTGGGATACCTTTCCATTCCACACTCTCTTACATTCACAGAAGCCGATGACGCCTCCGTAAGTCAGCCACATAATGCACCATTACACATTGAAGCCTTCATACACAAACATAGAATCAAACGAGTCCTAATAGATGGAGGAGTAGGTCTAAACATTTGTACATTGAGCACTATTAAACAATTGGGATATTCTGACAAAGCTATGAATTCTACAAACAAAATTACCATCAAAGCATATGATGATGAAGAGAATTCATCCAAGGGCATAGTCACCTTACCTCTCAGAGTTGGGCCAGTTACAAAGGATGTGGTTTGTCAAGTACTAGATCTTGATCTCACATAAAACATATTGCTAGGACATCCTTGGATTCATGAAATGAGGGCAGTCCCATCTACATATCACCAATGCATCAAGTTTCCTCACAATGGAGTTGAAATAACAGTTAATGGAGATCCTAATCCATTCATATATTGCAATAACTTGAGACCAAAAACTAAGACCATCATTCCTAGTAATCGCGAAGCTGTTCCTTCTTCTACATACATTGATCCTGAGTCATTAAAACCTTGGACATCAAAACAAGGTGAACTTAAGGGCAAATTCTAGGACAAGGGCATGGGTGAATACACTTTGAATCAGACCATGTACTTACAACAAGTCATGAGTTCACCAAAAGAATATGGAAGACCACATCCTAATAAGCAGGTATCTATCATTATACTCAAATGGGACCCTACTATCTTTCAAAAATGGGGTGAACTGGAAGAGGAAGACTTATACAAAATGCTTTACAAAGACCTTGAAAACAATACACAAGATCACATCAGTATACCATGTGAGAAGTATGGCAAAGGGTTCAAGATTCTACAAAAATTTAGGTATGATGGCAAAAGCCCTCTTGGGTTAAGAAAGGAAGGCATCATTGAACCTTTACAACCTGAATTGACATTCAAAAAGGAATGCTCAAAAGGAATTGGCTTCATGACTTTCAAGGCTGACACTCAAAGGATAGAAGAAGCATTACAAATCAAAGATGCCAAAATTCAACAAGAGAATCACTATTCCATAGACTCCAATGAATGGGAATGGGGTTTAGACAAATCCTCTAGTGACTATGAGCTCACTGAGACATTCAGAGAACCAAGTGAACTGACAGAAGAAGAGGAATTTAATAGGAAATTCAAAGTTGGTCAAGAAACAACCCCAGAGGAACCCATACAGTCTTTGGCTCTAGGTCCTGGGTTGAAATCACATAGAATGAGAACACCTGTCCCGAAATGTGCTACTAGTGATGATAATCTGGATTCGTTCACAATCAAGACTAATGAGGAGAGTGCCATCGATGACCTTGATAACTACTTCGACATACTTGAATATAACTGCATCTTCACCCTTAACCCCGCTAACTTTGAGGACATCAAAGGCCTTCCCCTTGTTCACCACCAACTCATTGACTGGGACCATGAAGGACCTGAATAGTTTGACACATTCCAAAATGATGAAGCTTTTATTGAGTATCTTGGCATATGAGATGATCTTCCCCCTGGGGACCATAAAGTGGGATACACTATAGAACTCAATAGCTTGGCATATTTCAGTGAGGGTGTTGGGCCATCTAGTCACAAAAATGTAAAAATAAAAACAAACCAAGGGTCTTATGGCGAAAACCACACTGTGGCGCTATTTGACCCTAAAAAAGTAAAAAGAAAGGATGTATCTGAGGGTGAAAACCTCTTTGAGGCACCTGAAGATGGAAGGCTCGACATTCTCCCAGCAACATATGAGGAAAAGTCATCCATGTTGGTAGAAGAGACTATCAAAATAAACATTGGTACAGAAAAAGTTCCACACAACATATTCCTAGCTCAATCTTTGACAGAGTTAGAAAGGTCAAAATTCATAAGTTTCTTCATGGAGCAACAAATCAACTTTGCATGGTCATATGCTGATATGCCTAGATTGGATCCGGATTTGGTAATGCATCATTTGACAGTTAAACCGGGGGAAAAACCAGTGAAATAGAAATTAAGAAAGATGCATCCACAAGTGGCATTATTAGTCAAAGCAGAACTTGAGAAATTATTGGATGTCAGATTCATACGCCCAATTGATTATCCTGAATGGATCTCCAACTTAGTACCTGTCAGTAAACTAGATCGTAGTATCAGAATATGTACAGATTTCAGAGACATCAACAAAGCTTGTCCTAAGGATGATTTTCCGTTACCAAATATTGACTTGATTGTCGATCTCACAGCAGGTCATGCAATGTTATCCTTGATGGATGGATTCTCTGGTTACAATCAAATAAAAATTGCATCTGAAGACTAGCACAAAACAACATTTACTTGTCCTTGGGGAACCTTTTGTTGGAATATCATGCCCTTTGGGCTAAAAAATGCAGGCGCTACATATCAAAGAGCCATGACTGCTATCTTTCATGATCTCATGCACGTTACTGTGGAAGATTATGTTGATGACCTCTTGGGAAAATCAATAGACAAAAATACACATTTGGACATACTTTCAGTCATCTTTGATCAGTTGGAAAAATATAAAGTAAGATTAAACCCCAAGAAATGTGTCTTTGGAGTAACCTTCGGGAAGCTCCTAGGATTCATTGTATCAAAAAGAGGAATTGAAGATGATCCAACAAAATTCAAGGCCATCCTAGAGATGCAACCACCATGAAACATCAGTCAGCTTTGATCTTTGCAAGGGAGACTGCAGTCCATATGAAGATTCGTAGCACAACTTGCAGATAAATGTAATCCCTTTCAACACTTGCTACATAAAAACATAAAATTCAAATGGGATGATAACTGTCAACAGGCTTTCCAGATACTTAAAGATTATCTTCTGAATTCGTCAGTTTTGATGCTACCAGTTCCAGATCAGCCTTTATTACTATACATATTAGCTACTTCAATAGTACTGGGGGCACTCTTAGCACAACAAGTTGCTGAGGGCAAAGAAAAGGTAGTATACTATATCAGTCGCACATTGGTGGGATATGAGCTAAACTACACACCAATTGAGCGTACATGTCTCGCCGTGGTCTTTGCTTCGTAGAAATTACAACATTACATGCTAACTCATAAGACTAAGTTGGTTGCAAGGATTGATCCATTGAAATACCTTCTCAATAAAGCAACGCTTACTGGGCGACTAGCCAAATGGGTAATGATCCTGAGCGAATTTGACATCATGTATGTGGATAGAAAAGTGATAAAAGAACAAGCTATCGCAGATCAGTTAGCAGATGCTCCCATGATATATGATGTTCCTCTAATTTTAGAATTTCCAAATGAATCCATTTTAACAATGTCACATGCAAAACCATGGCAATTATACTTTGATGGCTCATACACATAGCATGGGGCAGGAGCTGGTATCCTCTTCATAACTCCTCAAGGGGATTCTATACCAAAATCATATCGATTATCATTTCCCTGCACTAATAATATAGTAGAATATGAGGCATTAACAATTGGATTACGGATTGCAGTTCAGTGGAAGATCCAAGAACTTCATGTTTTTGGGGACTCTCAACTTGTAATTCATCAAGCAACTGATGACCAAACAAAGGATGAGAAATTAATGCCTTACAAAAGAATGGTGGATGACCTGAAACAACATTTCACAAAGATAGACTTTGAGCAGATACCAAGAGAGCAGAATCGAGCTGCAGATGCCATGGCTACAATTGCTTCACTGATCGATCTACCTCCGAATGAGACCCGCTATGAGTTCTTGGTGGATAACCTTTTGGTTCCTTCATATGAAATCACTCCTATTGAGATAATATGTGTCGTCGATCCTGAGTCCCAGTTATATGGTTCCATTTTCACATACCTTCATGATAATACCTTTCCTCCAGACCTATCTAATAACCAATGTCGCACTTTCATTCACCAATCTTCTTGATACATCATTTTAGCCGATGTCTTATACCGTCGAAGTCTAGATGGCACTCTTCTTAGATGTTTGGAAAGTGATGAAGCTCAGATTGCATTATGTGAAGTACATGAAGGGATATGTGGTCCACATTCTAGTGGTCCTACCTTAGCCAAGAAACTTATCAGGACTGGATATTATTGGCCCAGTATAGAAAAAGATTCATATCAGTTTGTCAGGAAATGTAAGCAATGTCAACTTCATGGAGACCTCATCCATGTGCCAGTGCAGGAACTTCAACCAATTGTGACTCCTTGGCTCTTTTGTCAGTGGGGACTCGATCTCATAGGCAAGATTCACCCTCCATCCTCCAACGGTCATAAATTCATTATCACTACCACAGATTATTTCACAAAATGGATCGAAGTCGTGCCTCTCATGCAAGTCACTAGAAAACAAATTGCTGCATTCATTCTCAACTATATCATTTGTCGATACGGTATTCTTGTTTCCATTATCACCGATAACGGGTGTCCTTTCAAAAATTAGGATGTTCAGGAACTCTGTGACCGCTTCCATATTTCCCATCATTTCTCCACACCATATTACCCCCAAGGTAATGGTCAAGCTGAGGCGTCTAATAAAACAATCCTTAAAATCTTAAAAAAGATAGTTGACGATGCTAGCCATAATTGGCATATCCAACTTAATCCCGCACTTTGGGCCTACCGCACAAGTGTCCGCACACCTACAAGAGCTACACCCTATTCACTTGTTTACAGCACTGAAGCTATCTTTCTTATTGAGGTCGAGCTACCCTCTTTATGAGTCTCTTTGCAAAACATTATCAGTGATGAAGACTATAGGGTCTCTCGCTTACAAGAAATTGAATTATTGGATGAATGAAGACAAGCTGCTTTTAATCATCTCAAGGCCTATCAACAATGAATGAGTCGTAGCTACAATCACAAAGTCAAGCCTCGTACATTTGAGGTAGGTGATTTGGTTCTCAGAGAAAACCCCAAAAATTAGCAAGACAGAGAGAAGAAGGGCAAGTTCGAACCAAACTGGCTTGGTCCTTACATCATTACAGTAGCATATGGATCTAGTGCATATCAGCTCTCAACCACGGAGGGTGAACCTTTAGAGGATCCTATCAAAAGCATGCACCTTCGCAGGTTTTACACATAGCTCTTCGAAGTATCCTAATTCAAAATACAAAAAAAAATTATAAAACAAAAAATCGTTACTTGGTGAAAACCTGGCAAACAGGCGCCTTGTGACAACAACAAAAAAAAATAAAAAAATAAAAAACAAAAAAAAAACATTTCATCCAACAGTGAAAACCACTTCAGTGGCGCCTTGGGCAAGTACCATGGTGAAAACTGGGTCACCAGCGCCATGCATAGAGACATTTCTCCTCCCTCCTTCAGGATTCCATTTCATCCCTTCACTTTGCACACACTCACAACCTATCCATCCATAATAAACTTTACACATTCCCATCATGGCTTGTTATTGATCTACCCAAGATTGGTTAGCCATTCCTAATAACCCTTTTTTTTTTTTCCACCTCTTTTCATCCATAATAAATCAGCTCCTATCTATGGCTAAGGCAAATCCTACGTCTAGTGATGGGTATGGAACTGAGAGCATCACATGTTTCGAGGAGTACAGTTTCTTCCATCTTTCTTCAGTATATCCACACACAATCCACAATAAAGCAACACTTGCATCGCCAATCCACAATAAAGTTCCATCTTCTCTGCAATAAAGCATCAGTTTCATGGATTCAGTTAGTTTCAGATGAGACACAACAACAACAATGGGCTTGAACAAATCAAATCTTTCAACAGACTCAGACAACATTATGGTTCAATGCTATCTATCCTCTTTGTGAAAGTAAACATTGTGACCACAATCAAATAAGAGTTATACAAGTGACAAGAGACACTAAATTTGAGGACTACAGTGGATTTTGGTGTCGAGTCTTGGTTTTCTTTTAATTTTATCTTTCTGGTGACATGTCTTTTAGCTTTTCCAAGATGTCTTGTGATTTCATTTGATTTGCATTGTCTTAGGTAATCTTCATATGTTATGGTGGATCTTTGTTGTTGTTAGGCTAGGGTTTTGTGGTTGAATTCATTTAGTCTTTCATCATTCTTGTTATCCATTTTCACCATATAGAGTTAGCTTTGTTAATATTGAGAAAATTAAAATTAAATGAGAGAGAAGCATTTTAAATTTTAATTAGAAAAGGAAGTTAGATTATTTGAATAGTTGAAAAGAATGATTTTTCATTTTTTTTAATTTAAAAAGTGTTTAAATTCGAAAATAGGAGATTAGGTCAAATTTTTATTCCATTTAACCTAGGTTGGAAAATATTTTTGGGGTTGTTGATTTTTTTTGAAAAAGAGTATTTTTGATGGAAAAAAAATTGGGGATTTTGGGAAGGAAAGATTTCTACAGCTGCAGGTTGGGCTCTTCTTCAAAATCTTGCCAGGAATGCTAAAAGAGGTAGGATTCTTGTTTACCTTTTTATTTCATTGTTAAATAAAAAAAAATGTGTTTGGTTGTTCTTCATGAAATGTTGGTTTAAAAATCCATGAATGTTCTTAAGATTTAAGTTTTAGTTTTGGGAATATTGGTTTTTTTTAGCCAAGATTGGTTAAATGGAGTAGATAAATGGGTGTAAATCCATCTCAGGTAGCCAAATATGGTTGTGTGGTTGAACAACTCTTGCCTATTGAAAGTTAATGTGTATTTGGAAAAACCATGGTCATGCTGGAAAAATTTCCAATATTGTTTTTGATGAATTAAAAACAGGTTTTAAGGGACCCGAAACCCAGATACATAAGAAAGATATTCAATATAGCAACAAAATACTACAGCAGCAAAACACCAGCATAAAGACCAGCAACAAAGGAAAGGACAGTAAAAGGCCAGCAAGATATTGGCCCCAAGCCCAACAAAAAACAAAATTTAGAAATTCTTCATGGTTTCTTCTGCATCCTGTACCAAAAGCATCATTGCTTTTGCCACTTCCCTCAAATCAGTATTTTCCTGAGCAGTCTGGCTATCTTTCATCTTCATTTCCTTCTCCACCGTAGTCTGCATGGTTCTGCACCTAGAGGTCTAGTGGCTTAGGCTGGAAGTAGGAGCATCTTCAATAACCACCAAGTTGTTCTCCTAGTTTTTCTTTTCCAGGTGATTCACCAACGTGTTCATGTTCTGGGAGGAGACTTTTAGAACCTGGAGGCTATGATCCATAAGACTTTTCAGGGCTTTCTCATTTCTATCCATTCGGGCATTGACATTGTCCTTATCCTCCTCCACATGTTCCTTCATAATTTTGATGACGTCCTCCAGGTGTTTCAGGTCGCCTTTAATCAAGTCTTTCTCCAGCCAGTCTTCCATTTCCATTTCTTCCTCCGCTTCACTATTCTCCATTTCCTCGTGTTGCTTCCCAGAATTAGACATGTTGATCAACTTGTTGATCCAGCCAACTCCCTCTATTTACCCTGCATGCTGGTAATGTTTTCCACCACCCACTTCTAAAAATTGAAGAATTCAAGGGTGCAATTGCAGGCGGTATCCAGAATGGTTTCCGCAGAGTCCTTGCTTTGTTTCGTCTCCTCCGCATTAGGGTTTTCACCTTCCTTAGGCTTCAAAGCCTCTTTCTCAGTTTCCAAGCCTTCAATATTATGTTGACAATTCTCAGAATTGCCCCCTTCCTCTCCTTCCCCATACTCCTCCTCCTTATTGATCTCCTTTTCAGAAATTTCTTCATTATTTTTTCCTCCTTCTTCCTCACAAAGCACATCTGTTTCTTGCTGCACAATAATCTTCCTTTTTTTATGGGTAGGGGTTTTGGTCTCCTCAGTTGAACCATAGTCTATTCTTTTCTTAGAAATCTGAGCATTGAGAATTAAAGGGTCATCCTTTGTTGCCCTAGTCTTATCCTTCATATATTCATAAATCAACAGAATGAGACCCTGGTGCGCAAGAGGGTAGGAGTTGGGTTTTTTAATGTGGTCGGCCAAGCTCTTGTTAGGAGAAGAAGCAAGATAGAAGGGCAAAGAAATTTTCACCCCATGGCGGAAGTGGTTCAGGATGGCGAAGTGATAGTTGTAAATTTTTGTAAACCTACCATCCACAGTTAAATATTCCATTAATGCCCTAAGAATTTTTTGCTAGAAAGGTTTTACCTGTTGGGGGGTGAAGTAAGATATATTATCCTTCTTCTCCAGGTTTCTCTTCTCATCCTCCATCTTAGGGAAGTTTTTGAAGGCCTCAACGGCATACTTTCTATCCCTATAGAATTTGGTCCCCTCCATCTTGAGCCCCATTACCTCCGAGATCAAGCTTTCATCAATGTGCCAGATTTCCCCAAAGAGGGTAGCCCTGTTATTGCTCCAGCTTTTTGCGAACCCCTGAGAAACAGAGCTTCTACTACCATGGAGCTTCTCCATATAATCTATGAACCCGTGTCGGTGGAGCCTTCTCCACACCTTCCTTTCGCTCTTCTAGTGCTCACAACTGGATGGTTCATTCCTGTTAAGGCTGCCTCCCATTCTGCTTTCCAGGTCACAATCACCTCTGTTACAACTCTCGGCCCGCAAGTAAAACTCTGTGTTTCTGGTTTCTCCTTGAAAAGATACTTTCACAATTTTGAAATTGCCTGTCATGTTCATATGAACCTGGCTATTATTACAATTACCTCTCGCACACATGTGTTCTTGGTTATGATGCCTAGAAGCACTCATCGACTGGCAGTTCATCCGCCTCCAAACTCTATCATTGGTATTCGTTCCCCAGAATTCAATCATAATATTTGCTTGCTCCATTAAGGTGATCAAAATATAATTGTTCCTTAATCTCCCACTTAATGTGATATTCCCCTATATATTTGACCCCCTTTTCCAAATTAACCCCTTCATTAGCAAGGATATCCGCTACCTTGTTACCCTCTCTAAAAGTATGGGTTAAAATAATGCTAACATAGTTACTAAGGATAGTCTTAGCAATTTTAATAATATTAGCAATATTCCAGGAGATTGAACTAATACCTTTGAGGGCTTGTATAATATTTAAGGAATCCTCTTCAAGCTAGATTTTTTAAAATTTGAATTCCTGGGCTAACTGGAGGCTCTTAAGCATGGCCATAGCTTCAGCCACATGGTTGTTTTGGATTCCAAAAGGGGAAGAAAAAGTAGCAATACACCTTCCTTGAGCATTTCTGATAACTCCACCTCCACCAACCTTTCCAGGGTTCCCTTTGGCAGCCCCATCAAAATTAACCTTTATCTAGTCATAATCAGGGAACCTCCAAACAATGTTTTCTCTCTTCTTCTTGTTATCCACTTTGTAGACCTTATCAATCAGGTTCCATTCAGTAATAATGCCTTTTTCCATATCATTCATATTTATAATAGACCATTGCTGATTATTCTTGTGAGGGATGTTGATGTTCTCCTTTATAGCCCTGCATATTTTTTCAAAGACAACCTGAGTATTACACTTTTCTTCCCTAAATATCCTGTTATTCCTTTCTTTCCAAATGCCCCAGCATATCATGGGGAGGGTTAGGGACCACAGGTTTTTAATAATTTGGCATTTGGTAGGATAATTCCATTGCCATATTATATCCTTAATGCTTTTGTTCATGACCCAATTAATTTTCCATTTTTCCCATATTTTACACCAGATTTCCCAAGTGAAGGAGCAATGAAAAAAGAGGTGATCAACTGATTCCTCTTCCTTCTGATAGAGCTCACATCTGTTAGGGAAATTGAAGCCCCTTCGAATTAAATTATCAATAGTAAGGATACTATTATGGGAAGCCAGCCAAAAAAACATGTTGACTTTAGGGATCAAGATGTTGTTCCAAACTTTACTCCAAAAGGGATTGCGGATTTGAGAAAAAGTGTTTTTATAAGCAGAAGAAACTGTCAATTCATCTTTAGGGTCACTTTTCCAGAGGAAAACATCATCATAGTTGTTGTTAGGGGAAAAGGACAACAACTCTTTCTGAATAGAGGAAAGACCAAGATGGGTGTCCTCAAGATTGGCCCATTTATTCTCCTTCCAATAGTCACAAACCATCAGCCCAAACCTCCTTTTACATTCTTCAATGAATTGAATGTTGTTTTGATCAAATAGGGCTTCATTCTTCATCCAGGGGTCTTCCCAAAACCTTATTATGTCACCTTTTCCAAGGACCCATCTAGCTCTAGCTTTTGCAACTTTTATGGCTTTGGTAACACTATTCCAGATGAAAGATCCAGCTGGGATATCTTCATCATTGAGGATCCCTTGGATAGTTTGATTCTTAATGTATTTGTCAAACCAAATTTGGCTCCAGTCTTTCTTAATGTCAAAAGCTCTCCATAATTGCTTGGCAAGAAGAGCTTTATTAAAGATTTTAATAATTTTAATCCCCAACCCTCCTTTGTTCTTTGGTCTACACACCTTGTCCCATGCAATCAAAGGTATTCTCTTCTTTTCTTCAACTCCTAACCATAAGAATCTCTTCTGAATTCTTTCCATAGTTTCAGCAATTTTAGCCAGAATACAAAACAGACTGAGGGCATAAACAGGGAGATTTTGAAGAGTAGCTTGGAGGAGCTGCATTTTCCTAGCTTGAGATAACATTGAACCTTTCCATCTTGCAAGTTTCTTATTAATTTTATCAATGATCATATTCTAGAAAGAATTTGGGGGAGCCATCCCTAAAGGAAGACCCAGGTAGCTAGAAGGCAGCAAGTCCACTTTACATCCAATTATATTGGCTATTCTATGCTATCTTATGACTGGAGTATTGAGAAAGTACATAGTTGATTTGTCCCAATTAACTAGTTGACCAGTTGCCAAAGCATAGCAGTTGAGAGTAGTTTTGAAGGCTTCAGCCTCCTTGACTGAAGAATATCCCATGATGATAGTATCATCAACAAACTATTGATGAGTGCAAAACACATTGGCAAAAGAAGGTTGAAGACCTTTGATAATTTTTCTTTGTTTCAATTTATGAATCATTCTACTCATACTTTCAGCCAGAATGGTAAAAAGGATAGGTGATATGGGGTCTCCTTGTCTTAGCCCTCTAGAGTTTTTAAAAAAATTTGTAGGAGATCCATTAACCAAAATAGAGAACATAGGAGTAGTGATTAGTTCTCTGATTATTTTGATAACCTTACCATCAAAACCAAAAGCCCCCATGTTTTTTAATAGAACATCCCATTCAACTCTATCATAAGCCTTTGCCAAATCCAACTTTATCAAGAAACCTTCTTTCTTTGCAGCACTGAGAGAGTGTATTTTCTCATGAACAAGAATGATTGAATTAAGAATCTGTCTACCAGGAACAAATCCTTTTTGCTCTTCAGATATGATGAAGGGAAGCATTGCCAACATTCTAGTCGTCATCACTTTGGATATTATTTTATAGAAAGAGTTGCATAGACTAATAGGCCTAAATTTTCCCATAGAATCTGCCCTAGCAACTTTGGGGATTAAGGAAATAAAAGTGGAGTTCAATTCCTTAAGGATTCTTCTGGATCCAAAAAATTCTTTTACCACATTAACCATATCCTTCCCCACAATATTCCAAAATTCTTGAAAGAAAAACATAGGGAATCCATCAAGGCCCGAAGCTTTATCCCCTTGAAAGGAGAAGACAACTTTTTTGATTTCTTCAGCAGACGGGATGGTAGCAAGGGTCTTATTCTGAAAAGGGTTTATAATATTAGGAATATTGTTGACCAGATTGAGTTGATGGGTCTGATCAAGATCCTCATTACTAGACAAGAGCTGCTTGAAGAATCTAACAGCTTCATCCCTGATTTCATCCTTATTTGTCAGAGTGCTATTCTCAACAGTTAACTTGGTGATTCTATTGGCTACCTTATGTTTTAGGGAAGTCATGTGGAAAAACTTAGTGTTTCTATCCCCTACCTTCAGCCATATAGCCCTGGATCTCTGTCTCCAATATATTTCTTCCCTTGAAATTATGGTATGAATGTTGTCAAGGACCTTATCTTCCATGGCTTTGGAATACTTTGTGTAGCCCTCTTTCTGGATGGAGATTTGAATCTGTTTCAGTTCCTCCTTTAGCTTTTCTTTGAATCAAAAATATCACCAAAGACCTTTTTGTTCCAAGTCTTAATGTTGGTTTTGACATTTTTAAGTTTTTTGGCAACTTTATACATGGTTGTTTCATTAATATCAAGATTCCACCATTCAGCAATGGACTTTTCAAGATTGGGGTGGGATATCCACATCTTTTCAAAGTGAAAGGGGAATATTTGATTTTGCTTAGAGTTCTCAGCAACAAAGGAAATGGGATAATGATCTGATCCAATTCTATTAATGACAGAAAGGGAACAACTATGAGAAAGAATCCAATCATTAGAGAGAAGAGCTCTATCAAGTCTTACCTGGATAAGATCTTCCCCATCTCTTTGGTTTGACCAAGTGTAGGAGGCTCCACTGAGGTCTAGATCAATGAGAGCATTGTCATTGATAAAGTCCATCAGGTCGGATCTACTTTCAGGTTGAGCTTGACTACCTCCAAATTTTTCTCTATCTTGCAGAGGAGTATTGAAATCTCGCATTACAATCTAACTGTTCATAGAGAAATTTTTCCTTTTTAGCTGAACTTTTTCCCAAAATTTACTTCTAGCATGTTTGGAATTAGGGGCATAGATGTTAGTTATAACAAATTCCTTCTCATCAAAAATATTTCTAGCTTTTAATGATAGAATATTGCCATCCTCTTCAATCATATCTCCAGAAGTTGTGCTTTTATTCCAGAATATTGCAACTCCTCCAGAGGTGCCATTTGAGCTGCTGCCACAGACTCCCCCATTTTTAAAAAACTTAATTTTTTCCACTTTTTCTTTGCTCATTTTAGTTTCCTAAATCAGGATAATATCCGGATTTTGATCTCGAATAAGATTCCTTAATATATCTTGTTTATTGAGACCGTTTAGGCCTTTGATGTTCCATGATATTACCTTCATTTTGAGACCTGGGGGCAAGACTCCTTGATAGTTCTCTGCCTTCCATCAGCTATGTTTTGTTTACTCTCCTGGTCCATGTGCCATTTCATGGTTTTGTGTCCTGGTGGGGATCTTGATGCCCCAAAATTTGCCTTAGATCTGGTTCTGGTTTTTACTCCATTAGGACCTCCTGTCTTCTTGGTCTTAATTTTGTTTTCATTTTCTATCGTGTTTTCTTCTTGTTGTTCTACCCTGGATTCATCTTGTATGTTACTCCAAAGCTTTTCTCTTTTCCGGGGTGAAGTGGTCATATTTACTTCTATGTTCTGGAATAAGGCATTTAAGTTTTCTTGTGGTGATCCAAACTTGTTGCTCCTTCTCATTTCTATTTCCTATTCCTGAAGCTCTTTCCCTAAATAGGGTTCTTCTTTCTCTGACATGGGTTCATATCATTCCTCATGATGCAAGTCAGTGATATCGTCTATTTCACCACCCTCAAGGGTCTCTATACTGATTTCATCCTCCTTTTCTTGCAACTGAAGGGCTTCAAAGGTATTACCTATTTTGATCTCAAACTCCTTAGTTTCATTCTTCGTGTTCCCCTTCAAAGTAGGGTCTTTAGTTAAGTCACTGGATTCATTTTCTTGATTTTCTGTAATTAGATTTCCACTTTTTTCTTCTGCCTTATTATAGACTTTGTTGTTATTTTTTTCTTTCCATACCGATTTATTAATATTTTTGTCTTTAATCAGAGGTCTTTTAGGGTTGCTGGGACAAGCCTTAGCCTAGTGACCTGCTTTTTTGCAAGAAAAACACACAAAAGGGAGAGATTAAAATTCAATGGTTTGTTCCCATAACCCAAGTTTGGAATTTATATCAATGGTACTTGGGAGATCCATATTCTGTGAAATGTTGACGCAGATGCGAGCATACACAAGTCTCTTGCGAGCTGCAATCATTGGGTCTATCACAATAAGCTCCCCAAAGGAGTTAGCAATTCCTGAGAAAACATCCTCCACCCAGTATTCCAATGGTAGTTCAGGCAGTCTAACCCACACCGAGGCAGATTCAAAAAAGGAATCATTTAGTTCCATGTTAGGGGTCCATTTTCTTAAAGAAAGAGATGATTTACCAAACATCCAAGGGCCTCCACTTAGAACTGCTTCCAAATCTTCCCCGCATGAAAAAGAAAACACAAAAAAACCCCTTGGCAGGGCAGAAACTTCGACCTGTCCTTTCATTCTCCATTTTCTTTTAATAAAGGATCTAACATCCTCAATATTAGGTCAGGGTCCGAAAAATTTTCCCACCAAAGAGAGAGTCATTAAAGAAATGCTATGATCAATAACCAAATCAGGAACCTCAATTGCAAGTTTACCTATTCTATTGTCTAATATATCCTTCACAAAGGGGAGAGAGGATTTACCAGTTAGTTTACCAGAGGCATGTCTAGCGAAGAGGCTATTCCATGGTTTAGGTATTCGCCCCTCCTTGGTAGTACCTAAATCAGCCTGCACCGCCTCGGGGCAAGAATCTTGCATGTTTTTTAAATTTTTAGGATCAAGAGGAGGGTCCCATGTTCGTGGGTCCCCATCCTGTCTTCCATCCTCATCATCAACTGTATGTCCTCGAGCTGCAGTGGATTCAGACCTAGAGGACCCAGCATTGCTATTCCCTCCATTTCTCGAATTCAAATTTCTCCCTGCAAACACTGTTCCCTCCATTAGATGTTATAACCCTAAGAAGTATATTATTCCTCCTAAATTTCCAATATTGTTGTTCATGGTGATTTTGGGGATTTAATTCAGCCACTGTATGTTATTGAAATTTTGGGGTTTATTTCATTTTTAATTTATTAGGGTTATGAAATAGTAAACATATTTTATTTTATTTTTTTGGTTTTAGGTGGATTTGGGTCAGAGGGTGAAGGAGTCAAGGGCTCTACCCACACCCTCCTCCTCGCGGGCCGTAGGGAGCCGCGACCCCTTTGTGGCCGCAAGGTAAAACTTGCATCCATAGTGGCCACAGGGGGCCCCTGCATTCCACAGTGTGGTCGCAGGGGGACGCCTCTCCCGTGATGGGAGGTGGGCCCCGCAGTGGTCTCCCCTTTTTTTTTTTAAGTTTTTTTAATTAAAAAAAAAATAATATAATATAAAACTGGTTTTACGGAAATTTTATGTTAATAATTTTTTTTCGTTTATTTATTATTAATTATTATTAATATATATTTTTATTAATGAGGATTAATAAATATATATTAATTAATATTTAATTTGAAAACGGTGCACTATTAAATTATTATTAATTGTTATATTTTATTTCTAGGGGTTAATAAATATATAATAGTTAATACTTAAATTGGGTATCCGTCTTAATGAGGAAGTATCTTTCTAGAAAAAGACCAAATATTATTTTAATTGGAAAATTTCTTGAAATAAAATATATCTTGGTAATTTCTAAATAATATGTTATTCAGGGATATATTATTATTGGATTTGAATGTTATAGGTGATCTAGGAATTTTAGAAATGGAATACTAAAGTATATGGGTAATTGAAAAATGAAATACTTATCATCGAATATTTAGAAGACTTAAATGATATGCTATTAGAATTATTGGAAATTTAATAATGTGTCGATTTGAGAATTGGTAAGTTATTGATATTATCATTTAGTGAAATAAATGGTTTAGTTATACTTTTCCTTTGTAATGAGAATTAGACAAATGGTAATATTGCAACTGTGGCATTGTAGTCACCTTGTAATTGTGATTTTTCTGTTAATGTATTTTTGAAAAGCTTAGATCATTTAGAAAACTTGAACGACTTTATTGTTTAAACCAATAGGAAAGAAGACTGTCCTTTCCCAGTTATTGTCTATGCAAGTTTAATTTTTGTATTTGCTTTTATTTAAAGTAATGGCAAGGCCTTGATATGTTTGTTTGGACCCTGTTGTCTGGTTGATTTGGGGTACTTGTTTATGCCATCGGTGTCTAGTTTAGTTATTGCCTTGTGATGATGTTATAACTGGTCTTGTCCTTTACGCAGGTGTCGAGTATTGATTTGTGGTTGACCATAGTTGGTCACGTCTCTAGTTAGAGTACCGTCAGGTAATGGACCTTTGTATTTGCTTTTAATATGATCAATTGGATCCTTTTCTATGTAGGGATCATGTATGTATTTATTGACTGATGTGGTCGTTTGTATATTGGTTATGTTCGCCTTGATGGCAGGATTGTAAATAATGTGAACCTTATGTATCCTTAACTTATTTAAATGATCAGAGGGGTCTTGTAGTTGAGCAGACTTAGAGATGTATCCCTTTAGGGGTGAACTCTGATATCAATTTGGTGTTATGTGATGCTTTTGTTCTTATGTTTCATGTTTAGTGTAAGCATGAATGGATGGCATTTTGATAGAATGTATAAGTGGATTAGATGAAATTAATCGTAAATGCATGTATGCAGTTGTCTTAATTAAATGCAGGAATGTGGATCATGAAAGGATGTGGATTTGAATAATAAAATGTACTCAATTTCAGTTATTGATAATACAATTAAGTATGCATGGAAAGAACTCACTAGGTTATGATGAAATTAAAACAGGTAATGAAATTAGATGCATGGTATATGGTTAAGGAAAAGTTTGAACAAAATGATTGGATAACCATTATTGTTTGAACTCATCATATTACCTAAATCGTAATTCGAACGGATGAACTCATTTAGTTATTTACATTTTAACCTTGATAAATGAACTCCATCATAATAGCTATATTATAACTAAAATGGATGAACTCATTTAGTTATTTACATTTTAATCTTAATAAATGAACTTCATCATATTAGCTTTATTTTAACTATAATGGATGTACTCATCAAGTCATCTATATTTTTAACCCTAATGGATGAACTTCATTATGTTATTTACATTTTAACCTTAATATGTGAACTTTGTCTTATTAGCTATATTTTAACTATAATGGATGAACTCGTCATGTTATCTAATTTTAACTCTAATGGATAAACTTCATTAAGTTACCTATATTTTAACTCTAATGGATGAACCTCCACATGTTATCTATGTTTTAACTTTAATGGGTAAATTTCCTCATGTTAGCCTCATCTTCAACCTTAATGGATGAACGCGTCCTATTTTCTAAATAATTTTAATTTACTAAATAAATTATATCCATGTTTTAAGTAATAACATGTAATTAAGATACCCTGCATAATTGGATCAAATGTTGCGAGTTGAGTTAGGTGTTAAGTTACGTAATCACGTTAGGAAACTCCTTAGGTTGTTTAGTCTTTCGTTGTGTCATCGAAGCTTTAGATAACTCAATGTATCTTAATGTTGTGTCTTATCAAAAAAATTAAAAATAAAAAATAAAAAATATTTGTACTCCATTGTGTGTTTTAGCTTTATTCCTTTAGGGTTTCATGGTAGGGCATTACAATATGCTTGGGGTGTTTGTATGCTGGGACATTTATATCATGATCTTCATCAGGTGGTGTATGATGAGAGTGCTAGTTTGTCTACAGGATGCACACTATTGTAGATCTAATGCTAGGAGCACATTGCTATTACTCGACCTATCCATCATAGAGTTCGTGGAGAGAGGCAGCCATATGTGTATCTTTATGCAGGTATCCTTACTTAGCATAAGATGGGTAAGATAGAGTATTGGTATTGGGTGCTTGATTAATTGGATAGTATTACTTGGAGACCATATGTTGATTGTGAGCCATGGATGGATGATGCACGAACATTACCATTTATTATGTAGAGTAGATATCTCATTGGTCGGACTCCTTACATTATTGAGCGACAGTTGATTAGTCACATTCTTAGACAGTTTGGTATCATCCAGCCTATGCCTACTAGTGTGACAATATATGCTCGGTGATACAGAGATAGGAGAGATTGGGGACCTTCTTTATCATTTGAGATTGCTCGCACAGAGTTTCTTGCTACTCCGAGGGTGGCTTATGATATGAGATTGCACATTCTTGAACCTGGGGTTACTGCAAATTATGCTCAATACATACTAGCACATCCATTTCCTCGTATTACTGATCTAGTAGATCCTCCTCCCAACTCAGGAGATGAGGATGACGATTCAGATGATCCATTTTTTAGGAGATGGAGATAGATATGAGAGCTCAGAGCTGCTCAAGAGGCTAGGGGAGATGGAGATGAGGGTGGGGATGGAGGTGGGGGTGGTAGGAGACTTGGATGGAGAGGAGGTCGATTGAGAGTCTGTGGAGGACTATTGGGACCAGTTGGCAGGATTGGGAGACCACGTCCTATGGGTGGGAGAGATGTTGGTCGAATTGGGAGGGATATTGGTAGGGCAGGGATGAGATCACTGAGAGGGTTGGCATTGATAGGAGGAGGCAGGATGAATGGACTGGATGGGGGTTGTGGGAGAGGTATTGATTTTGGTTAGATTCAGCCAGACCCTAGATTTATTGCAGCTCATGGTGGAGAGGATGAGGATCTAGAGGATCATGTTCCACTTATTAAATGATGGGTTTTGAGAGCTACTTGGACTGAGATTCTAGCAGTTGGACATGGAGGTGGTGAGGAGGGGATTGGGGTTCATGCACCACAATAGGATTTGCCAGAGCAAGTTGCACTAGAGTAGGATACCATTGATAGTCTTAGAGCACAGATTGATCAGCTTCGAGCACAGGTATAGAATTTCATGGCTGAAAGGGATAGAGCTGTTAGGAGATAGTAGGATACTCAGGGCCTTTTTGATCATATTCAATAGGTTGGATCAGGTACTCTCTCAGCTGACACTGTTAGAGCACTAGTTCGGGCCGAGAAGGAGACTTCCCATTGGCGACAACTATATGAGGAGGTATTCGTAGAGAGCCAGAGAGAAGGTAGTTATCATACCACCGTGTTGATGGATACTAGCAATGGTGGAGTCATGGGACCTCCTCAGAGGAGTGGTGATCATGGGAGGCAGGCATCTAGAGGATCTTCACAGCTACAGCCACAGAGATGGACAGAGTCAGGTGGTAGTGGTATAGGACAGCCGTGACTTGATTTGGAGGCACTTGTATTGTTTATCTGATATCATTGTATACTTGGAATTTTTATTGTTTTATATGTAGACATGGAATTTATATGATGATGATCTTTATTATGCATGTTACTCTATTTTATGATGATGATCTATATGCATTGATTATATGATTGTAGTGATTAGATGGATGATGATATGATGATTTTTTGTCTTTCCTTACTTTATGATAATGATCTACATGATACAATGATAAATGTTTTTTTGATTTTTGATTTTGATGACCTTGGATGCAAATGAAAATGACTACTAACTTTAAATGATTCAATTATCTATATGAAAATGCAAATGAATGATTATGCTAATATGCTAGTCGAATGTTTTTTATTTTTGATGCAATTTTGAAAATGATGTGAAAATGCAAGTGCAATAATTGATTGATTATATGATTATGAGTCCAAGTGCAAAGATGCAATTAAATGAGATGAAATGATAATGCAAATAATAATGATGATATACTACATGACTAAAGAAATGCACTTAATCAAATGCAGACTAATGCAATTGATGAAATGCAACTAAATGATTTGAAATGATTCTAAGGATGAATGCACCTAAAATGAGCAAATGCAAATTGTTTTTCTCTGTCCAAGTATACTCAATCATGATTTATGACTGTTGATCCATTAATGAAATGATATGCTTATAATGCAACTGACAATGAATTCTTATAATGCAGATGAATAATGGGCTAATCTAAAATGATCTAACTAAAAATTATACTACCATTCTTCATATGCTATCTTGTAACAGTGCTTGATTTCATCATTGAGCTTTAAAATGTCATAAGAAAATACAAGCAACTTGACATAATGATCCAAGATGACCTGACTATTTCTACATGGATTTTGATATAGCAAGTTAATACAAGCAACTTGATATAATGGATCAAGTTGACCTAAGTATTGCTTGCAGAATAGACAAGGATTATCTCCTTTCATGCATGACTTGGAACGTCTTCCTTGATCTTTTGTTGATCATATCCTGAGACAAGTACATACCGTAGTAAGAGATAAACCACAGACAACAATCAAAGAAAAATAATCATGCCCCATCATAGCTTCTCTAGTCATGGACATCCTTGAGTCACATAGAGTACATGATTAGCAATAAAATCGAGATATAACACTGAATCTTGTATGTCATTCACATGTTCTTATGGTCATTAACTAAGATAATCATTTTGATGAATGATCTTTGATAATCCTTTATTACTTGCTGGTTGATTCTTCGGTTTCTGAGTGTCATGATTCAATTATTGATGAAATGCCTTGATTTTTTTTTTCTTTGTTGTTCATTATCTACTTCAAAAACCCTAGGTGTTTTTGGTTTTTCCTAAGTTTTCTGGATGTTTTTTATTTTCAAAGATTCAAAAGATCACCTTAGCAAAAGGAATTAGGATTTTGCCCCGAGCGAAAACAAAAATTTATTATGGATGTATGAATTGATCAAGATCCAAACCATGGAGGTATACAAATGCAGATTGATTGCTTCTGATAAGATTTAAGATAGTGACTACGACAAGTATGTCAAAGATTGATAATTGTTGGTAAGCTACATATTTCCTGCTAATGGTTCAGAGCAATGGATGCGAAAGATGGAATGGATAAGCTAGGAAGCGATAGATTGGATATGATAGAGTGGATAGGTGTGCAAAGCAATCTCATAGATGGAGGAACTTACTTTGTAGATAGTGCCTGTTTACCAGGTTTTCACCATCTAAATTTATTGCACTTTTCTCTCTTTTTTAGGGATTTTCTGTTTTTCGGATGTTTACTGATTTCTTCTGGACTTTATATGCTTTTTATTGATTTTTTTCAGGTATTTATATCTCAAGCATAGAATTTCTTGAGATGGATAGAGTTGATAGGTTCATCAAACCAATCATCTTTAGGGGTAGATAACTTGCATGGTCCTGATCCATATGCTACTACTATGACAAAAGGTCCTAGCCAATTTGGTTCAAATTTTTCCTTCTTGTCTCGGTATTGCTGATTTCTTGGATTCTCCCTTAGAACTATATCTCTAATTTGAAAAATGTGTGGCTTGAACTTGTGGTTATAACTTATTGCCATTCTTTGTTGATATACTTTTAAATGATCTGTTGCATTTTGGCGATGTTCCTGAATTAGTTCAAGTTCTTGGAGTCGAGATACTCATTGTTCTTCTTCTAGTATAAGACCTTGCAAGGATACTCATAGAGAAGGTATCTCTACTTCTATAGGTAATATGGCTTCTAATCCATAGACCAAACCCATATGGACTTTCCCATGTTGGAGTGCGGATGCTAGTTTGATATGCCCAAAGAGCAGGATTTAGCTGAATGTGCCAGTCTTTTCCAGCTTCATTGACTATTTTCTTCAAGATTTTCAATATAGTTTTGTCTGATGCCTCAACTTGACCATTTCCCTATGGATAATATGGAGTAGAAAACCTATGTTGGATATGAAATTATTCACATAGCTCCTTCACATCTTGATTTTTGAATGGTCTTCCATTATTAGTGATAATGGTCATAGGAACTCCATAGCGATAGATTATATAATTCAAAATAAATGATGATATTTGTTTTCCTATCACTGTTGTTAAAGGCACTATTCAATCCATTTAGTAAAATATTTAGTAGCAATTGGAATAAACTTATGTCCATAAGAAGATGAGGGATTTATCTTTCCTACCAAATCAAGGCCCCATTGAGAAAATGGCCATGATTCTGTAGTACCCCTGCCCTAATCAATTTCTAATCTCAGTTTGACCTTGTTTAGTTTATCATGTTATAATGTTATAGTCAGATGTTTTGATTTTTGTGCATACCTATTAATGTGGTTTTCGCACCAATTCACATGCAATTTTATTAGTTCTCCTATTGCATGTTATTAATCTCAGGCTAACACTTTCATTAAGTATATATATGTATGCATGTATGACTCTTGGTTGCAGGAGATTCTAGGTATAGTACCGCATGGGTGCGAGGTTCATGTCTGCCTATATTTACAGGTTTGAGTGTACCTCTTTGGTCCTTAGATTTTGGATTAGGTGGTCGTAAGACCCTCATTTGACCATAGTCATGCTCAAGTGAGCCTCGTCAATCATTGTCGGTATCCCCTTTGGTTGGGTATGCAAGTCATCTATCTGTTTGGCTTTCTTGGGTTGCATGTTTGTGTGTGGTTAAATTGAGTAATTAATCCTTAATATTTAATTTGATTTAATGTGTGTTTACGCATTAGTATATTTTGGGGACTAAATTAAATAGGTTCCTTTTTTTATGCGATTAATCATTAATTATAATTGCTCAATTCAGATTGGTAGCAAGTTCGTTTAAATGGTTAATTTTAATGTTACATTTATTTAGTTTATGCTTTTAGAAAGGAAAGATTAAATTTATTTGAAATTGAATTAATTTAATCTCTTTGGCATTTTGAAATAGCAAGGTTAATTTCAAGTATTTAAGAAAATCAATTTTAATTTGAAAAACAAGTTTAATATATTGATTTCTTGAAAAGAATGAATTTGGAGATTTTATTTTAAATAAAAATATTTTAAATCCAAAAATGAATTTTTAGTCAAACTTTTCCCCATTTAACCTAGGTTGGAAAATATTTTTGGGAGGATGATTTTGGAGAAGATTTTTTTGGAAAAATATTTTTTGGAATAAAAATTTGGGGATTTTGGAGGAGAAGAAATTTCTTGAGCTTGGAGGTTGGGCTCTCCATCAGATATTTTCTAGGAATGCTTAATGAGGTAGGATTATGTTTATCATTTTGGTTCTTTGTTTAAATAAAAAAAAATTGGGTTTGGTTGTTCTCCATGCATTTTTGGTTTAAATTCTCCATTGAATGCTCTCAGGATTAAGTTTCATATGGGAAATTAGTTTGTAGTTTGGGCAAATTGGGGAATAGATTTGTGAGAAATGATTCCATGCCCAATATGGCTTTGTTTAAAAAAAATTTGCTTATTTGGATGGTTATTCAACAAAATTGTACTATTTATAAAACCATGATCATTTTGGAAAATTTTATTTTAGCCTTTGTATGAGACTTTGTATTAATAAAATCTGGGGTTTTCTTTTTCTTTCTTTTTAGTTTGTATAAAAATTAAAATAAAAAATAATATCTAAAAAGGAATTTTAATTGTTAATTTGGGGCGGATTTAGGGTTTGGAGGGCGGAGGAGCCAAAGCTCAACCCTCACCCCCTCCCTTCCCTTCCTCTCCTCAGACCACCATTCGGAGGTCTACGACCATCAATAGCCGTAGAGATCTATGACCACTGGTGGCCGCAGAGCTCTGCGCCCACAAGGTGGATGCAATGATCTGCGGCCACCGTGTGGCCATAGAGTCCCGCGACCCCGCGGTGGCCATAGGGTCCCCACGTCCACTGTGTGGACGCTATGGGCCTGCATCCACCGTAGTAGCCATAGCCTCCGCGACTAGGGCACGACTGCCCCACTCCCATGGATGGGAGGTGGGCCCACGACTGCCCTTTGTTGGGTCTTTTTTTTATTAATATTTTTTTTAGATAATAAAAATTTAAAATATTAAATTTAAATTTTGTTTTTAAAATGTTTTGATATTATTAAATTTTAATTAATATATTTTATTAATTATATATTAATTATTAATTATTAATTAATGTATCTTATTAAATATATGTTAATTGCGATAATTTTTATATTAATATATATTATTAATTATATATTAATTGTTGATTCCTAATTAGCGTACACTTTCAAATATGTAATAATTATTGTTCAGTCATTAATTTATTAATTTAGAGATATATATACTAATTAATATTTTTAGATCATGTATTTGTTTTAAATATATGCAAGGGAATTATATTTCATTGGGAAATGTTTATCTATTTCTTTTGTTTCTTTATATGTATATTTCCATTTTTGGAAAGTATATGCTGGTTTTGGAGATATGAGAGTGGATTAATTATTTTGAAAAAGAATAAGAATGATATTTTATTTTGAACACTAAATATCATATTTAGTGGATTAATGGTTATTCAATTTTATTTTTTCAATAAAAGTGGATTATTCCACTAAACTTTTTTATTAATATTTTTTATTTTTTACACAGGATTCAAAGAGCATACCGAAGGAAAGAACCCTGGGAAGAAAACCTTCAGTCACAGCTCATAAAATAAACCTATAGTATCTAACGAATTGGTTTATACACCCTGCCCAAAACCACATACAAAATGCGGCCACAACACATATAATATCAGTTTTGCATAGAGCCCATATATAATTTTCAAATGTAGACTCCACAGCTGCTATCAATGGAAGAAGACAGAATTTTCCAAAGCCCTGTGCCAAATCCCATAAGCCAAAAACCTTCCTGCCAAAAAAATAAAGTATCAAAAAACCTTTGGAAAAACACTATTGTATCAAATACCATGAGCTCAAACTCTCCTCGGGACAACGAACATGAATACTTGAAATGAAAGGGGAAAGCGGGAATAATTATCATCATAAAATTTTAAATCAACATTACTCAAGAAAATCACATAACTATTGCTGCAAACCTTCCCATACCCTAGAAGGAATTTACTCAAAACCCACCTCTCGCTGATTAGCATTGCTATCAATGGCTAAATTTGCCAAATAATCTGCAATCTTATTAACTTCTCTATAACAATGGGATACCAAGAAAGATTCAAACAATTCTAATTTTTGTAAAATGGGATCAAGTATATACTGCAAATTGCAACAATTCAATTTCTTTTTCATAAGACATTGAATAATCACCATAGAATCACCTTCAATTATTAAGTCCTTAATTCCCAAAGATATTGCCATATCCAATCCAAAGGACAAAGCATGAAATTCTGCATAATTGTTAGTTTTAAAACCAATAGCATGACACTT
Organism: Cryptomeria japonica; assembly: GCF_030272615.1. NCBI lineage: Eukaryota > Viridiplantae > Streptophyta > Pinopsida > Cupressales > Cupressaceae > Cryptomeria > Cryptomeria japonica. Next base: position 382,752,491 of record NC_081408.1, on the reverse strand, counting down.
AGCTCGAATAAAATTTGCATTGTAATCATAAATTACCATGCCTACCCCAGCCGGCCCAGGGTTACTATGAGAGGCCCCATCAAAATTCATTTTAAAGTGCCCATGCAGAGGAGGTTTCCATCTAGTAGAGCATCTCTTACCTATTGCATCATTCTTTTTTAAAATTGAACCATAAGAGGGTAAAACTGATAGCATCTTCCAAACTCTAGTAGCTCTACTATCCCAGTGCGAAAAAGAAGTAAGATTTTCCAAATTCTTATAAATAAATGACAAAGCAACCTTAGAGATTGAAGACTCAATTTTCAATAGAACCTCAGACATAGGAGAACTTGTTTTTTTAAATATCCTATTGTTTCTCTCTAGCCAAACATTCCAAATCACAATAGATGGAGATATGATCCAAAGGCATGCATAAAAAGATGAGGCAAACATAAAGGGCCAAGATCTAAAATGGGAAATGAGATCCTTACCAATAACAAAGGATATATTTAATTTCTTAAACAACCACTACCAACATTCAAAAGCATAATCACAATGTAGGAACAGGTGTGAAGAAGATTCCAAATTTTTGTTACAAAGGACACAAGGGAAAACAACAGTAATACCAAGCCTATCTAGTCTCATACTTGTAAGGACTCTATCCTAAACTACCAACCAAGCAAAGGCTCCAGCTTTAGGAATGCCAAAACAACTTATAAGGCCAAGATGATAAATCCTTAGCAACCATAAGAGAGTTGTAACCATCTTTAACAGTGTACTTACCAGAAATATTCTTTGTCCAAATAAGTTCATCCTCATAATCAGAAAGAAATACAATTCCATCACCCAAAATCTTCTCAAAATATAATTTCATTCTTTGATCAACATCTAAGAAATCAATCGACTTCCATCTAGCTAGCTTAAGGGGTCCACTAGTCACAATTTCAAAATAATCTGCTACAAAAACACCCCAAAGGGGGGAAAGAATAGTGATTAGAGGAGACCAATCCCTAACATTCACCAAAGGTGTGTGTCCATTCCATACTTCATCCCATAATCTGACCTTTCTACCATTATGAACAATCCATGAGAGATGAGGTAAAATAACTGATCTACATTTACAAAGGAAATTCCAAATAGCAGAACCCGAAGGCAAATTTGAGACTTTAAAAATGTACTCTCTCAGTCCATTATTTAAATATTTGGCAAACATAATCTATGTCCATAAGGAGCTAGGCTTGTCATATAATTTCCAAACCAACTTAGCACCTAAGGCTAAATTCTGATTCTCCAGACTCTGAATTCCTGCTCCACCAAGTTCCTTAGGCAAACATACCTTATCCCATGAAACTAAAGGAAGTTTCTTCTTGCTATCTTTATTATTGTTCCAAAGAAAATCTCTAAGAGTATCATGTAAACTAACCATAGTTGCTTTTGGAGACTTCAAAATAGACATGAGATATATGGGAACATCATTCAAAACAGACTTGATGAGAACAATTTTACCTGCCAAAGTTAACCATCTATGATTCCATGAGAGAATTCTTTTAGAAATGACTGAAATAATCTTATCCCAAAAACCAATCTTATCCTATTTAACAAAGAAAGGAATCCCAAGGTAAGTACATGGAAGATTTCCAATCTCAAATCCCCAAAAGGATTGCAATCTATGTTGAACCAGTTGTGATGTATTAAGAAAAAAAATATTTGATTTATCACCATTCACTTTCTGACTAGAAAATGATGTATAATTTTGTATTATTCCTTTAATCACTTTTGCCTCAACTAACGAAGCATGTCCAAATAATAGAGTATCATCTGCAAAGAGATAATGAGAAATACTTTGGGAAATATTGTGAATCCTTATACCTTTCCAAAGCCCCCCCACTTTAGCAGCCCTAATAGCCCAACTAAAGGTTTCAGCTAGGAGAATAAACAAAAAGGGAGAAAGGGGATCTCCCTGTCTCGAACCCCTATAGGAAGTGAAAAAACCACAAGGAGAACCATTAATTAAAACCGAGAATCTTGCAGAAGAAATACATGCACAAATCCATTTGACCCAGGCCTTGGAAAAACCTAACTTCTCAAGAACACCACATGATTAATGGTTATTTAATTATATTCATGTGAATTGGGTATAAAACTCATGATGAAGTAATTATGTTATGTTATGATGCTTATGAGCTTAGAAAGATAGAAAAACCATGAACATCTTGTACCTAGATGAAGAAGATAACTACAATCAAACTTAGATCATTTAGAAAATTGGATCGACTTTTAATGTTTAAACAATATGGAAAAAGGTTGTCCTTTCTGGTTTATGCGTACGCATATTTAATTCTTGTATTCGCATTTGCTTATGAAATGGCAAGTCCTTGATTGTGATTATCATTTATTATAGTATTTTGATTTGGGTACATGTTTATGTTCTTGAACTCAAGTTTTTATTATTTTCATGTGATGGTTTGTATCTAGTTGTGTCCTTTATGCGAGTGTCGAATGTTGATTCATGGTAGACCATAGCTCGCCAGGTCTCTAGATAGAGTACCATTAGTCAGTGCACCTCGCATGAAGTCTTGTTTGACCAAGTGAGTATTCCTATCGTGTTGAACTCCATTTTCTTGACCTTGTGTATTCCTTAGTTTAGGAGCTCGTTTGAGTATAGTCTAGTGTCATATGGGAAAGTGGCTTTCGATTGGGGGCCACACCCAAAGTGGTTGCTAGGTAACCCATCAAAAGTGTGTCTAATAAGTGATAACCTAATAACAAATTAGAGAGTTAGTTAATGAACCACTAATTAAGTTAATTGTGCCTCATGTATGGGATGAGTGCTAGTACAAACTCGGCATGCAGTGAGAAGGCCTAAAATGGCAAACCATCATCCCTGTCTTCACGAAAGGATGTGTGGGTCCACATGAGATTTGGATGGGTTGGAGGTTGAAAATGGGTTGCTAGGGTAATTGAGTGGATGGGACCAGAACCTATGAAGACCTGCCATGGTACCCATACCAGGTTATGTGATGACACTTGTCCCTTATGTTCGCTAGTATGTTGTTGTGTTGTCTTGATAAGAGCATTATTGTGGAGTCGTCATGTTTCTTATGCCCTTGTGACTACCTGATACCATGTTAGACCTTGGGTTGTGATGACTTAGTTTTGTAGATTCTCCATTGGATCTTTGTATTTGCTTCTATTATGTTCAGTTGGATCCTTTCCTATTCAAGGATTATTTATGTATTTATTTGACCGATGTGGTCGTATGTGTTATTGGTTATGTTCGCCTTGATGGCAGGATTGTAAATGATGTGACCTTATGTATTCTTCCCTATTATTTAACGATCAGAGGGGTCTTGCAGTTGAGCAGACTCAAAGATGTAGCCCACTAGGGGTGAACTCCGATATCAATTTGGTGTTTATGTGATGCTTATGTTTTTATGTTTCCTTTTTAGTTTTAGCATGTATGGATGGAATTATGTTAGAATGTATAAAGTGGATTAGATGAAATTAATCTTAAATGCATGTATGCAGTCATCTATTAAATGCAGTAATTTGGATCATGAAAGATTGTAGATTTGAATAATGGATTGTATTTAGTTATTGATAATGCAATTAAAGTATGCTTGGAAAGTCTTCATTAGTTTATGATGAAATTTAAGTATGCTATGAAATTAGATGCATGACTTAAGTTCTAATGAAAGTTTGAACGTAATGGTTGGTTAAATCTTATTGGATGAATCCTATCATGTTACCTATACTTTTTACCTCAATGGATGAACCTTATCATGTGATCTATATTTTTATCTTACTAAAATAAATTATCCTTTGTTTAAGTATTATCTTGTCATTAAGTCAATCAGCTTAATTGAATTAATTAGCGTGAGTTGAGTTAAATGTGGAATTAACTAATCACGTTGGGAAACTCTTTAGGTGCTAGTTGAAGTCTTCTACTATGTAAACTGAACTTTGATATCTCATTGTATCATTGTGTTGTGTTTAATTTAAAATAAAAAAATAAAAATTATTTGCCTCTATTCTTGTGTTTAAGCTTATCCCTTCAAGGTTTCCTAATGGGGCATTACAGATCCTATCATAGGATATAACTCTTGTGCCAATGCATGAATGAGATTCCCATGGATCTGACGTTGTTTGTATTTTATAGCATATGTGAATGAATCTCTCTCCCTAGTAGGACAATAGTAACCCATACGAAGAATTTTCTTAGCCAATGTTAAACCACTTGAGTGTGTGCCACAAATACTTGCATGAACATCATTAAAAAATTTCTCAGATTCTTCTTGTTCAGGACATCTCAACAAAGTACCATCTAGACCACACCTATATAGGATATTAGCAATAATAGTATAGCGAGAGGACTGACAGATAAAATTCCTTCTCTGATTTCGGGATAAGTCAAGAGGAAGGATATTTTCTTTTAAATACTGATATGTTTGACTGTATGAGGATTGACTGGTTCTTGATATATGGAAAATTCGATAAGTATGTTGGGATTGAATGGTAGGGGTTAAGATATCTTCCACAAGAAATTTGTAATGATGTTGATTCTCCTTATTTTGCAAGAGAGATGCTATTGTAGCCATTGCATCTGCTACTTTATTCTCATTTCTTGGAATCTGGGTGAATGATATTTCTTTAAAGTGTTCTTTAAACTCCTCTACTAGTTGTTTGTATGGCATGAGATTATCATCCTTAGTTTGATATTCATCATTTATTTGGTTAATGATAAGTTTTGAATCACCATAGACATGTAGTTCTTTGACATTCCATTCAATTGCCATTTTAAGCCCAATAGCCAATGATTCATACTCTGCAGTATTATTGGTGCATGGAAACCATAGTCTATATGATTTTGGAATTGTGTGTCCTTGAGGTGTGATGAAAAAGATTCATGCGCTTGATCCATATTGTGTATAAGAACCATCAAAGTACAATTCCCAAAATTTTGTACTTATTGTCAAGATATCTGCATTAGGAAATTCGATGTGCAAAGGCATGTCATTTTGTAAAGGTGCATTAGCCAATCGATTAGTGATGACTTGTCCCTTGATATATTTTTGATCAACATACTCTATATCAAATTCACTCAGTATCATAACCCATTTGGCTAGTCTCCTTGTCAAGGTTGACTTGCTCAACAAATATTTGAGGGGATCTATCTTTGCTATTAGTTTTACAGAATGAATCAACATATAATGTCGTAGCTTCTCAGTTGCAAATACAACTACTAGACATGTCTTTTCTATTGAGGAATAATTTAATTCATAACCAACAAGTGTTCTATTGATATAATATAATTCTATTTCTTTTCCTTCTTCATCATGTTGAGATAGGAGAGCTCCTAATGATACATTTGTTGCTGAGATATAGAGAAACAATGGTTTCCCTTTGGTTGGTGATACCAGTACTGGAGGACTCATAAGATATTCTTTTATTTGCAAAAAAGCTTCTTCACATTTTAGATCCCATTTGAATGGAATATTTTTATGTAGAAGATGGGTGAATGGAATACATCGATCTGCTAACTGAGAGACAAATCTCCCAATTGATTGCAATCTTTCTTGTAAAGATCACAATTGACTTATGTTCTTAGGTGACTCCATCTCCATAATGGCTTTGACCTTTTTAGGATCTACTTCAATTCCATGAGCTGATATAATGTACCCAAGGAGTTTTCCAGAGGTTACCCCAAATGCACATTTCTTTGGATTTAATCTCAATTGATATCTTTCTAGCCTGTCAAAAATCTTGCTTAAGATGTTCAAATGTTCTTGTCTTGTATGAGATTTTGCAAGTATGTCATCAACATAATATTCCATAAATGTATGCATCATATCATGGAAAATTGTCGCCATAGCCCTTTGATAAGTTGCTCCTGCATTCTTAAGCCCAAATGACATAACATTCCAACAATACACTCCCCATGCATAGGTGAAAGCTGCCTTTTCTTGATCTTCATGTGCAATTCTTATTTGATTATATCCTGAGAAGCCATCCATTAATGAAAACATCTCATGTCCTGCTGACAAGTCCACTATTATATCAATGTTTGGTAGCAGGAAATCATCTTTTGGACATGCTTTATTTAGATCTCTGAAATCTGTATAGACTCTTATGCTTTTATCTAGTTTTGACACTGGTACAGTACTTGAAACCTATTCTAGATAAGAAACAGGTCTTATAAAACCCACTTCTAATAGTTTCTTCAGCTCAGTTTTTACAAGAAGACCAATGTATGGATGCATCTTCCTTAGCTTCTGCTTAATAGGTTTTGCTTTTAAATCCACATTAAGATGATGTGTGATAAGATCTGGATTAAGTTCTGGCATATCTACATAGGACCAAGCAAAATTTATTTGTCTTTGCTTAAAGAATTCCATGTATTCTTTCCTCTCTTCTTCTGATAATGAGGCATCATAATGAAGTATTTTAGGATCCTTTGATGTACCAATGTTTATTGCTTCTATTGGTTCTATCAAGATAGCAAATCTCTCTTGAAAATATGCAGGAAGAATGTCAAACTTTCCATCTTCTGGCACCTCAAAGAGGTTCTCACCATCAGATATGTCCTTTATTTTCTCTTTTGATTGATCTAGTGTTGCCATGAAATGGTTTTCAATAATAGGTCTCTTTCCTTGTTTTATTTCGCTTTTACAACTAGAAAGTTTGGCATTCTTCTGACTATGAGGAAAATTACTTGATTTTGCAATGGAAGATATCTTAGGTGTGATGGGTTCAACAACATTAAGGTACACAGCTAAGTCATGATCATTGGAAAAGACATTCAGGTCAAGGTTGGCTAAATTATCCCAATCAATTAGTTTAGGATGAAGAAGGGGTAAATCATAATCACTATCATCATTAGGTGCTTCAACATTCATGACATAATGATCATAATTTGGCATAGAATAGGTACTGTCATAGATTAAATGTTTTTGATAATTGTCTTTCCCAAGCGTCTCCCAATTAGTTCTAACAAAATCAGTATTAGTATTTTGTAGTTCACACTCAAGTGGTTCTTCAATTGACATTTGTCCCTTAAATGAATGGATTATATCAACACACACATCTTTAATACTACAAATTCCTTCTTGATTGACCTCATTTGCATTTTGGAGTTGACATACTTGTGTACATGATAAAGAGGATTCTTTTGCTAGAGTTTCTCTCCTTTCAAACTCAACTTCTTCTGGACTAATAGTCAATCCAACTTGACTATCTCTTAATTCTTCTATGGTTCTGCCACATCTGGATACATCTTGTTCCTCTTTTGATGAAAATCTTATATTTCCAGATGCTTGATCTATCCTTGTTTTTACTTCTTGCAGTATTACTTCTTTGTCTTTGTTATTCTCTTTCCTTTTTGCATACACATCTTTTCTCTGAATTCTTAGTTTTTCTTGCCTTCTTTCTAACTCCATCTTTTGTTTTGTAATAGACAAGTCTTCTTTCGTGATAGCTTCTTGGTCTTCATTGTGTTCCTTACTTAATGTAGTAGATAAGACATCTGGACCCCATTCATACTCATTTGAATCTGTCTCTGAATCATGATCCAAGAATACTCCACTATACCATATAGGAATGTTGTATGGTGCAAAGAGTTCCTTGATTTCTGCCATCTCTATTTTTGCTGCTTCTGAAATATCTTGTTCAGATTTTGCAATTTTTTGTATTTCCAGAAATTGTTGACAAGATTTTTCTTTACCCTTGATGGTAATCTCCTTGTCTTACTTTTCATGTTCTTCTTTCTCCTTTTGTTTATTGGTTACTATTTTTGCCACTTGATATAGATTTTCTTGCCATTTTTCTTCTTTAGAGACTGAATTTTTTTCCACTTTTGTTGTTGATGATTATGTTGCTTTTGATTGGATTTTAGATATCCAAGCCCGGATTTATCTTCTTTGGATTGCGAGTGTGGATAAATAGGTTCTAAAATACCTTGATGTTGCTTACCAATTGGTCCTTTTCCTTCATATCCCATTTTTTGCATGATTTCATAACCTTTGCCATATTGTTTTATGGGAATATTGACTTTTGCTGCTATTGCTATAGTTTTATCTTCATCCTTGTAAAACCAACCAAGAATGTCATTGTCTTCATTTTCTTCTTCAAGAGTTCTAGCACTAACAAATGTTCCTTTAAACATATGTTTTGATCTTTTTGATGTCTTTGATTGAATATATGTAGGCTTTCCATATGACTTAGGGGAAAGTGGAAAATTATGCAAAGAATATTTTCCCATTCCTTCATCATTTAATTTGAGCTTTTCCTCAAAAGTTTCCCATAACTTTTCTTGAATTTCTTTAGTAGGATATACTAATTCTCTATTATTTGGAACTCTTGTATCTTGTGTTGGCTTCAAATTATTGCAATATTGACTAGAAAATGCAATTACAATGATCTCTTGTCCTTCATGAGGAAATTTTATACATTGATGATATGTAGAAGGAACTGCTTGCATCTTGTGAATCAATGGTCTTCCTAGAAGAATGTTATAAGAGAGGTTCAAATATAAAACCTGACACAATGTATTCCTTTCCATAGGTCCTATTTTTATTGGTAGCACAATAGTTGCTTTAGAAGAACATTCCGCGTTATCATAAGCCTTGATGGTTATTTAATTTTTTGGGTCTACTGCATTTTCTGAATATCCCAAAGCTTTTATCAAACTTAATGCACATATGTTTAAACCGGCTCCTCCATCTATGAGTACACATTTGACATGAGTTTTATTGATGGTGAATTCAACATGTAATGGAGCATTGTGAGGATGTTGCAAGGATACGTCATCATTTTCAGAAAATGATAAGCAATGAGGAGTTATAAGGTGTCCTACCATGTTTTGGAACTAATCTATATCCAAATCTTTTGAAACTGTTGTTTCTACTAAAGCTTTCTCCAAAATTTCCTTATGCATAGGTGAAACCTTGAGAAGTTCGAGAATTGATATTTGAGCAGGTATTCTTTGTAATTTCTCTACTAAATTGTATTGTTGTGAAGTGGATGTTGGGTCTTTTGTTATACCTAGAAATGTAACCTTTGCTTTGCTTCTCGTAATAACATTGATTGGCTCTGAAGGTGGATTATCTTTAACAATGATAACATTTACCACATCATCATATGTATAAGTGTAATTCACTTTGGCTTTTCCTTTGTCATCTTTTAATTGGGATGGTTCACCTTTGTCATAATTCAAAAGTGGAGTTTTGAAAGCTAGGTGTGATTCATTTGTCTTATGGCTATCCATTGTGATGGTTCCATTATCGATTAGATCTTGGATAAAATGTTTCAATCTCTGAAAATCATTTGTTTTGTGTCCTTTATTCCAATGGTAATTGCAAAAATGATTGTCATTCCACCAATTTGGCTTGACTGGTGGTTCATAACTTCTTGCTTCTGGTAAAACAATCAATTTGTTGGCAAGTAGAGTTTTTAGAGCTGATTCCAAAGGTTCTCCAATGTTTGTGAGTTTCCTCCGAGGATTGGAGAAGGACTTGGCTTTATTGTTTTCTGGATTTTTATTGCTTGGGATTTGACTTGATAGATTAAATATTGGTTGTTGTTGTTTTGTATCACTATTATCATCATTTCCTCCATTGTTGACATTCCTATTCTTTGACCAGAACTTGGGTTTGTCATTGATGTTGTTGTTGTTGTAGGAATTATTGTAAAGTTTTAGCTCTCCTTTCTTTACCATCACATTCTCTATTTTCAGAGCATTCTTGATCATTTTGGCAAAAGAGGGAGGACATTGCATTATTAGTCGATAACTCATTTCACTGATAAGATTATCAATGAATATGTCCATTTTTTCTTGATCAGGTACATCTCGAGGATACTTATTAAACATGTATTTCCATCATTGTAAGAAGATCATAAAAGATTTGCCATTCTTTTGTTTAAAATTGCATAGATCCAGCATTGTTATCTCATTCCTTATATTGTAGGAGTATTGTGAAATAAATGTATTCACAAGTTCTTCAAAAGATTTGATTGCGGATGGTAATCTTGAAAACCACTCCATTGATTGTCCATTTAAACTCCTAGGAAAAAGACACATAAGGTAAGTTTCATCGTGAGCAAATTCCATTCTCATAGTAGAAAACTCCCTAATGTGATCCTGAGGATCGGATTTGGCATCATATTTGTCATATTTAGGAATCTCGCAATGTTGCGGAAATGGTAGCATATTCAAATTCTTATCGAAAGGATATGGGCATATATCTTCTAATGAATACTTCTTGGAGCTTGTTCCATTTTGCATGTCTTGTATCTATTGTTGTAGAGTTTTTATTTGTTGATTAAGGTTTAACAATGGATTATCCACATAGTTTCTCCTTGTTTATTCATGAGTTCTTTTATCACTACGCTCTTTTCTTGTGTCATCCCTCTCTTTCCTTGTTTCTTCATGACTTTCTTTGTTCAAATATTTGTTGTTTGGGTCATCTGTGTTTTGGGTGTTACTTGCCTCCACATCTTGTTTCAAGATTTCTATGTTAAAGTCTTGTGGTAGTTTAGCTCCAGATTTTGCCAACATCAAGAGATATTTCTCTTTTTTGCTTTGCCAACAATTTTTCCATCAGCCTATCAAATTTGAATTCTTGCTCAA